>NW_016690289.1:2671082-2797387 GCF_001604755.1 Lepidothrix coronata
CATACATGTAACTATGCCTGTGCTGCTTCTTACCGTGCCTCTTAGGGATCTGTGAGGGTCTTGGTTTGGTTTATCTTTGTTTTCTGCAACCACAGTTGTAGAACTATTGTGCTATAGGTACAGCATTGCAATTATTATTGCTACCAGTATCTTTTGGTTAGGACTTTCACAACAGCATTCTTCCAGGCACCTGGAATTTTACTGAACATCCAAAATTTATTTTAAAACCTCCAACATTCAGAGTACCAGAAATCTTCACAACTGATTGTTTCAGGCATTTTGGAGCCAGGCCTACAAAAGTCTTGTTCCTACTATGTTGCTGCTACTCTCCCATCACTAATCCACTGAATAACACAGACTACTGCTTCTTTGCAAGTGCAGAGTGGAGGCATTTATAATCTGCAGACTTCTATGGGGTTTCTTTAAAACATTTGTGACAATTTCCATCTGCTTATCTAATAATGTCCCTCTACCAATTAATATCCTCTTCTTTCTGTAGCACGAGCCAAATTAGAGCAGCATAAGCGAGCAGTGGAATTGAAAATCCAATAGCTGCCTTACATCAGCTTCCTACGCAGAGACCTCTTGCCACTGTGCAAGTACTTTTTTTGTAATTTAGTCCGAGCACAAAGAGATAGCAAGCCCACTTTATAAAAAGCAGCTCAGCCGAAACTGCAGCTATAAATAGAGTCACAAGAAACTGTTCACCAGAGATATAAACTAAGCTAGGCAAGAGCTCTGAAGTCAGACCTGAAAGGTTTCTCTCCCATTTTCTTCCTACTGTTCTCATGTACCTCATTTTGATTAATGTTAAATTGATGGCATTAAATTGAATTACAGCATCTGGATGCAATACAGATTGTTAAAAATATTGCTGGATGCTTGTTAAAGATTTGCCATACTCCCCCCTCCATCCAAAATAATTTAAAACTATGGTTTTCACTATTTTTTTCCTTCATAATGAAGGTATAAATCCTTTTAGAATCATTTGAAACTTTACAAAAGCTTTTTCTGGTTGATTTTAGCAGACTCCCCATAAGCAGGATATGAATGTCTGGGGGGGTATGTTCCAATTGCAACCAGACTTTACTAATATCCTACTGTTAAGTGCATGTTCCTGTTATAGAGTAGCATGGAAGGTCGGTCTGTTTCCTTAGTAACTTAAATATGAACATGTAAACAATGAAGCAATTTTAGTCTGTATGGTGAAAATCATGCATTCAAATACAGCTGAGCTAGGAAACCAAAGAGTTAAAAATTGCTTTGAATTTGGTGGCTTAAGGCTGAGAAGTTCAATTGCCTACCTTTTTAGAGTAATACCCCTTCACGTTCCAGTGCTACAGTTCCTGAGTTCCGAACATGTTGGTATGTATTTTTATAGCAATTTTTCACACCTAAGTGTGTCAAAAGCAGGGTCACTGTTCTAAAATGTCAGACTGGCTTATGGAATAACTTTGAAAAAAGAATTCTTAAAATGAATAGGTGAAGAAAATAGTAATGGAGGCAGGTAGAGGGGACACAACAGAGACAATGACAACAGGTGAAGGGAGACAGGATTGACACAAGAGGACAGATGACATATAAGTGGACAGGTCATTGATACACAGAAAAAACACAAGTAGCTGTTTTCTTACTACAATCTGAGGTACCTGTTTCAAGCTTATGTCACTTAGAGCTGAGAGCCTGCTGTCAAATTAAGGTTTAGCTTTCCATCTCCTGTCCTAGCTGTTTGACCTCAACATGTATCAGATTGCCATGTGGTCCTGACCTCCAGCTGAGCCACAAAGGAGAGACAGTCTTTGCAAAAAATGTTCCATTTGATGGCCCTTGAAAAAGGCTGAAACAAAAACAGCTCAAAAACTCTCCCATTTCCATTCCCATAGCTTTGGGCCAAGCCAGTTGTTTCACAGAAGTGCTTATTTTTTCTAGATTCTAATTATTGACTGACTGTTCATCTCAAACAGGAAGGCTCTTAAACGTGGGGTCCCTCCCAGAGGAGACAGTCCTCCATGAACTTCTCCAATATGGATTCTTCCCTCGGTCTGCAGTTCTTCATGAACTGCTCCAGCATGGGTCCCTTCCACGGAGTGCAGTCCATCAGAAACAAGCTGCTCTACCACAGGTCACCTGCAGGGTCACAAGTCCTGTCAGCAAACCTGCTCCAACATGGGCTTCTCTCTCCTCGGGCTCACTGTTTCTGTCAGGAGCCTGCTCTAGCGCAGGCTTCCCACAGAGTCACAGCCTCCTTCGGGCATTCACGTGCTTCAGCATGAGGTTGTCCATGGGCTGCAGGTGTATCTCTGCTCCACCATGGACTTCCATGGTCTGCAGGGTTACAACCTGCCTTACCATGGTCTGCACCATGGGTTGCAGGGGAATCTCTGCTCCAGTGCCTGTCCCTGGAGTTGTTTCCTCTCTATGACTACTGTTGAAGTGTTTTTTTCCTCTTCCTAAATACTTTAGCCCAGAGGTGCTTCCACCATTGCTGATGGGCTTGGCTTTGGCCAGCCAGCTGGCATTGGCTCATTGTCAGACATGAGGGAAGCTTCTGGCAGCTTCTTACAGAGGCCACCTCTGTAGCCCTGTCCCCCCTCCTTGCTACCAAAACCTTGCCACACAACCCAGCATAGCTGCACAACTCAATATAGCTGACTGATATCTGCTCCAATTCAGATGAATATTCTGTTCAATAACCCTCTTGGTAAGAAGAGTAATACACAGTTTTATACATGAGGTGACATTACTTTCATAACAATTTCTATTTGTAACACTGTTTTGGAATGCAAACATGAAAAATTCTAGTCCAGGAATGTCAACCTTTCAAAATACTCCACTTGCACTTTTTCTTGTCAAAACTGAGATTTTCATGAAGAGCATCTCAGTGTCTACAAACAGATTTGAAAAATGCTGCACAAAAAAATTTTCAAACAACTCTTGGTAGAATCTTTGTTTTAAACAGGGCATCCTACAACATAAAGGAGTTCATATCGTCACAATTACAAACATGAATAAAATGCCCTTATGTTGCATTTTGACATATCAAAAGCTACACTGACCTTAAAAATTCCTGCCCCTAAATTTGAAAATGCTTTAAATTAATATGTAGCAAACTTTAGGGTGAACCAGTTACAGACGATTTATATACCACTTTTGACAAATCCATCCAAACCTGAATTACTTCAAAGAACAAAAAATACTCTTTTAATTACATGTTTTATTTAAGGCACATATATGTGACATTTGTTTCCTTCTCAGAGTCACTTCACTGTTTTAGACAAGAAATGAAGAATAAAATTAAAAAGCCCTAGGCTTAAAACTGTTTGGGGCCCACCTGTAAAAAGTGTTGAAGGGTAGGGTAGTATCTATATTAGATGAAGGAGAATCTGCTATCTGAAAATGAAAAATTAAAGTATGTTCATACCTAACCAAAACCAAAAGGAAAACTACATATCAAAGTACAAGATAATCATATCTTTTAACAGTAAATCTTCTGCTATTTAAAGCATCTTGACAACATAGCTTATTATTTGTCCTGATATGAAGTTCTGAAAACAAAACAGGACAGACTTGAAACAGCTCTACCTTCACATATGCACAGCTGTAGCTTTAGAAACAGATTGAACTACCTGTGTCTCACCAGAAAAAGGGAAGGTCTGTAGATATTTCACAAAATGGAGAAAATATAAAGTAATTTAAAAGAATGAAAAATGCTTTTCACATAACTTAAGTAAGATACTACTGTCTGTCTTTAGAAACAGCAGCTAAATAGCATTATTTTCAGGTAATCCCAAATACTTTCATAGTTAATAAAAATACCTGCAAGTCTAGTCTTTTTTCTTGTCCTTTGGTAGTCCTCCATAAACTGGAGCAAAGCACTGACATCAAAAAAGAATTTCAGCAAGCTTCCCAGGTGTTCCCATCTGAATTTCTTTTTTCCAGACCACAGTGAATCACTCTTACATTGATCTTTTGGCTGCTGCTTCACAGTGTGAAATGCATTTGCATTGTACTTTTGGAACTCACACTCTGTGGTTCGCTAGCAACCTACGTCACCAACATGGAAGTTGTAGAACTTGATGAACCTTACTGTAATGTGGAATACATGGAATGTTAAATACTATTTGTATGATTATCATAAAGTTTTTCCAGTTACACACTGATACATGAGTAGCATTATATCCAGTTACTGAGGCTGAAATTGCTGCAGGAGGAGGAAGAAAGAGGATACAAGAATTGTGGGTGAATCCAGAGCGGAAAAATAAAACATTATAAACAGTAGATGTAAAATGCATTGGAAGACAAGAGGTATGTATTAAATACAAATAGCTTCTTCGCACTAGAAAGATAATAATGATGCTCAGTAACTGAAGGCTAGAGGGAGGATGGTATGCACCTTTCTTTGGGCGTCATACTGCATGTATGATGTGTGTGTGTTGCCCACTTTCTTGTTCTTTAGCAGGATTTGGCTGCAAGAATCGAAATGCAATTACAAAATGAGAGAAGAGCACCAGTGAAATATGAGTGCTCTGAACCATGAGCATTTTCAACATGCTCTTGGAGAGCACATATATCTCTTTCTTTATATTTCATTGGACTAGTCAGCTCCCCACCATTCAGATGTTTTAGCATTTCATAGCTTACAGAAAAAAATATTGTTTAACTTTCATAAAAATCAAAGAAAAAAGTCCATTGAGCTAGGTACAAGGTTTGTTAATGATGTGCAAGAATACAAATGAAAGCAAAATCCTGAATGTACAGGTTATACCTAAAAGCTGCACATATATATGACAGTATAAATAGAATCAACTTTACATAAAGGGTTTTCATCCACAGTAAGAAGTGATTGTGTTGACCTGTGGTAATGCCACAATGATTTTAAAGGCCTGGAGTACATTCAAAGTCTAAGAAGGAGATCAATAACTTTTTTAAGTGTTCCTAAGACAAATTTATAGTAAGTGGCAAGGAGGGATTTAGCAGAAGTCTTAAGCATAGCTAAGTGACAGCTCGCTTTAGGCAGTAACTGGGACGCTGGTTTTGCTGCCATGTGAGTTATTTGGAAAGTCTTTAATTCCACTGGAAAATATTTATCTTAATGTGTTAATTAAAAGGAAGAAATCATAAAGGCAACAAAAACATTTTTCATGAGATTTTATTAGACTGAGCACCTATCTTGAGAATTTATGATTAAAAGTCTCCAACTCTGGGAGAAAAATGTGAACATAACTGAAATAACTTATATTTTGATTTTAGACTAATTTAAGGGGACCAAAATTCAGATTTTCTGTTTTACAGCAAATGTAGGAACTTAGAAGCCTATTGTCATTGCAATTTGCCAGTGGGCAGATGGCTGCTGTGAATAAACTGTGCCTTGCTCAGTAAGACTGTGGCCTGATGCCATGTACCTGTGACCCACAATTTTGAGAACTTCTTCTGAAAGGACACCAATACTATACAAATGTGTACATATATATATACATATATATGTTTCATGAATGAGAAATCTGAATACTTTTTACATTTCAACAAGCCAGAACTAATAGTGCATAAGTTGACTTTCATATTCATATGGTATCAGTCAGAAAAAAATCTTGTAATTATACGCTATTTTGTAAGTAGGACAATTTTATTAATTTTGGTCTTGTTAGGATGCTATGACTATAAGAATTATGTTAATTTCAAGTACTAGTTACAACTAAGCAAAAAATAATTGTTACTATGCTTCAAAGAGCATAGATAGTACAATTACCTGCTTTTTCTGTCTTTCGCCTGGATCATCTATGAAACTCTGCAAGAGTTATACTTTTTATTTCAGTGGGATTTAAATTAATCTCAAATATCCACAAAATAGCATTTTTTACCTCTTTTGCTCATACTCATATACTGAAAAGTAAGATTGTTACTTGAAATATCCCATGAAATCCAGCATTGCGAAGGTTAAGTGAAAGGCATGCAAGGTCAAAAGAGGTTGTCAAAGTGCAAAACAATCAAAACTTTTCTTCCCTTCTCCTAGTTATTGTTTAAGCACTGCAGGCCAGCTGTGAAGTAGGAACTCTGCTACCGTTTTCAGTATCTCCCACTTTGCTTGTGTTTATGGATTTGAGGTTAAGTCTTCTGTATCATGCCTGCAAAGTGTCTAGGATGCCACCCATGACTGAGAACAGTAGAGATGATTTAGTTTCTGAAAGGCAATAACAAGTCTAGCAGATATTATTGACCAAGGCTATTGAGACAGCTGGCCATACCCTGCCTCAACATCTAACTGCTGAATAAAAAGCAGCAGCAGCAGCAAAAGACACGCAGGTTTAGAGCGACAGAAGCCACGGAAGGAAGCATAACTAAGAGACAGCAACAGTAAGACAAATTACATATAAACTTTTAATGAATTAACCTTACAAAAGACAATAGCTTCAAAACATTTGACACGTTTGTACAAAACTATTCCAGCATTGTTAGTTCTCTCTTCAGAAAGAATGCCAGCAAGCCACCCAACGTGTCCCTGGCTATGAGATGCAACTGATCACATCCAAATCATGGACAGAGTAAACTTATTTACAAATACTGTATACTTTAATACCAGATTAGTGGATGCTATTGGGGAGCGACTGTATTTTCCAGAAAACACCATGCATCAGAAAATAGTATGCACCCCTAGCTTTATTGCCTTTTTTCCCCGCATTTGTCACTAACATCTCTCTCAGTCCTTTCAGGATGCATTACCTCCTTTTGACTCCTATTCCTTCTTTTCTTGTCTTGAATAACAGTGCAAGTAGCAGTACAATCTTCCAGTCCTATAGCGTACACCGCAACTGTCCTTGAACATAGGAATATCAAGGTGCAAAATGATGGCTCATGGGACTATTCTGCAGCCATATTAAAATAAGTGCCACATACCAGAAAATAGCACGCATGTTAAGGGCCAAAATGTAGTTAAAACGTGCGTGATACTTTCCTGAAAATATGGTATTGATGACACGTACAAGCATCTTCAAGATGCCACGTTCCCTTGTGAAAGGGATCTTGTCATTTCAGTATGTACAAAGTATGTCTTCAATTCTCCTTTTCCTTTTACATTTATTATTCCTCTGCAAGTGCTCATGTATCCCAATGTTTGCAGGACATTGTTCGTCTCCTCTGTAACCTGCAACAATACATTAATACAACCAGTGTTTATAACAAAGCAAAGCAAAATCTTCTTCCAGAGTGTGAAGAGAACATATGTTCTGTACAATTATAAAGGTTTTTCTATAATGCTTGTAAGGCCTTTAATGGTCTGAGGTGAGGTTTGAGCTCCTGAGGTTTCAAATAGTCTGTTGCTGGATGCCCATTCTAATCACTTACATCAAGTATCAAATGTGATGTAACCACTTCTGTACCTAAGGCTGTAAACACAGAGCTTGTAGATACTCAAATGGCACTAGGGACAACACCCTTCCTCATAGTGCACTTTTCTCAACTTCAGGTGCTTATTTTCACTTCCGCAGACTTAAACTTCCTTATCTTTTTACAAATACTAAGGCTGTGTAAATGAAGCGATAGTAAGATGTTAGCATCACCTGTCAGAGCTGTTGTTGCCAGTTTCTCACAGAACTGTCAGTGAACCCAACTCTAGGTCATTCTGCCATTTTAGGTTGAAGCCCACTAGGACAGAGGTAGTTCAACAGCATCATTTGTTTCAGACTATCTGTGTTTCTTTGTGAAGCAACTGTTTGTAGATATCACTGCTTTAACATTCCATTTTCAATTTTAACTAACAGTTGGTAACGTTACTTTTCCATTACTTAGTTCTGAATAATCTCAGTGATAGATTTGAAGTGCTCTCAATTGCATGCTGAGATCCCAAAGTGCTAGGCAGCATACTAGGCATATACTTAAAATGTGATCTCTGGCTATGGAATCACTAGAAAGTTAGAAAATTGAAGTTCTTTTCTATACAGGCCTATCTATAATCGATACAGATAATAACCTACAAAGATTATTATGGTTCATTACAAGGGAAGTTTCAGGATTGCTTTATGGATTTAACTTGATGTACAGTTATGATAATTCCCTTTACTTAGAGATTACTAACATCAGGATTGTCCTTCAGAGATAAGGTAGTTAGTATTCTAGGAGTTTAGAAATTCACAAAATCTCTCTTAATGTAGGGATGCATTTCCAGGCAACCCATGACTTCCTCCACTGCATGCCTCTTTATGGTCAAGACAAAGTTTTGATTCTCCTCCCATTTTCCCTATAATTTTCTTTTAATTCTTTACTTAGCTTCAAAAAAAAGATCTATTTAATGTACAAACGATATGATGCTTTTTAAGAACCAAACTCAAAAGAATAAGATAAATTTTAGCACAAAGTCAAGGCTTACCTGTATTTTATCTAAGACACCAGTGCTGTCCATCCTGCTGGCCACATTTACTGTATTGCCCCATATATCATATTGTGGTTTTTGAGCTCCAATTACTCCAGCTATTACAGGTCCATGGTTTATACCTGGAAAATATCAGAACTTTACATTAGGAATGAAGAGAAAGGCAACAAAGCTGGTGAAGGGTCTGCAGCACAAGTCCTATGAAGTGCAGCTGAGGGAGCTGAATTTGTTTAGCCTGGAGAAGAGAAGGCTCAGGGAAGACTTTAACACTTTCTACAGAGGTCTTTTCCCAACTTAATTCTGTGCTTCTGTGAAGATCCACCAAACAAGGACACACAGTGCATCTGCCAACATAGCAAGTCAATCAACATAACATCTGCCTCAACAGTGAGTACAGCAGTGAATAGTCTGTTCATTGTGGTTTTATCCACCATTTACAGCAGGAGAATGTTAGTTATAGAAATGCCAAAAGTCAGCTCATCTAATTTTAGTTTTAGTTAGAAAACAGACATATAGGAATTTCTTTTCATTTCTGCTTGTAGTGAAAAGGGCCTCTCCTCTCAACAGTTGATGGCTGAATCAAATTACTTTTGTAGTTATCTTTGCTTCTTAAATGTAGAATAAACTAATACACATGAGCTGAAAGGATTTGAAGCCTTGTTCTGAAGGCTGGATTGACCATAGAATGGTCCTAAATAACTGCAATATAAAAATATGTATTGAAATAATTTGATTAAGCATAGCATAGAACAATATAGTATAGTACCTCATTAGACTCTGGGTATTTTTTTATCTTGCAGTCAGTCTGTTAGCCTATGTTACATCTGTAAAGGGAGTAACTCTGCTAGCAGGGAAAGAAACCGAGAGGCAAAATCAAAACTAATATTGTTAACCAGCATCAAATGTACCTACCGATGAGCAGGAAAGTCAAGTTAGACCTAGTGAGAAATAAACCCTGAACAAGAGAGTAGTTTGGATTTCTAAAATTACCTCGTAACTGACTTCTATTAATTCCTTAACTGAAACCATCACTAGGGATATAGCTACGCAGCAAAATTGAAAGTGTGATTGTAGGACGGAAAGGGATCTCAGCACTGACTCATCCAGTATGTAACATGGCAGCAAGGGCTAGCAACGACACTATTAGCCCACTTGGAAACCCTGGAAAAAGTGACTGTACAAGTAAAATCTAGAAAATTGGGAAAACATGCAAACCCTAAAGGATACCAAATAGAACAAATCCTTGGGAGTAAATGCACAAAGGCACTTGGGCCTTGCCAACACTCTGCATTAACAACCAAACCACAGATGGGTCTTTCTAATTCATGGCATCCAATATGCAGATTAATATTTCAGGGGTTGAGGAGTCAGATTCGGATTCCTCCTACTTTGAGTAGACTTCTACCTGTATCTCTCAGGAATGTGTTCTGGCCACTCAGGCATTCTGGGATGTCCTACTCTATGTCATTCCTCGCATGACAGACATGAATGTTTGTTGGGGCAAGGCTGGAAGAGTAGTACTCTCACTACAGGTGAATCCTCTAACAGAGGGCGACACCAACTGTGTCTTTCTCTCATATCCATGGCTAGGCTTCACAAATGAAGATTTAGGAAGGCTCTATCCACATTTGTTACAAGTACGCTGGTAGCTAAAAAGGCCAATACGAGATAGACATGTCCGATTGCAAAAGGCACAGCAGAAAGACTCCTTAGGTGGAATATTCTGCAAGACACGGTTCTTTCTGCGTTGTCTTTTCTCCTCGAGAGTGATCCTGCGTGTGTTCTCAGAGGAAATGGCAGCGTTATAGATGGTGTGTCTCCAGGCCTCCCGATTTGAGGCCAGAGTAGACCAGTTATGGTGATCAATACGGCCAAGGCTGAGATGTTGTTTCAGGGAGTCCTTGTATCTTTTCTTCAGGGCTCCTCTCACGCAGCAGCCAGTGGCAAGTTCACCATAAAGCAAGATCTTAGGGAGGCGGTGGTCCTTCATCCTTGAGACGTGCCCTGCCCAGCACAGCTGCGTTCTCAGCAACATGGCCTCGATACTTGTGACAGCTGCTTGTTCTAGAACAGATGTGTTGGTCACATAATCTGACCAGTGGATGTTTAGGATTGTACAGAGGCAGTGTTGATGGAAGCATTCTAGGAGATGCAGGTAGTGGCAGCAGACGACCCATGATTCGGAACCATATAAGAGAGCAGACTTCTCATATCCATAGCGATATTTAATCATTTAATGAAATAGCAAATACTGTTCCACAGAAATGACAGAAACTATCTGTGTATCCTATAGCCTGGCCTCAGCCAAAATCAGGAACCAAATTAAGTCACTTACAACATGACTGTTCTAACTATGAAGTATATGGAAAACAACATATCATCCTCTCTTCTGAGAAAAGCAGTACCTGTGCAAAACTTGCTGCAAAAGCATATCTAAGCTTGTCTAAAAAATCGAGTGCCTCAGCTAACAGAAGGGGAGGAATGACTGAAATATCATCTAGGTGACAATATTGTCTGACAAGGTCAGAGTGGGCTGTGTACCTCTTAAGGCACACTAGCATTTCAGGCACTCACAGAAAATTATGAAAGCTGAAACCTCTAGTGAGTTGCAACAATTATGGTGTCAGATGCTGGCTGAGAGGCTTTTAAAAATGGCACTTGGAATATAAGTCGATTATGTTGGAGGTAGATGTTCAAATGTTTCTGTGGCTATAATTGGTATGGATATCAGATGCTTTCATCATCAGGTTGTGATGAGAAGTGGAGAAGAATTGAAGTGAAAATGGGAAGTGAAGTGGTGCTTATGTTGGATTAAGATGGCAAAAATACCAGTTTGGGGCCTGTGTTCCTTTTGCAGAGTTAAACGTTCTTCATTTCATGAAGCAAAGGAGTCTGAGTTCTCTGGAACCTTTAGCAAGCACTTTATCAAGAAAGTATCTTTTTTTTTTCCTTAAACAGTTCTCTTCATGCTCCCCAGTTTAAAGAAGTCAGTATTGCTTTAACCAGTTTGCAGATGTAGCACTGACAAACAGCAGCTCTTTATTTGTACTGACACTGCTGATATAAGTATGTTTGCAAGTGTTATGTCATCTTTTATTCTGTACAGAAATATGGTATCTCTACACATTTCTTTTAAACCCATCAAATTCTGTAACACTCTGAGAAGAAAGCATACTTCAGATTTGCTTTGCCATTTTTTTGCTCTAGCAAGGAATACCAAACTCCTGGTAAAGGAATGCCCTAAGGAGCACCTATTTCAAGGGAGAAGACAGCAAGTTTTGCCAGTGGGTGGCACTGTGAAATAAACATGAGAGGAGCAGCTAAAAGAAAAAGCAAGTGGCATAGAGAGAAAAATACAAGACAGGAGAATAACCGTTGGAAATCAAATATTTTTGACATGTTTACAGGATTTATGGGTTTCCAATATTTGTTTACCGTTTTCATTTCACACTTTCCATGTTACATATTGCATTATGAAACTGCTGTGTACTGCTATCAGGAAATAAACATTTTGGAACATATGGTTCTTGATCAGCTCTGAATTCATTTATTTCATCATTCTTTTCATCGCTTACCGCAGCTGTCTATTTCTTTTTAAAAATACCATGAGGCACAAGTAGAAACAATTAGAAACTAAAACATAAGGGATATCCCTTACAACGGTAAATAACCAGTCATCTTTGCTCTTATCTGAATAACGAAGCAAATAAATACTCTCCCTTGTCTAACATTGCAAAGGAACGGGTACATTTTTGTATGCTTGTTTGAGTTTAGTACATGTAAAATATTTCAGACTTCAGCCTCATTCTCCCATTATAGCTCTTGTCCTCTGAAACCCTTTATACAGTTTTGCAAAGCCCAGACTAGAGTTTTCTTGTGTCTTTTGGTATTGGTAAACTTAAAAAATGTATGTAGCCAGCAACCTCTACAATAATTTTTACAGAGTTATCATAAAACCATTCAGAGCCACACAAACACATTTTTTCAACCATTCTTTACTTAGGAGTATTGCCTTGAGTCCTGCCTTGAAACACTCCCTGTGACAACAGCAGCTAAAGCTGATGGGCAATACCACATAGGCTGCTTTTAAACAGGACAGTGCTGTTTACTATCATGGCCCTTTTGGTCAGTTCTACTAATACTTTAATAAGCTGGTACTTCACACTGAATTGTCCCCCTCATCCATGATATTCTGTCTTAGTTTAATGACAATATGTTCAGGAGGTGGGACCTCTGATGAGGTAAAACCCTCCTTCTCTTTGTTTATTTCCCTCCACCGAAATATTGTCAAGTTTTTTGAAGTTAGGAGGAGTCTGAATGAAGGAGGGAAAAGACAACAATTTTACTAAAAAAAAAGGAGAACAAACAGAGGAAAAGAAAACCGAACAACAGTAGAAAAAATGTCACCTAGCCATCCCCCTCCCCTTTGGTTAAAATGAGAAAAACCTGGAAGAGTATTTCGTTTGAAGAAGAGAAGTCCTAACGCCACCAAGATAGCAGCGCGGATCCCAACGGAGACCACGTGATGTGACAGTGATGGAGCTGGAGCAGCACCAGGACTGGGTGATCATGAGCCACGTGCAGCTCACCAAAGGAAGCTCCCAGGTTTTTTCAACGCGGCCCTGGCAGCTGCTGGCGATGGTGCTTGCACCCCTCAGGGAGCTGATGGCGGCTGCCGTGGCAAAAGCCATGGATGTCACGTGGGGGCCACAGCAAAAAGCAGCAGTGGCAAGAATTCCTCAAAGCACCCATCAGGAAGCCATGGCAAAAAGCAGTGGGTGTCCTCCCTCAGTACCCACACACAGGAACTAGAGAACAGTTTCTGAAGTACAGGGGGGGTTTATCCTCTCCCCTGTGAATTCTCATGGTGTTTCACTTCAGGGACACCCCCCACCTCCCGGTGCAGCCCTGGCAGGGAGGCAGGGGGTCCCCTACACTTTGAACTATGTGATGGTATGAAAACTTCAGCAAATGATCTTTCTTATTTAACTTAAACTATAATATATTCTCATAAAAATCCTGTGATACTTACCTACTCGTAACTTGAAGTCATTGAAAGAATGTTTGTTTATGACATCCAGTTTTGCCACCAAGGCAAATGCGAACTCCACCATGGTTCCTATGTGCATATACTGTCGTTCAGGTTCCTGAATTTAAAAGACAAACAAATAGAGTAAAATCATTTTCCTGAGCCTTAGTTGCTATGAGAATACAACAAAAATATGCTGAACACTTGAAAGCACTTAAACCTTTAGGGGTGCCTACTGCCAGCAGGAATATGCAGGAAAGTAATGTCAAAAGTGGTACCCTGCCCAGCATCAGTTAGATCAAACAATGGCCAAGAGACTAGGATGCATTTTACTTATACAACCAGGCAGTCCAGAGATGATAGATCCAAACCATGCCTAAATTAATGTTTCAATTGTCAAATAACTGATTAGCTGCTATCTAATCCCACGGGCAGTCAGTGTTTATGTGTGCCTAGGATTTGTTAATTCATTTTCTCTAGGTGTCCACTTCTATTTATGCCCTTTCATAATAAATAATGTTTATGGACAGCCCCACAGAGACTCCTCCATCTCACTGTTGCACAGCTGAGCACCCTTATTAAATGCTTATGATCTGGTGAAATTCACAATTTTAAGAGTTCTTCAACTGATCTCATCCGGCAGCTAAGCAAGCATCTCTGAGAACATCTAACAGATATGAAAATGAATAAAATACAAGAGGAAGACAGGAAGAGGGTAACCCCACTCTGTCCCCTAACTGACTAGCTCAGAGCTTTTTACCACTTATAAAGGCTGTAGACTTAATTTGTCCTCATACATCAACAAAGTAACCTGATTTCTAAGTACTGTTTTGAGTCCCTTCAGATCGAGGAGAAAACTGATTTTTGGTCTCCTACAGCCCAGGGAAGGACCCTCACTAGCAAATGATTTCATAAGAGATAGACCCACTGATCTCTCTGAGAAATTACCAAATCTTCCTCATTTCTTCAGATAAAGTGACAGAAGAGACGGACGAATGACAACTTCGGAGATGGTTCATAGAGTGGATGCATTAGTCTAGGATGGGACAGTAGTGGTGCTTGCTGGAGCAGCTGTTTAGATGAATGAAGCCTGTTTCCTTTGGAGTTTACTCCTAACTAAGACAGATGGTTTCCTGTTCAGTTGACATATTCAGACCCCCTCCTCAGGCACTTAATCTTCCTTGGATGCTTGCTTTAAGATGGGGGTGGTTCCCAGCAGTATGTCTACCAGTCAGTCACTACACTAGGTATTGCAGCATCTGTGTATCTTTGGGAATCTGGACTGAAGGCTGCTGAGTTCTTGTGGAATTCTTTAGAAAATGTCAACTAAATCATCAAAGGAATGCTGAAACGTTGATCTCTTGACTAATAGTTTGTGGAAATAACTCAAATGATAAATTTCTTCCTCTGCATACACTAGTTTCAGTAATGACTGAGAGCTCTCTGTCTTCTCATCTCCAGTCTCCAGTTCTGCATTTTCTTCATTCCTTCACCTCCCTATATTAAATGTCAGAACTAATTTAAAATAATTCTCTTTTTTTTTTTATCCTCAGAATCCTTAGGGTCTGTAGTTCATGTGGTAATTGCTTCTGTCTAGAAGGAACATTAGTTTGGCAAGAGCACATTAATCCTTAGCACAGATTGTGTTGATTCGTAATTGCTGTCTCTCTGTTGCTAACCTGTAGTACTCTAAAGATCATGGCAAATGCAAGGTTTTTGCTTAAAAGTTATGAATTGCTTCTCTGAACTTAATTTCTACTGACTGCAGTTCCTAATCCTATCATAATAAGTAAACTAGAAACAAAGGAACACATTCTCAATGCTGAATCTGAGGGCTCTGTAAGCGTATGGTTAGTGAAGCTACTCAGCCCTCCCACTTACAATGGAAAACGTTAATTCTTGCAGTTTTTGTACATTCTATAAATCCAGTTCTGATGCAGCATGGGGGAATTAAATCCTGTATTGTATTTAGACTAGAAGGCCTGTTTTAGCAAATACGGAGGTGGCATTTTCAAACTGCAATGTGAAGAACAATTCACAGAGACTACTGAAGTATACACTTGTCCAATATAATCTATGTTAATACGAAAAAAACTAGGCCACAGTATTATACATAACATGGATTTTAAATAACAGAACTTTAGCCTTCATTTGAACATGTTGTTTATTAAGCAAGAACATTTTCCTGTACCTGACACTGTTCTTGGTTGGGTGTAGCACTCAGTCCTGTTGCTGCCATGTAAGTACTTCCAATGGTCTTTATCTTTTCAACTCCACTGAACTTTGGCTTTGACAATAACTGTAAAACAAGGATGGTTATTCATAATTCAGATCAGCAGCCTTGTTACTCTAACACCACTCAGAGCATCAATTCTTAGAACAGTTTCAATCTAGACCTCAAATGGCTTCACAAATATATACAGGATGAAGGACTTAAAGATGGATAAAACAATGGTTACAGCCTTCAACGAAAGAGAATTTCTGTTGTCTGAAATATGTTTTTATTATAAAGGCACTAAATTTATAGGAATGAGAATAAATTCCACCTTATTGTACATACACCTCTTAGAAGTCAGCATACTTTGCACTCATGCGACATTAGAACTGAGTCACCATGAGAGCCAACAACTCAGCTTTAAGCAGCTTTCTGAAAGTAAGCATCTCTTCCGTGTCAATGGCATGCTCCATGTCAATGGGACTAAAATCCAAGGATTTTAGTTCGTATCCTAGGTTGGTTTGGACTTTGGACGCAGTTCTTCAAACGGGTGTGCTGTTAAAATGCCCTTTATAGCTGCAGATCTGCAAATCCAGACTCTGTTCTGTCTGAGTCATGACACAATCTTCATACCTTTTACTAGTATCTTCATTACTAATAACTTTCTTAAAGATAAATACCGTTCTCAGTGAGGCCTTTTCACATTCTGTCCAGCTGCCTTTTCACAATCCATCTGTAGTCATACTCTTTACTTGCTTCTAACTTCAAGGAATGGAACATTAAAACCTACACAATCCTTTGATTTGCTTATGTATCAAGTGATCAATGATCTGTGTGAGACCAACACAGATCAGGTATAACACAAAGTTGTATTTGACTTTAGAAATTAGTATTTAGAACTTGTAGTTAATACATGGCACGTAACGTGCTTCATGAGCTGCACATAAAGGGTAAAATTTTTCTATCAGATATACACATAGGGGACTTATTACAGCAAATCAAAAGCAATTGAGTGTGATGTCAGACCACTATCTGATTTATGCCACATAAATATCTTCCTCCTTTAATACTCCCTGTAAGTATTTACCATGTGACCAGGCACACAAAATTTCTTTTCTGACAGGCCTTCCACTCTCCCCTTCAAGTGTATTTGCTTACTGTTGCATACCCTGAGTTATTAAGATTGAAATCATAAGTCGACTGTTAGAAGTACATACATCATCAAAGTCAGCAATGATCTCATTCAGAAGCCTGAGACACTCCAAGCCTTCCTTATTTACATCAGATTCTGTGTAAAATTCCTTGAAATCCGGAACAGAGGCAAACATGACACAGACGCAGTCATATGACTGATGATATAGATCCTGTCCAAAAGAAAACAGAATAGAGGGGAAAAAAATTATGATACTCAGCTGTAAATAAGTTTCCTTATTAACATGGAGTGTCCAGGTTCTGAAAAGGGAGGCACTGAAATTTTTGGAATGCCTTGAGACTGTGGTTGGGTGGTTTTTGGATTTAGTTGCATTTATTAATTTTAAACAGTGTATAAGCCAGCTTTTTCAAAGACTCAACATATACAGCTGAAAACATTTTAATGATTTTTTTCTTCTTGGTTCTTTCATTTTGCAAAACAATATCTAATTTATTATTAGTTGTTTGTGCTACTGTAATAGCTAGAAAACTGAAACAAAATCACAAACTGAAAGCACTACAAATGCATAATGCAACACAATCCTGACTGATAATTCCTAATCTAAAATGACAAGATGCTGAATAGGACAAAATAATTGACATTTCTTTTCCATAACAAGATGTTGAGGCAAAGGGGAATAAGTCCCCTTTGCAGATTCTGTGACCACAGATTCTGTGACCACTGAAATGAGAGAGAGCATATCTTCTCCCCAGGAAGATTCTGTTGCTAAAAATCACCACCCTCCCCCCTTCAGTTTCCTCTCCCCTGCCCTTAAACTTTAGAATATCTCTTCTTTCAGGAAAAATTCATGTCCTAGAAAGGAAGGAAAGGAAGGAAGGAAGGAAGGTAGGAAGGATGGAAGAAAATATTAAACAAATACTTAAAAAACACAAAAGTTGCCACAGGAATAAAAGATGCTGCAAACTACTATAATGTAAAATTATCTTCAGGTTATTATTTGATTAAAAAAAGGATTTCAATACTCAGGTGAAAAGATGAATAGGATTAGCTCTGAGATTTCAAGAAGCATTGGATATTACTTCCCTTTTTACCTGGCAAAGCTTGGATTTTGCAATTTCATTGATAGTGTTTCTTTTTGGAAGAATGTGATGTGCCTGTACACAGATGAGTACAGACATAGTGGATCTCTACTGCTAATGTTCAACTGAAAAATAGCAGAAGTAGGGGAAAACTGTTGACTGAAAACTGACTCATCCTAGCACAGGTGTGAGGGAAGTTTCTGGGCAAACATGAAAATAATAGCCAACAGGGAGGAACACAAGCATCTGGATGAGGTCAATTATTTATTACTAGATTTTGTCTGTATTTTCTAAGGATTCCACAACCAGAGCATCACTGAAGCTCCACCATGACTGTGTGCAGTAGGGATGGCATATATTGTTGCAGTTCACAGCTTGAGCTGTGACTCTGTTGTTGCACCATGAGTTAATTGTTTTAAGGATCCAGATGTCTGAGAGTCTGCGGTAGGAATCCCAGGGTTGAGCCGGTAAAGAAGCCTTGTCTGACTGTGGGAGCATGGTGTGTGAAGGGAGTCAAGAGGGGCACCCACTGGCTCACTGGAGCTGCCTGCTGTGAAGGGACTTCAGTTCCAGTTCAGGTGGTGCAAGTGTGACTGCCAGAGTGGCTCCTGGATGATTGGACAGGGAAGTTTCCTTAATAAGGTACAGAGATTACATTCTGTAGTTAACTCAGCTTTCCTTCTATTTCCTTAAGTCACCTTCCCTGTAACGTGATTTCAATTTTGGGTGAAGGAATTCAGCAACAGTACCCCATTCCTCTTCCTTTCTCTCTAATACTGGGGCAATATCCATACCCACTAATGCTCTATAGCATAGTACCAGAACAGAAACAACAACTACTGGCACTGTTTACAACCAGATGAGTAGTAATTGTGACTGGCACAATAAATGTCAGAAAATTTTAATAAGATATTCCCAGTTAGTTTATTGTGATCATTCATAATAATAAAGGCTGTGGCAATCGAGTGTCTTAATTTTCCTATGAGTATCTCTCTTGAAACATTACTCTCAAAAACGTTTAATCAGAAAATTAAATGCAATATCATTCCAGGAAGGAATGACTTTGCTTCTTTTAACAAAAATAAAATCATCCTGTCTTCTGAATTCAATCCTTTTTTTTTCCTTTTCAATAAAATCTGCAAGTATGTTCCTCTTTCTGTCCCCTCGTCTCCAGTGCCTGAAGATCTTCTTGGGATAGACAAGGTAAAGTAGTCCAATTCTACCTCTTGGAAGGGTATGGTGGTCAGCTTCTCTGCACAGAATTTTTGCTCTAAGTAGGGTACTAGTTCCATCCTGTAGCTAACAAAACAGAATTCCTCTTGCTCAGTAGCAGGTTTGTCAGTTAGCTTACAGCACAAAAGCTCCTGAGCACTTCTCACTAATAGGGAATCTGAATGCTAACAGCATTAAGAAGAATGCTGCACAAGCCAGGCACATATATATTTAATTCTGCCCTGTTTCCTGCTTTTCATCTTAGATTTTTTCCTATCTTTCTCTCAACTGGAAAGTAACTTGTCTGGTACCCAGCATGCAGACTACAAGCAGAAACCCAGCTCTGGAGGTTCTGGTAAAGCAAACAAACCTTTATTACAGTTTGCTCTGAAGAAACTTTTCTTTTTGCATATCAGCATTAGACAGTGTGTATCCTGTTATAAAAAGACCTTTGCCGGTCACCTGAAAGTACAGTCCCTCTGCTCCCAGTTAGCGTTCATCTACTCATTTTTTCCTCTTTCATTTTTCCCCCCTGCTCTTCAGCAGCACACTTTGTTTTCCTTCTCTCCATATAGCTGCATGCATAAAACACTAAGGGAAGTAGTATTTTGAAACAGACTATTCATCCATTAGCTTAATTTTAATCTCAGAATCTGTGCTAAACAGAAAAGAACATACATAAAATCACGTTAACATGAATGTTTGCAACTAAGGAAAATGTGGACAAATTTCAATTTACTATCTGTTGACCTACATATCCACAAAAAGAAAACAAAGGCCTGATCTGCCCTAACATCTTTAGGTGTATATACACACACATGCAGAATGTCCATTAAGGCTCAACATAACCTTTCTGACATTGAAACAAATCTGAAGACATGACAGATACTTATATTCCTGCACACTTCCAGGGATTTGAAAGGATCCTCCTTCTTTGAAAACTGTGTTTAAAAAAACAAAACAGGAAACAACTTCTGGTTGGGGAGTATTTCTGGTGGTTTTTGTTTTTTTTTTTTTTTAATGGATGCCATTAAAATCATGTCAAATCATTTTTATTTCAGTTGACATGATGTATTGGAGAGCTCAGCATATTACAATTTATGTTCTTCATTACAATTAATAAAGCTCATTCCAATCTAAGAATCTTGAGGGGTGACAAGACAAATCCAGTTGTCAAGACAAAGGTAAGCAGATGTTGTTGTTCTGCTGGGGAGCTGAGGTGGAATAGCACATAAAAGAGAAAGCAATCTCCTGATGGTTTGCTGTGTTCAATGCCTTAACAAGAACTGGAGCTGAGTCAACTTGGCTTCCAGTCAAAGTCTGGAAGCATTCAAAAGAATCCCACAGCAATTTTCATTCGATGTGAGCTACCAAATGAGTTTTTGCAGGGAATACTGAAGTATTGATATGAAGTACTGATTAGTACTGCTTAAGGCAAACCACAGTGAAAGGGAAGACGTCCTTTTTGACACAGGAGATCAAAAATGAATACCCAAAGCTGCCTTCTCCCCTCTCTCATCAGTTTTGAAACAATTATTTGGTATGTGAAAGTAATTCAAACTCCTGCATTTAAGATCTCTAGAGCTGTTATTCTCTTTAAATAGTTTTATATTTGCATTCTTTTCTGCTTTATTAATACTGTAAAGGAATACTAGGAGCAGAACTAATTTCCACCAAAGTAAAGATGGATCTTTTGGGTGACTTTTCTGGTGCTTAGATTAGGTCCATAAGCAGTGAGTAAACAGGTAATTCAGTGTTCAAAACATCTTTGCAAAATTAACACAGACACTGTTTCAGGGAAAAGGTTAATTTTCACTCCAATAAGCAAGCTCTCCAGTCAACAGAAGAAAATTCAGAACCTGGTTGCAACTCCACTCTGATCACAGAGCAAAAAGCATCTGAATGCATATGATTTAAATTTAAATCCATGTTGATTCAAGCATCCTGTTCTTCCTACTCGTCACCTTTTTTTACCCTCCTTCAATAGGCAAAGTGCATTGCCACTTAAGATAATGTCACATTTTTTACTTCAAGGTATTAAGGTGCATTCAGTGCTGCAAAGCAAGCCTTTAAGGTAGGCAAGGGGAAATGAAAATGAGTGTAAATCTATAGTCTATCGGTATGGACCTACTGTTCAAAACAGCATCAAGGATACACTTCCAGGATACACTGCTTTCTTACTGAGCAGAGGATATACAGAGACAGCTGACCTCATTCTTCAGGTTTCTTGCCAAGAAGTGTTCAGCTACGTGGGCTGGAAGCACATTCTCCAGAAGCACCCGATTTAAGTTCTCCATGGTTTCAATCTCCTCCCGCTCTTTTTTGAACTTGTTCTTCCACAGGAAGTCTAACCTACAGTAATATTCATTCTGTTACAAGAGGACACAGAAGTAAAGAAACAATAGGCATCTTGTCCTGCTGGAGTACAGGTTTAAGAGACAAAATAAGCACAGTACAAAACCCCTACAAGGCTATTCTTTGGCCACTCAAGTATAATTCCAGATCCCGCAGAAATCAAACCCCAAGCATGCACTATGTGACATGCATTTCATCAAACCCAACAAAAAGGCCCAAGAAAAAAAAAGAAAAGTTGCAAAGTGCCTTAAACAATGGAAGATTTATTTATTTACTATCTGGCTTTAGTAGATTCATTCCAGAAATCAAACACTGTAATTGAAACAATTTAGTTTTGCAATTTAATATGGTTTTGTTAGTGTAGAATTTCACTTACAATAATGGGCGTTTCAGGAAGACCCTAACTTTTACCAACTTGAAATCGTGTCAAGTCATCAGCCTGGTAAAAATAAAACAGCCCTATTCATATAATATATGTTCAGTTTATCAAATAACGATCGAACTATCAAAAATGGTCCAATCAGTTGGACCAACCCAGCTGAGTTTTGGATTTGTTGCTTGTTTTTTCCTTTTTGTTTGTTTGTTTGGTTGATTGCTTTTACACTCCTTTCTATAATATTTTATCTTTCTTTTCTTTTTGTCCCAGAGTTTTCATAATAGCTTTTCAGTATCTACAACAATAACAATACCTAGAACTATATCTAAAGGTGTAACATTTTTTGAATATCAGTATGTTTTGAGATCCAATTTCATTAAAAAGATGGTGAAAAATTCATAAAAATACATTTTTGTGGAACTCCATTTTAATGTTGTCAGTGTTTTGTCATAAATTCTATGGCATTATATATGCAATAAAGCCTCCTCTGGCCGACCTCATTTGAGCTGATATAAATCCAGAGCTATTTCAATGTAGTCTAATGGTTTAACACTACCATGCAGTCTCAATGAAGACTATGTTCTTAACCAGGAGAATATGATTATGATGACAATCTTATTATAGAAAAACCTAAAAATGCAAGTTAGTGTTATTAGCAGTCAGTAAGCATTCACATCAGAAAGGAAAGCAGTCCTTCTGACTGGACAGTGGCTGTCATGGCGCACAATGATTCACAGATATTCTGTTGAGACCACAGCCAAAGATAAGAGTAGAAAGTTCAAATTAGATGATATCAAAATGATTTCACAAGCTTTTAAAAGGCAATGAAAGTAAAAACTGGTGAATCAAAAAATATATCTGCCAAATACTTGCAGGATGAAAAAACAGTAAGAGGAAAATGATGCCTTCTCTAAACGCATAGAAAGCAACACACTCAGGTTGCCTTTAAATTGGTTGATAAGGGTCAGATACTATTTAGATATTTAATTACAAAACTGAAAGAGAACACCCATAACATGAAATCCTTGTTTCTTTGTTGACATACTCACTCTGTGCTAATACAAGGACAGAGTGCAGATCTCAAATGCACTGCAAGAAATATTCTGGCTCTTCTGACTCAAAGATAACATTCTTCTGAAAGTAAAATGGGTCTTAACATCTTAGAATGGATCACCCTGCATCCCAGGAATCTGGACTTGGAATGTCAAATAAGCAAACAAGCCGGATATTTTCAATAATTACATGTTATTAAAGGATATTTGCAGATTATAAGCAAATGAAGAATGGGCAGAGACTTAAATCCTTGTAAAAACATACGTGAACGAACAGAGAACCTGACAACAGATTTCTTCAGGAACTTGAAAAATACGATTTTACTGGTGCTCTGTCATCATGCATCTATTAAATGGTAATTACCTCTTATAAAGCTTGAGGTCATAAACAGGTTTTTTTCAAAACTTTCCACATAATGCAAAATACATGCAGTCACTTTTTTAGCATGTCTTTTTTATATGTATATTAGATATTTATACATCTAAGTATTTAGCTGTATAAATATACATACACATAGATGATAAATTCAAATGCCACCAACTGTATTCATGCAGAAAAAATACAATAAAAACCTGAGATGTCAAAATTATTGGCATAAATGGACAGAAGTAAAGTGGATGCCTGCTGAAATTCGATATCCATACATTGTACCAACTTTGTATTGAAAAGAAAAGGTGGAAGCTAAGCTGAAGTCTTCAAAAAGATTTTTCTTTTTTATGAGCTAATATTAAATAGATAATTCATTTACTACTTTACTATTTAATGAATGAAGTTTAATCTGCTAAAAAAAGGGCAAAGAGAATTCAGAAATCAGAAAAAATAAATCAGAATGTATTCTAGAATTTGCTTTGAAATTAGAAAAGTCAACATATCATTTTTCAAAATTTATAATCAGACATTTAAAACCAGAAAAGCAATAGCTTATTAACTTACTTCGAATTGTGGGATTTTTTTTTCATGATATGAAACTCGTGGGGGATAGCCTGATCATTCAAAACAGACACAGTATCAGAGGACTGACAAATAAATGGTAAGGATATAATGCAAATATTTGGAAAAGAAGTGGAACAACAGAGCAAAGTACTTTGTAAAAAAACAATGATAAGGAAAACAGCTATATAGACATATCACCTAAAGGTGATATAATTGGAAGAGCTGACACCTCTTCTGTAAACATGCCTCCATCTATTACAAAGAAGTTAAAGGTCATGTGATTAGGAGCAAAATTGGAAATAAGTTTTCATTAAATTCTTCCAGAAAAAGCTCTTGAAAAGACTACGTTGTCCAAGAAGAGAAGGATCCCCTCACAGAAAAATGCTCACTAAAAAACAGAACAGAGTTTTCACAGCTGAGTAAAGTTGCCATAAGCATCTCAGCAGTAAAATAGCCAATGAAATGCAGTGTGGATAAACATAATATAATCAATAATGAAAAAAATACACAGCCAGCCAACAGAGTAACGGGATATGTATTTTAGGTACTATTGAGAAAGGAATTCATAGGCTATGTCAATACAGGTAATTCAAAGCAGGTCATAAGAGATATTTAATGCTCAATAGTGTTTAAATGTGAGCACACTTCTTACACAGTCAAGCCCACACCAGTCTGCATTCTCCTGGGCAGGGTGCAAGAGTTGCCATTCCCAACATATTGTCTGCCTGTTGCCAGCCTATTTTCAAATAACTCTAGGTGTATACATGCAAAATGAAATGAGTCACTTGGTCTCAGTGTCAGGAAATGATTGTAGCTTATCCTGGCATGACCATCAAAAAAAGCAGTTCTACTTTCTCCACTTCACTTCCATCCTGTGCTCATTTTTTTGGCACGAGCACTACTGCAGCCACGTCATAAGTTCTGGAAATAGATCTGGCTGGAAACCAACCATTTCTCCAGGGTTAATTTTTAAGCCTGATCATTTCCCTGTTTTGGTGTAGAATACAGCTCCACAGTGAGCTGTGCCAGTACAGATGAGGAGACACAAGGAAAAGAATGAGCAGCTGATGGAAGGCCTACTTCTTCCAGCAGGGATACTGGATGTGCAGCTGAAAATTTCAGTTGAACCTAAGTTGGCTCATAAAACTTGTAATGATATACTAACTCTCCCTCTCTTCATCTCCATTGAACCGGAGACACATATTCCCCACCTCTGCTTTTGCATCAGGACAGGCTGACCCGTGGTGAGCAGGTTCACAGAGCTGGGCTTGCAGGAAAGCATTCAACTTTTTGTTTGGATGAACATTTTGGTTACTCACTCTGGGGACAGTGGCAGCTTAAGGGAAATGTAAAGGCCACCCTTTTCATCAGTGGCTATTATCTTTAGCATTTTTTAAAAAAGCAGATATCAAAAGAAAAGACATTATCTGCAAAGTAGAAAAATGCAATAACAGAGAAATTACTTGTATATTACCCTCTGTGGAAGATGGGTAAAGAAGAATTTCCCTTTGCCTACACTGCCAATATGGCTCAAAAGTGTCCTGTAAGTGCCACTCAGTGAAAGTAGCAAACAGAAAGTTCAAAAACAGAAAGACAGACACTGTCACATGACTTTTTATCAAACTGTGAGGTTCATTATCAGTGTTGGGAAGATCAGGAAGATAAAATCGGTTAAAAAGGGATCAGACAACGAAACAGAAAGCAGAGAAGCCAATAGCTGTTAAACACTGCCACAGGAATGCCAACGGACAGAAGGTGGGAAGTATATGTTCTGGAAGGATCACTCTAAGCAGGTTGATTTCCTCCCCTTTTCATTTTCCAAGCATTTGCTACCAATTAGTACACCATCAGTAACTTAAAAATGGCAGGTCTCACTCCAGGTATGTATTAAAATTAGTTCATAATATTTTCTTGTAATATTTAGACTTTCCTTGAGAGTGTTTGAAAACAGGTTTTTTTCTCCTTTAAGGGAGAATTAATTAGTAGGAAAAATCAAAGGCTAAACACTGATGAGTTACAAATAAGTGGTATCATGACAAGGATTCTGAACCTACAGCTCTGAAAATGAAGACTTTTTCCATTACAAGATCACTTCTCAGTTGCCATGACAAAGAACACTTGTAGTTGTATGCAAAACAAACTTTCTTCTTGATGTGCCCGAACCCACAAAGAAATCTCTCCTTTCCAGTGATGAAGATAGCCTTTCTCTCCTTTTTTTTTTTTGGTGTTGTGCCCACCATCTCCATCTGACACTTAGGTTGACAGAGACTAAGATTCTCAACTGGTGCAAAGAAGAACTTTTTCCTCTTTCCGAGTGGAAGTAGCTGTGCTCCAGCCCCACTTCTGTTACCATCACCAAATGAGCAAACTCCAATGCTGTGCTAGCAGCAAGACAGATGAAGAATGTTATTTCTAACTCCAGAAGGATGTTCCCCACTACAGCAAATACTGCAGAAGCTGCCAGATAACAAATTTTTGTGTAACAACCTGCAGGGCCTGCATGGCAATTTAAATGACAGCCATTACATTCCGAGGAATTGTAATGTAAATTAGTGATTTATGAACAGTCTGGGATAGGCTGTTCATGAGATCTTTCATGGATTGTCTCTTCCATCTCAGAGTCCTGTCTTGTGCACTGTATCCTTTCTGGCACAATGGGCTGGAATTGCAACTTTTAGCCATGGATCATTGTGGCAGGATAAACCCACCCTGATAAGACCTAAAATCCAACCAAGCTATCAATCAAGCTATCATGCAAGATCAACTGCTGGAGCCAGGGTGTTGTCTTGGTGTTAATTATGCTAAAACCACCCTGTTTCATCAAACTTTGAATATACACCCTGCTTTTTGAAGTCTGATTTGACAGATAAGCTGATAGCTGGCCTGTAAAGGTGTGACTAGCAGTCAATCACTTTATACTATAAAGTCCAGTCCCCTCTCATGCAGTCAGGTTCTTCTGACATAACCCTTCTTGGAGTGTATGTGTGGAGATCCCTCCCTTGGGCTGGGGATGCCCCACAAGGATACTCCTTGAGGTTGAGAGAAAGAGATCTCCCCATGAGTGTTGGTATGGGTGAGTTATATCAGATCTCTACTTAATAATTATTTCTTTTTGCTAGTTTTAATATAGCTGCTTCAATAATTGCTTTGTTATAGTGCACTATACTACTTTATGCTATATTATACTCTATAAATAGATTTTTAGTGTTTATATTGTGTAGTAAATAGTTCTGATTAAAATCTTTTGTCTGATCATTTGTATAAAATAAATTATTTATTTTATATAAATATTCTCATTTTGCCAATCATTAAAACCTGCAGGACAAAAGTTTTTCAATCATAGCTCTATAATTCCTTAAATTTAAACGATTAATATAATCCAAGGCTAAGACTGGGTTTAGCTGCAGCTAGACTCCTCTCTGAGAAGAGGTTTAGAAAGCAAGGGAGTCCTTTCTGTACCTCAAGACTCACTGGTAAGGCTTTGCTTTTTAATAACTTTGTCTAAGCCTTCCACTCCCACCCATGACAATCATGGACAGGCCTGAGGACTTGGAGAAAGAGCTGCCCTTGCATCTTTCCTCAGCTTAGTACAGGTAAGACCACTGACATCGGATTTGTTCTGAAAAAGCACAACTGGGTAACAAAAAGAGTAGTTTCCTGTTGGGTCACAGTTTTAGTGCAACCATGGCCTCAGCATGTGGTACACTTATGTGTGCATGCTACATTGTTTCTGTGTCTGCATCAAATTGCAATAACTGTGAAGAAAATAGCTTGTAATTAAGCAACTATGGGAGACAGCAGATGGATGCAGACAGATGGGAGCAAACCAGGAAGCTACAAGACAATATCGGTCAGAGTGACAAGCAATAGTCACAGTACACTATCAGCATAATGTCTCAATGACAGTTATTGGGGAGTTTTGAGGACAAATTGGAAGGTAATAAACAAAATAGCTTTATAGATGCTTCTGACGCTCCTTTGAAAGGGTATGGGACAGAATGGAATAAAGGTGTTTCTTTGGGAAGGTGACAGGCTGCATGTGGCAGCTGGCACTGTGTCCACTGATGCACAGGAAGAGAATCATGCATCTTACCTGTCTACCCAAAACCAGTAACGTGATAAAGAATATGAACAAGGAAATTGAGCCCATTGTCTTCAGGTCTTTCAGTATTCCTGGCCTACAAAATAAAAACAGAAGTAAAGCAGGCTGCTGAAAAGTTAAACCAATATTTAAATAAGACCACAATTTATACTACTTGCTGGCACGCAAACTAAGAGCATTTAAATATTATATGCTGTATTACTTGATGAAACGTCATTACGTGTATTATGTAGCTTGAATTACTTCTACTACATTCTGTGCAAATATACCTACATTTTGAAGTCCAATAAAAAGATGAGGATTTACTAAAAACAATATCCTTGTTTGCTTACAAATGGAGAGAATTGGGGGCTTATTCTATACAGGTAGAATAAAAAGAGATTTTTAATGCAACAACACTATTACCATAATAGAGAGCTTGACCATATCCAATGAATATGGAGAAACAGAAACCAAAGCACCTAACTCCCAAGATACCTTTTCACCTGAGAATTACAGGAGGCAGAAAGTAGATATTGTACAGAGTTTATTAAAAACTCCACTTTGGCGAAAGACCCTAAAGCTCTCCTCTGAGGCCACTGAAAGAAGAACCTCGGTGAGAAATTTAGGAAGGAAAATACCAACAGAGAGCTTGACTGGCAAAATCAAAACTGCTCAATCTATACCATCCCATGGTTCTCCATACCATCCCACAGATATCCTTTCCACTAATGCAATGAAAACAGAGACCTGGGTTTGTTCATTTAATCTTTCAGATTTAAGTGCAAAGAAAACCACACTTTTTCTTTTTTGTTTTTTTTTGGTTTTTTTTTTAAATTCAGATCCTTTTCCATGAATGCTATAGCACAGGAAAAATTATAACGAAACTCTACTCTGAATATTCAGACTCTCTGGTGTGGCATATGCCACACACTCAGCCTACACAGAAAAGAATCACCTCTTTGCCTTGAAAATGAGGTAGAAAATACATGTGTCCAAAAATTATTTTACGATAGTTGGAATTGGGAGTCATAAGTTTGGTCTTATATATTATCACCTGTAACAAAGATTTCAGCAGTCTCATGGAAACTTAACATACAAATTCACAAGTATAGCAAAATAAAAAAAAAAAGAAAAACTGTTGGTCTACTAATTTTTTCAATAGCTCAGACTGCATTTTTAAAGATTTAGACTATGTACTAGTTCTGAGGAGGTTGATTTTATTTGGCTTCCAGCAAATATGCTTTAGCAGCCTTAATGATGTACAGTCTGAGACCCTAACAACCTTGATGACGACTTCTTTGTAATGTCCTTTATTATAAAAAATTAATATTAAACTATACTCCACTTCCTACAGTATTTGCTTTAAATGCCTTATCCAGACTTATTTCTTTTATTCTAATGCTCTGAGGTGTGACATTAAATCAT
The DNA here is from genome assembly GCF_001604755.1 of Lepidothrix coronata. Taxonomy (NCBI): domain Eukaryota; kingdom Metazoa; phylum Chordata; class Aves; order Passeriformes; family Pipridae; genus Lepidothrix; species Lepidothrix coronata. The sequence goes on from NW_016690289.1 coordinate 2,700,359, forward strand.
ATACTAACTGCAGCATGACAATGATTTTAAATTTTGACTCACAGATTACATAGCCAAACACAGAGAAAAAAAAAATCTGCTTCACGATATAAGAAGTGCCAAAGGTAGTATTTAATTTCAAAATGACTGGAGTTATTCACCTACCTTCTAAGAGGTGCCATTGCATACATAAATTTGCTGTAGTCATCCAGCATGGGCCCATGAGTGTGCAGAAGGATAACATTGTAGCCCACCAATGCAACCAACATTATTACCATTTTCAACTCATAATTTATCCTCAGGAAAACAGAACAGGCAAAGAAAAATCAAATGGAAAGTATTTAGAATTTGGCTCTTGAGTAGGAAATCATGCATAATAGAATCCTCAGGCTGGTTTAAAAACCAAGTTCTTGACTAACCACTGAAGCATGCAATCTATCACAATCTGGGACACTATGGTTTATAGACAGCCAATAACAATCAGATGCTGGTATTTCATGAAAGAGACTCGTTTTTTTTATTAGGCTTCAATTAACTGAAAGCTCAGAAGAATCCAGATTACACTCCTAATTTATACTCCCTAATTTTCACTCTGTGACACTTTTGATTTACTCATCTGCATTCATGGGACATCACTGTTGGTGTTGAAATCTAATGTAGGAGTCTACTGCCAGCAGACTCACAAAAGATTTATTCCTGTGCCACTGTAGAGTTTTCACTCATGCTTGAGTCCAGCAATTACCCTATATGTATTGTTAGCACAGGGATCAAGGCAAAATGTCTAAAGATCTGAAAATAACAATTCCATTGCCTATACTTTCAGTTATTATAAACTGATCCAACACACAGTTGTTATTAACCTCATAGATGTGCAATTTTACAAACTCTAGAAATATACCCAGGGTAGGAAAAATACAAAGTTATTAACAAGGCCTATGCATATTATAAAAATCCTTCTGTCAAATCCTCTTGAGTTATAACTATATAAGAACACATTCAATTGCTAAAAAAAAGCCTTTTTTGGTCATATATATATATATACATAAAAAATATGTATGGTTGAAGTTAAATTCATGGAAAAATATTTTCTCTGGATGCCTTCTGGAAAAAAGGAATAATACATCATCACTAGAATCATTATCTTAGTCTGTAATACGAAACACCTTTTCCAAAAATGCTTCCTGAAAATTACAGTCCTGCACCTTGTAAGAAAGTTTCTTTTCTGAAACTACAAAGCATTCTATTTCTAGACATGTTATTTTCAGACTGCTGTTGACTTGTTGATGGCACTACTTTTGACAACCTGAATCATTAATTTTGGAGGATCACTAAGAAGAATAATTTTCATGGCACTCATCAGACAGAATTGATCTGCCATCTCAATCTCTCCTGTTACTGCAATTTGATTGAAGATCTGGTTGAAATAAGAAATAGATAGAACTATTGTTCAGAATCACCAAAAATAAAACTACTCTGATGACTGCAATTCACAGGAGGTCACACTCTAATTTCAGTGTTGCGTAAAAGTAGCAGCATCCAAGGCATTCAGTTTTCCAAAAAGAAACAAGGGAAGGCAGTCGAACCCACAACTGGATGCTGTTTGACAAAGACCAAGAAACTTTCAAGTGGAACAATCTCTGACAGTGTTCCATAGGAATAGATAGAACAGATTGAAAATTTCAGCTAAAATTTCAGACAAGGGTTGATGGAATAGAGAAGCGTGGTACAGCCACACATTTAAGAATGCAGACTGTGATATTGTGTATTGCAATGCAATATTTCACTAAGCAACAAGCAGATCTGTAGAGCTGGCAATACACATAGCAGTGAGGCTGAGTGGGTGCAGGCCCATAGTCTGCTTAGCATGTCCCTTGGCTGCAGGATAATCTCAGCCAGCTCAGCCAATTTATCACAACCACGGAGCCTGCAGGCAGTTCCCATTCTGTAGCAGCAGTGGTGCCACCTCTGTGGCCTCAGCTTTGTCTAATAGTGCATCAGGAAGTTCTCATGGATGTCACTTTTGTCTCAGGGCAGAAACAGTGAATAGAAATGTTTCCTTTTAAGAAAATCCTCTAATAGCTCAAAAGAGAGGAGTACTGGGTAACCTCTCCACAGGCAGAATCTGCATCTCATGTTGTACAATTCAGGGTTCTCAGCATCTGAAGGGGCGTAACTCCATCTATCCTGTTTTTCCCTCTTGTGCTAGCTCAAATAAAGGGTATTTTAATCTATACCTTACAGAGTCTGAGTGCCTTTTTTACTGAGATCACAGGTCTGGTGCCTTGCACCCTTAGGATCCAGCCCAGTGCATTTGGTCTCTTAAAATTTAACACCTACAGCAGTTCTGTGGGTACAAAGATCTTTACTGAAATAAGAAGGGATTCTACACTCATGTCTATAGAGAAAAACTTGAGAACAGACATTATTATAACTTTTATTTATTTAACATGTGGAGATGGCAGCACTGACACCAGACTGTATTTTGTCACAGGAATAGATATGTACATCTTGAAAAGTTCAACCTCTATTACATAGAAACTACAGAAGCATCATAGCAAAACTACACAAACCTAAACACAAAAATGTCCCTATAACTTACTGTGGAATCTTTGCTAAGTCTTTAAAAAAGCAAGCAATACAAGTCAGAAAAGTTATTTTCAGAGATGAAAGAGGAGGAGAATCAATTAGTTTGCTTCAAAATGAATTTACTTCAACTGGGACTGAAACAATTCCCAAACCTCTTATTTGCTCATTTTAGATGACATAGTCAATAGATCTGTCAGGTCTGCTATCATAAATCACACAAAGTTTATTGACAAGAATAAAGCTTATACCTAACACACAGACTCAAAATATTGAATTTTTAATTTAAGGAAACAAACATTTGTCAGCTTAAGTATTCAATACCTCATTCAGTGAAGACAGAGGAATTTTATTTACAGATTAAAAAAAATTAATATCAAAAGTGGTAACTAAAAAGGAATTTACAGCTTTTTCAAGCTAGAAGTTATGCAGTGTGTGAGGATGAAAACAATGTGTATTTGAGAGATGTTTTAAAGTTTTTAAAAATTTTGGCTAACCTAAATTTTTCATTTACTATTGTCAGAAGTGAAATTTGAATATAATTTTTTGGTGCCAGTTATTATCAAATGTTTCTTAGATGAAAGAATGTGTTCTAATACTTTAAAGATAATATAAACCATTACTTGCTAGAAATGTGCCAAACACAAGCTGACAAACATCTTAGTTATACACAGGAAAACAAATGAACAAAGAAACAGCAGATTGAATCTTAGCAGTAAGTATAATTTATGAAAACTATATCTTTCAGATGTTTGTTGGAAAACTTACTGGTAAAAAAGAAAACAAAATGCCTTTCAAGATGCTCAAAACTATAACAAGAAATAGAAAAGATGATAACTAGAAAACCTGATAATTAAAGAAGCAAACAAATATAAATAAGCACTGGAAAAATTTATTTCTATGTGCTTGTGAGTGTGAACACAAGCAGAGGATGAGAGAAGAACTGCATAATTTCTTTGTCAACAGGACTACTTGATGTCAGACCAAAACTAAACATAGGCACCTATCCATACCTGGCAGCATTAAGTTAGCTAAAGCTGAAAATAAGAAACAGAAACTAATCTTCCTCTGTAACTTTACTAGGGAGATGATGAAAATCTGTAAGTGCTGCAGTTACTGCTTTTTTTCCAGGAGAGTTCTATACATAATTAATATCAACATCTTCCTTTTGTGTGTGCCCAGGATTGTTTTGTTTGACCTAGTGAATAGCTGTTCCATTTAAAATATACTGTGTGGAAATCAGCATACACCATTTTGGTAATGGTCTCATTATTTCACCATAGAGATACAATAATCTCCCTTCTCCTCTTGCTGACACCAGCTTATTTATCCAAAGACTGTTGACCTATTTTGGTGCAATATACAGCTTGTTATGTTCAACTGCAGGTCTTTTGTGATCCTTTTAAGAATAACAGCTCTCTAGGAAATAGTTCCCATTTTTTGCAGGAATATCTTCCCCAACCTGGTCTTGCATGTGCTGTTATGCTTTTGTTCACACTAAGACATCTTCTACAGATCAGTTCAGATCTTTCAAGCAGTTTATATAGTGGTTTATATGAGTGTTTTATTTTCATCCCTCTTACCCCACCTCTTAATCAAATATGCAACGACAGAAGTGTGACAATCACAGATTTCACACTTACTGTCAGTGATGAAAATGGTGAATCTTTTCAGGTCAGCCACTGGTCCTTGTGAAACCTGTCTGCAGATCAACCTGACTTTCAGTGCTTTGCAGACGCTGTGTGTTATCCCGATGTCTTGTAAAGCGTTGACATGGGTAAGCTATACTTCCTAGTTATCATGCTGTTTCCTGCTTTTTTAATCTGACATTCATTAAAACCTCTATTTTTAGAAGTACCAACCTCCTTTAACTTCCCACTTACTTCGAATGCAGTTGCAGGTGACTGAAAAAAAAATCAATCTTTTACAGCAGTCTTAAAAACTGGTGGGTGTTTAACTTCAAGCAGATCTGGCAACAGTCAATTTAGTGTAATTGTTGTAAACAAACAAAGGAATGTAAAATGAACTTACCGGTAGGAAAAAACAGTTGTTTTGTATACACCACCGTGTATGATTACTTGAATTAGGAAAACTTGCATTTGATGAATTAAGAACTGAGGGAAAAGCTATCACAGCACTATCCAGGAAAAACTAGAAAAAAACCAACATACAATCCATTAGCTTGACAGCTGCTTAAGATCAAAATAGAGAATAGAAATGGAGAAGCAGAGAAAGCCTTGCCAGTAACCATTCAACTTTGGTATTTCACTGAAAACTTAAATAGTGAAGGGGAAATGACATCACACGATTACTTGTTCAAGCATCCTCAAACAAAAAAAACTTTGTTAACCTTCATCTGACACTTTCCATTTGAATAAAAGACAAAAGGCTCTTTGTTACATTACTTTCATATATATCAGAAGCTCACACAGATAAAAGACAATGATGAAATAAATTCAATATGAATAATTCCTTGGTTTACCTCAATTGAACGTCCTATTTAAACACAGGAAGAACTGAAGAAAGAATGAGAAGTATTAATTGAAGTTGGTTTATGCAGATGTAATAACATAATAATGTTGGTAATAATATTGGAACTAATGTCATTGAAACAGAAAAGTGGATCCAGTATCTCCCGGGTCATCAAATTCAGTCAGTTACCACATGGGAAATCATCATCATACAGACTCCCTTGATGTAGTGATCCAGTGCTTTCTTAATGATTTAGATTTTGCTGACTATGTTAATACCAGTAGTGTGAATCTCAACATTTAAGTTCTTTCTACATTTAACCACTATTCATGACCAGTTCACATGTTTTTCTTCTTGAAATAATCTCATCCTTTAGCTTTCAGATAGGTCCTTTCTCTCCCTAGTATTTACATTCCTAATACTTAATGCCATCTCAGTCTTAATTATGTTCATCAATCTATGTTTTTCTAGTTTCTTTCCTGAAAACATGCTCTTCATTTCCCTAACTGTTCTAGTAGTCCCACTCTGTACACACCTCTTTCAATTCCATCTTCTGGGTGACCAAAACTGCAAACAGACTTCCCAGATTTTATCAGTGAGTCATGCAGTAACACTAGTGCTAATTCTGCAGAAAATATGTTTTCATACATCCTAGAATCATAGAATCACGGAATAGTTAGGGTTGGAAGGGACCTCTGGAGATCACCTAGTCCAACCCCCTGCCAAGGCAGGGTCACCAAGAGCAAGTTACACAGCAACATGTTCAGGTGGGTTTGGAATGTCTCCAGAGAGGGAGATTTCATGACCTCCCTGGGCAGCCTGTTCTAGTGCTCTGCCACCCTCAATGTCAAGAAGTTCTTCCTTGTGTTGAAGTGCAATTTCTTGCATTTTAGTTTATGGTCATTGCTCCTTATCCTGTTGCTGGGCACCACTGAAAAGAGTCTGGCACCATCCTCTTAGCACCTACCTTTGAGATATTTACATATATTGAATAAATTGAATATATAAATTGAACCTGTACATATAAAATTTTGCTCCTTTGCTCACAGTTGCAAAACCTTAATAGCTCACTGTACCTCATGCAACTAGGGCTCAGACAGATCATGAAACTATAGCTGTTTTAATACATTGCTGCACATTGACATCACCCCAGCCACTAACATCATGCTCAGCAAATGTGAGGTAGCTTTCCTTCATTGGGACTCTCTAAGGCAAATGCAGTTTGTACTTATGGTGAGTTAAGAGCAGCCACATGGATGGTTATTGTGATTCAGTTGAGTTGACATTAAACCCACATAATTAATTAAAATCCTGCACTCATCGCATCTCTATCTGATGAGCTTCCAACCTGTATCAGAAATTCTTGACACTACTCTGTCAACCCAACCATAATCTTGAGCTCTGCACTATGAAATTTAATTCTAGTTCTTTTACTCAAATCCTCAGCTGACTTCTTCCTTTCTGAAATCCCAAGCCTTCCCTCACAGACACTGACTGTCACTTTAATTTCATTAGTAAATTTTACAGTCCCTCTTACATACTAAATATGAAAATCCACACTGGGTTGACCATATTAGACCATAGCAGACCACAGCAGAGCTCCACAGGTTGCCTCCCTCTCATGCGCTGTTCTCTGCAGGTAGTCAGTGTGTGACCCATCTCTAAATTCTTTCCCCATCTCTGGCTTTACCTACTATTACAGAGAAAATCAGCACAGTTTCAGCGCAGATCAACCAAATACGATCAAAATGCTTTGTTGATTTACTAACACTAGAGCTGGTCAGCTCTATCCAAGGATAGAGACCCCAAAATCCCCCTTGGCAACAGTCGCAGCACTGGACTACATGCACAGCGACTTTATCTTTTTAGAGACTATCCAATCTCCCACGCCACCATAACTGGTGAGTGCCCTTCGATATGTTTTGTGGCACTGCTTAGAAGAGCTTAAAACCATTATCTGTTAACACCCCTTCAACACATCCAAGGTTGTGGACTTGCAAAGGTTATCAAAATGCCACCTACTACCAATACCAAGTTGGCACACTTTGTACACTTGCACCTTCAGGTTGTGTTCCTTCACTAGCATACTTCTCTGACTATATATGTGAAACTACACATAATTAACCCGCAATCAGTGAACTGTACAGACAGGATCAGTATCGGTAACACAACAGATCAATCATGAAACCAGGCTCTACAAAATCTTAATAAACACCTACAGATTTTGGAACACCCTTCTATAACTGATCTCAAAGAGCTCTAATGGCTCGTACATGCATGATTATATGCACATCTGCCTCTTCTCACAGGATGTGTGGAAACACACACACTCTTCTGGGAATGCAGGTTACCCTACCTGCACACTCCCTTGTAAGGAGATGTGGGTGCTCTAGTTTCATGTGCGCTTGTGCAACTCCCTACAAACTGTTAAGGCACATGCTAGAGACAGAGCACCCTGTGAGTTCCTGCGCAAAGACAAACCTGAGGTGTGGGTCCCTGCTCGTCACAGCCAGCATTGTTGTCTGCCAGGTACAGAGCAGGCAGCCCACAGCATCTGACAGGGAGGCTGCTCTTGCTGACTGGGGCAGAGGTGTGGTGAGAGAGGGGTGACTTAGGATTCTTCTTAAACCAGGTTTGGACAGACAGCTGTTTCCACTCATAGCTCTATCTCCTGTTACACATTTCTGTGTTTCTTTTGTACTTCTTTTCCCACGATTTCCTTCTTTACTTCAGAATTCTTTCTGAGGTTGCTTGGTTACTTTTTAAGTCAGCTCAGGCCACCCTTCCTCTTTAACAGGAACAATTTTGGGCAAAGGCCTTTCAGACAGCTTTAAGCATTTAATCCCCTGCTTGCCTCCAAGTATTTAATGGCTGTTGTTAACAAGGGCATTTGCCAAGGGTCACCCACTAACAGTGCATATGCTTTTTCTGTAAACATGAAATAACTATTTAGTTTTAGAATCCCACCCTATGCATGTCCACAGAGCAAAAAATTATATAACACAAAGAACTCAAATGCAATTATATTACATAAACATATATGGTACATATATATTTTTATATATATTAATTTATATTAATGTATTTTGGGTTTGAACTTTATACAGGGCATTTCTGACCTATAAATGTTACCTGTATACACAGAACACTGGGTGAAATATGGTGTATCTGTGAATACTTGAATAAATATAAAAAGGGAAAAAAAGGATATGGAAACGTTGTCACCTCCCATGAGCTAAACAACACTTATTCTGAATGATGTGTTTGTACTTATCTTTCTTGTCTCTCATCACTTATCTACATGTGCTATGAAGCTTTGAAGATATATATTGTTCTTCAACATAGTATTTTTGTAAAAGTCAATTCAGTCCTACTAAGCAGTCACACCTACTCAAATGACTCAAATGAAAGCAGTATTTTTTATGAATATCTATGTTTTCCAGGGAACATCTGAGCATGCTACCATTAAATTCTCATTTTAACTTCACATATTCTAACAGCTTTTTCTTTTCTTGTGTTTGTATAATTTGCAATTCTTGGTTGTGAGTTTTTTGCCCCACATGATGAAAATACCTGCTGTGCTGCTATTTATTTCAATAGAAGCCATGTGGTAACAGACCCTCTCCCCAAAAAGAGGGATAAGCAAGTTAGTGCATCTCTTGTTACCTGACCAAGAATCATCAAAAGACAACATACATACATAATACACTAATATAGATCTCACAAAAGGAAAAAAAAGAAGCCATATTTCTCACTAAGGTATGAAAGTACTTGGATGTCAAATGCGTATCACAGCTTCCTTTGAAAAATGCCAGTTGGTCTGGCAGTTGAATCAGGATTTTTATCCACATATCCCCACATGAATACCTCAAGAATACTGTGGAGGATCCCAAATTCTGGTATCATTTCTCCTATTCACAAGCTCATAAGCAGGAATTTAAGGAGAGCCTGGAATGCTAAGTACCTACCAAGACTATTAAGCATTTTTTAAAAAAAGAAGCATTTTTTAAAAAAAGAAGAGCTGATCCCGAGATATCAGTTACCTGGAAAAGGATGATGAAGATCTAGAGAGTGCAGTGCATTTCGCAGAATTTTTAGAGCAGTTTGGGTTTGTACAAGATTTCTTAGCTTCGGAGTGTCTGTGGTTTCAGACTAGATATAAGGGAACATTTTTTTTTAATGATGATGGTTATGAGGTACTGGAACAGGTTTCCTAGGGAGGTGGTGGATATTCCGTTCCTGGAAACAAAGTCAGGTGGGACAGATGTCCATGCCCATGGCAGGGGAGTTTGAACTAAATCACCTCTTAAGGTCCTTTTCAATCCAAACTACTCTATGATCCTGAATCTTAAAGTTGGTAGTCAGAGAACCTTCCTGGGACAGTATAGCCCTAAGATCCTGTTTCTGTGTCAAGAACCATTCATGCATTTGATGCAGAAGTCACTGAAACCAAGAGCTGTTCCAGGATTCTTTCATCATGCCATGTTTCTTGAAATCACATGAATCCCAGAAGATGGTGAGGCACAATCATTGTATGCAGTCATTCATTCAGCTTCCAAGTATCAACCCTTTGCAGTTATGCAGTCCTATCATCTCTCTGAGATGTCTGGATTGTTCCCTGCAGGATACTTTCTCATGTTTGGTTTAAAGAAGGTCAGCTTGACAAAAACAGTTTTCCTCAGCCGCTGACTTTTGTCCTACTCTCTATATAGCATCTCTCTGATGCTCGCCCTCTCCCTTCAGCTAAGAAGTATTTGATACCTATGTCACATTAGCTGATTTTTAACTTCCCTCCACTGATCATGACTATATACCTCTCAGATGCGAAGATCAGATTCAGATGTCTGTTGAAACAGCTAATTTGAAGTAAAATTGCACCCCCATTCTCTTCCAGTGTTCTATGACCATGCAGACTGAGTTTTATTTGACATTTTGGTCTTAATTATGATTTATTAGGTGTGGGATGGTTAGACGCTTTCTATCTCCATTAAATCTTAATGGCTACATTTTGCCTTTTTCTACTGAAAGAGTTCATGGAAATAAATGCAGTTAATGGACTCTGCTATTAAGTACATGTTGCTTGGAGATATAATAATGATACTTCAGAGTCTCTCCCACAATTTGCTATTAATGTTAAGGAAATGCAAATTTCACAATCACATTTAAAGTCATTTTTGCTAGTCAAACTATTAAGGTTTAGTTTCAAGGGGGGAATTGTACTTAAAATTATCATCTCATGAATACCATGGAACACGATTATTTGTAACACTGTAACATTACTGATAAGGCACAAAGACTAAAATACAGCCTACTAGGTTTCACTATAACATTTAGTCCACCTAAAATTGGACTTGAGCCAACAAAATTAAAACCTTTTTCTAAAAATAATGTACTGAACAGCTGCTTTTTTTTTGCTAGAATGCCTTTTACTAGTTGAAGGCCAAATTTGAAGTGGGCTGTACACACTAGTAGAACTTTAGTCTAAGCCAAAAACAGTTGCTGACCATATTTTATTTTACATTTTTTAACTTAATAAATAACCATATGCATGAATTCTAAGTCAAAGTATACTTTAAACCCAAGTAGGCTCTTTCTTTTCCTCTTATACATTTATAGAATTCAATATAAGAGAAAGTCTAATCTGATACTCATTTTACAAGTTACTCCATCTCTAGGTTTTATCCCGTTATATATAAATAACTTTTGCCTGGCTGAAGGTTATAATTCAAAAAAGCATATAGTCTAGAGCTGAGGACAAAAGGTCATGGTGAATCAATAGTTTTTCAGAATAACTGTTGCCATTGCTTACTGCTTTCACTGCTGAAAAGTGAGTTTATTATCTCATTTCCAGCCATTGCTTCTTTGAGTTTCTCCTCTACCAGCCTTACACAGGTAATTAATTTGGTAAATTTTAAATGTTGAAAATGGAATTATTTTTGAGTCTTATCTTCTCTCGTCCAAAAAAGTAGGAAAAAGAAAAATCAGAAAACCAACAAAAACAAGACTAAAAAAATTCAACAGTAAAAATGGAGAGAAGGTACTACCAGAATTTTCAATTGTTCACATTTAAAAGCCCACATTACACATAAAGCCCACATAAAGCCCTTGGATGACTCTAGTACTTACAGTAAAAAATGACTGACTGAGAGTCAAATGTTGTGGGGAAACAAAACAAAACAGAGTAGGTATTATCAATCTCTGAGTCCTTTCTGAGCCTCAAAAGTACCAGCAACTCAAGGAAGAGCTAGAGTTCCAATTTCAAAAGCACTGAAATGCAAATCTCACTCACTTGAAACATGACTAATATCTATGCATTAATGTTGTAATGAAAACATTACCTAAATAAGTATAAAGGAGTTCCTATTTCACAGATACAGAACTGAACTGGAACACCTTCACAGGTTTACAAACAGAAACAGCCCTAGTCAACAGGACAAAACAAAGGAAGTTTTTTGATCCCATAATACTGCTCATCTCATTAGACAACACACCCTTAAGAACAAACAAGATCATTAAGATTCATGCTTTAGGTAAACTAATGACAGATCTAATCTATATTTGCTATAGTTACAAAAGAATAATAGAATTACATAGATTTTTCCTACTGGAAGAGAAAAGCCCAGGTTAAATGACTAAAGTAGACATAAGCCCTAACAAATTTGTAGTTCAGTATATTTGAAGTTTTGATGTAACTTTGAATCTTTTTTCTTATTCAAAAAAAAAGAGAAGCATGTGAAATCAATGATGTTGGGATCAGCAGAGGAGCATCACAAAACTGAACAGAACTTAGTTTGTTTCGCACAAAGTCTTCTACACATTCTGTGAGGAGATACTTCACTCCTTCAGCAATGCTCTGTTTTTCTAAGCAATGCATAGATGATCAAGGGACTTGCACAATTCAAACCTGGGATTTAATTATTAATTATAAATAATACTTTTCTTTAACATATTTAGCCAGGTTCTGAGCTCTTGCTGAGCATCCTTTATGCAGAGGCTCTCATTGCACAGTATGTTTTCTGTTGCTCTGCTTTATATTTCTGTCTCTGGCAATCGTTACCATGTAGGTTCCTGGCATAGCCACAGGCCAAAAATTCAACACCTAAACAAATACTGAACAAAAACAACAAAAAAAATCTTAAAAGAAAAAAAAATCCAAGAAAAATTACTCCTTTTCCCTTACCATGTTGAATACAGCCATGGTTAATATTATAGCAGTGGTTGTCAATGTAAGAGTGATCCTTGGCCAAGGACGGTTTGCAATTATTCCAGATGATTTCAGGATCCACAACAATGAAGTTGATGCTTTCTTGCTACATTGCTAAGTGCAAACGGTATAGAAAAGAGGAAAAAATAGCTTTAGTATATTTAATTATTATTAAAAAGAGTAGAATTAAGAAGGCTCAATATTGAGGGCAGCATTAATCTTGAAACAGTTTACAGAAATATTTAACTATTATAGTCTCACAAGAATTACAGAACATGATTATACACAAAATTAAGGGCAAATTTAGTTAAAATATCTGCCATAATATCAATTCTGTTAAATAATTATAATTTGCAAGTACCTTATTAAACATTTTCTATATACTACTAATAATAGCAAATATAAAGTTGAGAGCAGTGTAATTACCTTTAATATCAGTAAAACCCATGAAAATTAACTGACCTGCCTCACCTCAATTGAAAGGGTCATATTTAGTGGCCTCTGGAAACATCAAAATGTAAATAATGACTCTGCAAAGTCTTTGATAGAGAATAAAGGGTATATACATAGATACATCCTTGGCAGCCCACAAAACAGAAGAGTGTCTGGGTTTTCCTTTCATTTGTTTGAAGTCTTGTTTGATAATTTTAAGTGAAAAATTAACTCAGCAAAGCAAATCCACCTTCCCTAAAACTATCCAGAAAGTAAATAAGCACACAACAACTGGACTTACAATTTGATGCAAAGACTATTTAATGAATAGAAATTTTTTTCTTACATAGTGACAAAAATTAATAATAAAAAACTGACTCATTTAATCTGCTTCCAAAAACACATTGCAAAGCCTCCATTCACACATGCATGGTGCCTAGAGGCACAAGAGGCTCACACAGAATAAACAATAATTTGTGACACATCCAATAAATATTATTTTTCCCAAAACTTTAGCAATGAAGAGATAAGGTTGCCTAGAAGCATCTTGTGCCCTTTCAAAATGTCAAATTCAGTTATAGGGAAACCTCTGTAAAAAAGGCAATGAAAAGTTAAGGAACATGACAGTCCCACAAAAGTAATTGCTTTTTTCAACTTGTTTTGTCTATTTACTTAATATTATCAGAGATCACTTTACATATTGTTTTTCACCCCAGCCACAGCAATCAGCAGAGATACAAGCACAGCCGGCACCAGAAATGGGAACTCAAGCACTAAAAATGAACAAACATAGGACTTAATTTGCAGCACTGATCCATTAGTTCAGGTTCAATAGCTATGGAACATCATGTTAAATTACACTATTACCCCACACACGTGATGGATTTTGCATTAAGGTCTTTGTCATATGTCAGATAACTATTTCCCTCCTAATTATACACTATTTGAACAAGTCCACTATATATGCAGAACTTTTTTTGCATATTGTTTCATAGAATAGAACCATAGAATCAACGGGGTTGGAAAAGACCTGCGAGATCATCAAGTCCAACCCTTGATCCAACATTGCCGTGGTTACTAGACCATGGCACTAAGTGCCACATCCAGTCTCATCTTAAAAGCCTCTAGGGATGGTGAATCCACCACCTCCCTGGGCAGCCCATTCCAATGTCTGATTACTCTCTCTGTAAAAAACTTCTTCCTAATATCCAAATTTCCTTTTATGATAGGGAGTTTTGCATACTGGATTGTACAGAATCTGAATTCAGTTTCTGAAAGGTTAAAACACTCACTGGAATCTCAAGGATGGACAAAGAAAAAGTAAAATGCAGGCAGCTTTTACACATACATTACTCTTTCATATTAAAAAACCACAAATACGTAAACTCAAAGGACCTGCATTTTTGAGCAAAAAATTCCTACTCAAAAGCTCTTTTAAACTTCCAAACTTTGTTTTTCACCCTTAAGTATATAGCAAATTTCAATATAATGGGAATCCACATGTAGCTTTTAGAAAAGTTTTGTCATCCTTCCCACTTTAATATAGTAAAAAGCACAAAGTCTTGATTACTGCTCTTGCTACAGAAGGGGAGTGTTCCAATGGATGCAGGGAATGGATCTGTGTGAAAATGAATCATTCAGTTACCTGTCTAGTCTGCCTAAAACCCAGTAAGTCAATGAGCACAGATTTACAGCAAATTAAAACAGTCATGAAATCGTACCTTAAATTACGCTTTGTCTTTATTGTAGCTCACCTGGAGCTTTACTACAATTTCACCTACATTGTTCTGGGATTTTCTTGTAAATTTAGAAGTAGTTGGGATAGTTTAAGCTGTATTAGGGACAAGACTAGGCAAGTACACTGAGGAAGTATGACGAATATAAAGTGGATAAGAAATTCTATAGATAAAGCTGTTCACTGTGTTCTTCTTTCTGAATCACTTTGCGGGGAGCTGTACTGTGTAAGGAAAACCTGTAGGATAAGAAATTCCAAGAAAATAAGCTAATGATGAAAATAAATTATCTGGTTTAAACCAGATATATTTTACTATGAATTTTACTGGTTTTAGGTTATCTGATGAGAGGCTAATCAAATTAAACACAAAGACATGGTGATGATCAAAAGAACAATGACAGATGGTGGAATCAAAGTAACCTCATCAATGAAGAACAGAAGCCACTGAATCTGCTGCTCCTAAGACTATTGGAGGAGAATGTTGCAGCCATGGTTTCTTATGGGAAACGTACTAAGAAGACTCAATGAAAAAAAACTTCCTTTACAGGATTCCCTCCAGACTAAGGGTGTTCTCTGCCTAAAAGGATAGTGGGTTGGCACAGGATACTTAATTTTGCAATGGAGCAGAGAGAAACTTGGGATTGTGTCAAACATTATGGTGTATTTTAAAGGTATTGTGGGTATGTGGAAAATTTACATGATGTTTAAGGGACAGGACACAGGAGAGGAAACAGAGGCATAAATGTGGATCAGAGAGGAACGGAGGTAAATGGAGAAGAGAGGAGATGAAAGGAAATGGTTGCAGGTGAACACTTGTCTTAATGAGTCTGTTGCATATTGTTATTAAATTCTATCCCTAACCATCTACTGTGTAAGAGCAGCCTTTGTTTTGAGCCTGCATGTGTGCGCATGCCAGAAAACTTCATGCTGGACTAGATGGCAAGAAGCACAGGATAAGTGCCAGCCATCCTGTGGAGAGAGATCATATATGTGAGGCACCTGAGGGCTGGGTAACACCAGCTGAAGTGTCTCAGATCAGTCTCTGGGAAGACCTATAGGGCGTGAGGGGGAGTGTGTGTGTAACCACTAGGAAAATTTAAACAGAACTGGCTGTCAAGCAGGAAATTTATGTTTGGAAAGACCCAAGATCTGAGCTAGTCACTCTGTAAAGTGGACTTTGCTAATGTATTTTAGCAAGAAGGAACTAATTGGACTGATTTTCTACATTTCCTTAAAAAGCTGTTTTTCTGCTACCATTAAAGAAAAAAAGAAAGGCAACTTTATCACTAAGAAAAAGTCTGGAGAACAACACAGGTTTCAGGAAACAATATATCATTCAGTCAATGTCATTAATCAATAAAGATATTCCATTCTTTAAATTGCTATTGCTAAAATTACAGATACTGCTGGCTCTGACCTCAAAAATACTTGAGTGATGTTAGAGGGCAACTTCAAAAATGAAGTTGTAGAGAGTTATTTCCACTTGTCAAACAGAAACATACCATAGCTCAGCAATGTTTTTCTTACCAGGCTGTTAAATGCACAGCTCTGAGTTCTGGAGGGGAAAGACTACTGTTTATTTGGTACATCTGTCATGCCCACTGAGTTTGTTAAGCCAATGAGGGTCCTTCCTGAAAGGAAAATTTGTGACAAAACCCTAGAAATCTTTAAGCCATTGAGTAGACAGTCTTTGGAAAACAGGAAATAATACACTGTTGAACAGTAAATCTCTATGTGAATTAACAGATTTGCCGAACTTCTTTTCACCTTTCAGCAATCCAAATCTAGTCCATATGTAGTACAACTGCAGCAGTTCACTACTGCTGAAAATTCAGGGAACCTCTGGAAGCAGAACTGGAGTGGAAGGGTGATCGTTAAATTCAGACTTTTAATAGCACTGGCAGAATTATGCAGCTTTATTTTGCTGATTCAATAGCTTACATCATGTGCTTTTTGTTGTGAATGTTATGTCTCCTTGGCAATTTTCTGAATAAAATGGAGAATGAGATTACAGGAAGAAAGTAATCATTTCTTGAAAGCACGAAAGTAGGATAAGATACCAGATCTCAGTAGCATTAGATTCTGTGTTCATTTTAAGTGGAGCTGGCAGAATATTGTTCAGTGTTTATCATTTACCAACTAGAAATAATAGTTATTTGTAGTATGAGAGGTGACTAATGGATTACCTTTTCATCTGAACATGTTAAATCTGATATGACAGCTCAGCATGATAATGAGTAATAACTTATTTTGAATATTCAGGACATTAAAATGTATCCTGTGTTGTCTTTCCACACATAAAAACATACTTCAGCATTTAATAAAATGAATGCTGTCTTTCTGAGTGAGATCAAGGAACTGGTGAGAGAATTAATTGTGACAGCTATGTTGTAGATGAAAGACAGTGTCGCGAGAGCTGTCACATTTCTTCATATGCTAGCCGAGGTTGGAACATCTTCACTGAAGATCTCTTATTTACAGAAAGCTGTTGAATCACATTTTCTATCAATCTATTATTGTTCTTTTCATTTTGCATTCAAATACAACTTGGTATTTTACTGATGTTACAAAGAAAAAAATCAAGAGAAACAAAATTCAGATTTTTTTTCACATGCTTGTTTACACTCAGACTTGAAGAAGACACCACAGTTCAAACCCAAAGAACTGGCTGACAGTGGATTTAAGCTTGGAGAATGGGGATTTTGCTGCATAGGTACAAGCTTTTACTTGACATACTTCTTAGTGGTCCTAATGTTGATAAAAAGAATTAAAATACTTCTAAAATGAGTACTGTAACACCAAGCTTTTGAACTCAATTGTGGCACCTGTAAATCTAAGCCAGGCATTTTGAATCATATGGAATACAGTCAGGTGAAAAGTCTACTCAACTTACATTTCCTGCAACTGGCTGAACAAAATCTAGATTACTAAATAAAGAAATAACAGCAAAAACTAAAGTTTGTATCACATTTTTAATTTCATCACACTTTGCAGTGTTTATTATCCTTCGCAAAGGGTCGCGTTAAAATGGCCACATGGTTCACTTCAACTGTGTCATTCAAAGTAAAGAACATGTCTGTGAGCTGCATAAATATGCCTTTAGGCAGTCAGAGCTCAGTCCCGGCACTTCCTGTGCTGCTTTCTACAGTCACTAAAATACACAGTCACTGTGCTATATGCTACTTTAAGGTAAGATGTTCTCAATCCCTCCCATCAAAGCTTTTCTATTTCTCAGAAATATTTAAAGAGCTACTGAGAAGAATCAAACTGAATGACTTTTTAAAGACAATACTCAGGGCACTAAAGTAGACAAAGGAGTTCGAAATGCTACGTTCTATGCTGACCGACTCTTGATTTCCAAGTGAGATGCTACCATTCAAAAATTGTCTCACACAACAGGAGCCCTGATCTGTGACCATATTGCAGTACTAACACATCACGAATATCAACTTGCAGGTAATACATGTAAAAAAACTTGAAAACAATCTGGATGCTCTCTGCTTTTGTCCTTTTAAAATTAACCATAGGAAAAATAATTTGCATACTAGACTTATTATAAAGAAGCACACTTGGATATCTTTTATTTGGAAGTAACTTACAATCTCATCTTGGGCAAAGACACTAAAAAGCAGCATTACTGTATTTAAAAAACTTTCAAGCTAGTCTCATCAAAAAATATTAATGGAGAACTTGTTAGCAAAACAGAGATAAGAAATTCATTCGCCAAGATAGGCAAGTTCTCCAGCTGGTCACAATCATGTAATGTCATAAACATGGTAAGAAAGATTTTTTTTTACTGACATCAGTACATTTCCAAAAATTCCTGAAGTCTGAACATAGTACTTTACTTAGTGGTGATGGATTTGCTGTAGTAGTGCCTGTGCTAGAAACTCATCAGAATGACATTTAAGTTTGATGAGCCTCTTTCATGGACCCTGCTGTAGGTGCCAAAGTGCCTCTCTAGGTTTTCCCTTCCTTCCCCCATCCCTGTTTTAATCTTAATTTACAAGCAAAGCCTTATATTGAAGAAAATAAAGGGCCTAGATCTTTCATCTGTATTGGTGTTAAGAAACACTCACATCAGAGATAAAATTCCGTGTCAAAAATAATTTTCAAGTAGTGTTGGTGCTGATATTCCTTTCCTTGCAGAGTTTTTAAATACCTTAAGCGTATACTGTTTTTCTGACTGTTAAATACCAACACCAATTGCTTTACAGTAAAATACAAAGAAAAGGTAAAGATTGTGTTTCACTCTTTGTACAGTGGTGTGGCGTAAACAAAGTGCTCTCTCCAGCAGTGTTGGGAGAATAGAGATTGTGCATGAACAATTTCCTCTGCATTTCTGTGAGCCTTGCCTTGGCATGGCTGGGTGCAGACAGTAAAAGAACTGTGTAACTAATATGGCTTCAGCCTTTGAAGTTAGAACAAAGAAGGCTCCCTGCCAAAGTTAAGATGGAGTTTCAAGAGGGTGAACGTGTGCCCTCAGCTCATAAGGACACACCTGTTGTGGTCCAATTAGCAGTGGACAACAAAGTATGTTTTCCTTATGTATCCAATGCTGTGTGAAGAAGAATCACGCGTCTGGGTGTCATAAGCAGTATATAAAGTGTGTTCTCCTTCTAATAAGTCTGACATTTTGCCGATCAAATTGGTCTGTGAGCGATCTGTCCGTGCCTCTCCACCGATACAGCAGGGACAGGGCTGCTCATGTACTGGCTAAACTGTCAGATGCTTTGGTGACCTCAAAGCAGAACATCTTTCTCAACTGTAGAGGTAGTTATTTTCTGATGTTTATTTTGTTGGTATTGTGTTCTGCTAATTCCATGGTTCAGTTGGGTATTTAAGAGAGACTATAAACATGTTCAGATGAGATGGTATTACTTCTATCTTCCCTATTAGCTGAAGTAGTTAAATAGGCTTGCAAGTTATAAACATATACAGCAAAAAGCTATTTCATATTAGTGGAAAATAATTGGCACAAAGAGTATGTCACATCAATTAAGTGCACCCATGTCCTAGGTAATGCAAAGAGATTTTTGAGATAGTATTTGAATCAATGAACGTGGAAAATCTGCTTGAGGCTAATAGTTCTTTGGCCAGCTACCTCAGCCACCCCACAGATCTTTCCTTTACGTGCTTGGTGTGGTTTTTTCCTATTGATTGCATTACATTTTCTGATGTATCATTTAGGTAACCAGATGTCTACTTCCTTGCATTCACATCAGGAGGTAAAACACATTAACAGTTACCAGGTCTGAGGCATTTCACACTCATTCTATGAATCTGTCTGTACTTGAGGAAGATAAAGAGAAGAGACACAGAATATATATGAGCTAAAGGATCATCACTGCATGGTCCTGTTTCTGCATGTAATTTGGGAAGGAAACCTCTCAAGGAAAATTCAAAGAAAATATTCAAAATTAATAAAAAAGAAGAGACTACATTTAAAATGTGAAAGTATAAACCATAAAATATCTTTACCAAAAAGACTCATAATCTTCAGATTTTACTGTGATTATCTAAAAAACTAACAACAAAAAAAAGCATAGCCACAAAGAAGTAATTAGAACATAAATTCCTTTCACGTTTCAGGACATATGCCATTTTAGCTAGGACTGAGGAAGGTTCAATGCCTATGGCCCAAGACTGGCAGGGAATGAAACACTCCAAAGGTAGGCTCTGGACATCTCCTTATTTGTGCTACTACTGTGCTGCATCCTTTGATGGAAACATTGCTATTCTTCTTTAATGACTGACATTATCACTCCACACTAGATTGAGCTGACCACACCAGTGCTGCTAAACAGTAGAATCAATTAAGAATAAACTCAGAGTGAAAGAGTGAGCACAAATCTCTTGGAATATTGCCATTAAATTCTGTAAGAGCCAGTAATTTTAGCATTACAATCTGGGTGGGTTTTTTTCTCTTGCCAATGAAATGAAAATTAGAGAAACTTGTTCAGTGCTGGGTTTTGTGTGACTTACTCTGTGGTGGTGACAGCCATTTGTAATTGGTGGAGACTGAGAGGGCAGTGTCAAAAGTACTGAGACAAGCACATAACACAGTGACAGCCAGATGTCCTAACTTGAACTCAGATTTTGCTGTCTTCACTGGCACTACAGGTACCATTCTATAATCTTGTTAATAGTCCTGTAAATATTTGATTACTACTGCAAGTTTATGTACCAGATGCAGGGGCTCAGGTTGGTGGTAGGGCAACTGGCCAGCTGGCAACTGGCCGCCCTGGCCGGGCACCCCACAGGACAGCAGTGCAAGAAAGAGCCAGAAGTGTTGGGCAGAGAGAGGAGGAGGGAACAAAAAGAGAGAAACAGCAGAGGGAACACCAAGGTTGGAGGAAGAAGTACTTATACTGGAGTAGATGGCCACACTTCAGCCCATGGAGCAGGTGATGTTCCTGAAGGAACTGCAGCCTGTGGAGACCCTAAGATGGAGCAGGATGAAACTGTGAACAGAAGAAGCAGCAGACAGAAATGCCTATGTACCAACCACTCTCTACCCCCACTTGTGCTTCCTGAGGAGAGGTAGAAGAGTCTGGAGCAAGGGAATGAAACTGAATTTGGAATAGGGGGGACTAATGGCACAGCTTTCATATTTGGTTTTGTTTATTACTACCTAAATCTATTTGCATTGGTAATAAATTAAATTAATTTTCCCCAAGTTGAGTCTGCTTTGTCTATGACAGTAATTGGTCAGTGATTTCCCTGCCTTATATCAAGCCACAAGCTTTCTCATCCTATTTTCCTATCCCATCCTTCTGAGTGAGGCAGAGTGAGTGAGCAGCTGAGTGGGTGTCTGGCCCATAGCCAAGGCTAATCCACCACAGGTCATCTGTCAGAGTCAGTCAGACCCAAAAAATTCTCAGTTTTTTTGGTGCATTTTAGAAGAGAGATATTTGGTGAATTTAAAATCTGCAATTATGTGCATATGCATGTACATACAAGCACATCCACATTTACTACATGCCCTCTATAGGGGAATCCAAAATGTACCTCTTTAGAAAAAGAGGTGTGAAAATCTCCCACTGGCAAAAAAATCCCCTAACAAACCCAAACCACATTAGCATTAGGATGATAAAGCCTGATTTCTGTTAACATTGACACTGTAGTGGGAAAACTCAGATATTGATACTTATATGGTTTGAAATTTTAGACTTATAGAAAGAAAACATTTATACTTATGGGTCAGATACAGCAATGAGTATGCTACTGAAATATAACACAGGTTGTCACTGTGGTTAAAGCTGCAAAACAATACTTGGATTTTGACATGAAGGAAGAAATCTTAGGGAGAAGACAAGGGAAAGAAAAACCTACTGCCTCTTTTGTTAACTCTCTCTCATCCATCACCTTACAGAACAACTTCCATGCTCATGAAGGAAAGACAACGCTGCATCAACTATAGCCATAAGTTGCTGAAAGGCTTCTTAGCAGCATAGTTTCTGTATTAGAATATATGAACTCACAAAGACGTAGACAAAAGTAGCTCCTGTTCAAGTTATTTAGGTTAGAACGTGACATCTGGCAAGTCAAGAGAATTGCAATAATAGGACTCCATTTCTGGGAACTATTTACAAGGCATTGTAAGTAGGTGTTAGTCATTATTCAAGTGGCAAACTCCTCAACTCTGACTTGGGATATTTGCTTAGCCATCCCTTTAAATCCAGAAAAATATGTTTGTATTCCTCCTAAGTAACACTATAAATAAAAGCCCCAGGAGAGTGTATGTCCCAGCACTTCTTGATGCCATTTCATTAGCACCTCTGTTACCTACAGGAAAAAGGCTGGTTTTTCCTTGAAGGATTGTTTTTTTTTAATTTGCTAATTGAAGGGCAGTACACTGATATCACCATTTTACTCTTATGTCAATAACAAATAGCAATCAAGTATGACATTACATGAGAACTAAGTTTTACTGTTAAGTAATAGCAACACCTCTAAGACCTCTCTTCAATGAGTAACGATAATTTAAAATATTGTTTCATTCTATTTCAGATTAATTCCTGAGCAGTGGCAGCATCTGTAACTTATTGGAAAGACAACTGAAATGTACATTAATTATATTTTCTTAAAAATATGTCCTGGTTGATTATAAGCCTCACAAGAGAAGAGAGGGAAATTATAAAACCCTGCTTCCACTGTTTCTTTCTTTAACTACTTTTTCTTACTGTTTTACTGCATAGTCTTTCCCATGTGATATTTTGCTTTTTTATAAAAGATATTTCAGCTTTTGCTATGATAGTTTATGGCAACGCAGAGAAGGAGAAGTGGAGACTAAGTGACAGGTATACAGATAGTTTTATTTCAGATTATAGGACAAATTCAGATTGTGTTCACTTTCTTACAAATCCTGAAGCTCCTTGTTCTAGATGGAGTTACATGGTGGATCTATTTGAGAATAACTGAAAGGAGGACAGTAATACTTGGAAATTACATTCCGAAATGCTGAAACATTTGCCCAAATATTGAATTAAATTAAATTCTCAAATTCAGCATAATATTTCGTACACTAATAGGTATTACCTGGAGTACTCAACAGCAAAATTGGAAATTTACTATAACATTTTTATATCTCAAACCAATTGTTATGGTGAAATATTCTCTAAATTCAGAAAATGGTCTTACATAACACTTAAACAAATACACAGTTCCCAAAAGAAAGCACTCATGAGTCACCTCCTGCAATCAAAATAGCAAAAGATTTTGAAAAGGTAATCAATCAAATAATAATGAAAACCTTTCAGAGGATGCAGCTTTATAGCGGAAAGAGATTATCCATGTAGATACAGACAACCACTCCACTGGCATTTACTGGTTTTCAGATAAATGAGGACATTTTACAGAAAATTAACATGGACAAAACAATGTCCACAGAAGCCTCAGCATGCAGCCTTTCTCCTTTAACTGGTACTCTGCAAAGACAGAGTAACTTGGCAAAATCAGAACATGTTATTTAAAAGAAACCATCAACTAATGGATTAAATTTCCTTGAATACCTACCAAAAGCTGTCCAGCAAAACAGACAAACAAAATGAAGGAAAGGAAGAGAAATGCAGCCCCAAATGAAATTCCGAGAATAGATGTTCTAGAAGAAAAGGAAAACATGTATTAATTTTTCTGTTGCACAGTTGTAGCATGACCTTTCTTTGTCTATAATGCCAACGATATGAAAAATTACTATGTGCAAGTTGCAACTTTCAAATATTGACACCATGGAAAAACAATTCTAATCCTTAACAGAATGGCCAGGCATTTCCTCCTGCCATTTTCTTAATTCAGGAATGTTTGAATTGGTATTACCTCTGACTTTGCAAAGCTATTACCATGAGAAAATAATTTCTACACATATAATTTAAATGATAGGGTACATTAACAGCAGCAATGTTTTGTTTTGTTTTGACTTTAAGAAGCCTATATTAAAGAAGATGCTTATTGCTCTAGTTTTATGTTGTTGATTTTATATTATTTTTATATGATTTTTAATTATTTTAATATATATTTATTTTAACATATATATACAAAATAAACTTGTTTGTAGTGTACATTCACCTCCAAAAAGTAGAGAATAGCATGGGATAGTGTTGCCTGGTTTTCAGTGTCCCTCAGGTAGAACCTGTGATATCTGTGATGCTGCAGAGTCTCAGTCAGCAAGGGCCCTGATAGTGACTGGTATTTCATGAATGGTAAAATTTGACTGGCTTGCCAGTCTGATTCTGAAGTATGGGAGGACATGATAGGAAGGAAAAGTAAACACCACAAAGAAAGAAGAACCAACAAGATATTTTAAATGGGAAAAAAACCCCAGAATAATCTGTACTCTTCTTGAAATCATCCTTACTCAGTGTTCTAATTCATGTTTTTCTCCTGTGTTATAAATAGGAAGGTCTAGTCAAGATAGCATCCCTGGATATTCAGTAAACAGAAACAGAGATACAGTAACAAACTGTGCATTCATTCATTCATTCATTCATTCTGCAAATATGGAAATGTCTCTATATGAATACCGCAGTAGAGCATAATTGCTCCATCAGGCACTATACGAGAGCTTCTTAGCACATCTGCCTAGGGAAAGATGCAGTGGAACTTAATTATGCTTAATGAATTCCAAGAGAACACCAGAAGCTGTGGATCAACTGAATTGTTTACGGAAGAGAACTAGATGCTGTCATGAATCCCTCACCTCACTACTTGCCTTCAGTTTTAACCACAGATTTGATACTCTTACAGAATTAAAAAATATCTCTCAATTCCTTTGAGCATCAGCAAATATATTATTTTATGAAACCTTATATGCTGGAAATATTGGCATGACATTTTAGAGATAAGTTTTATATCTCCTGCATTTCCATAAAACTATAACATCTGTTATATTGTTAGTGCCTTCATAAACTTATGATTCAGAATTAAAATACATTATTAATAAAAGCATACATCTCTGTTCTTTAGAGATTCCATGTGAACTCAAATGTATACCTTTTCAAAACTATAGTACTAACAATTAGGAGTAGAACTATATGGATCAATTTCCTTAGATGACATACAAGTATTGGAAAACATTTTGATCTGTTTTAACAACAGTGTTATACAAGCTATTTTCAGGAAAGAACAAAAAAGCATTAAGAGCATCAACCAATTTGATGCCATTAAAAGCATTTTGGAGAATAACTGATGAGCTTCCCTGCCAATCACTCAGAGAACTTCTTATATATTAAGTATTAATCATCAGATTTTGGGTTGATGTGCACAGCTGATGAAAAACAAACAATTCACGAAATATATTAATATTAAAATAATATTTCTTTTAAAAATTATTTGAAAATCATTATTGTTTATGAATACATGTTCTCCAAAAATTTCTCAATGAGACTGAGACAGTAAGCTGTACATCAGAATATGTAAAACTAGTCTCCACTCTTTAGGAATTTAAAATCTAGTAAGCAACAGAAGAGATGAAAGAAGAGGGGAAAAAAAGCCAATTAGGAAATTAGAAAGAAAGCCTGTTAGAAAACTAACAGGCTTAATTTTTATATATGCATAAACACTTCCAATCACATATGTCCTTCAGTAACATTCAAGGAACCAGTTTTACATTTCAAGCTACTGCTATTCTTTCTCTGATATGAAGGATAAAAAAAAGGAGCCTGCACACCTTAAAAAGTAATTCAACAGAAGAATAGCCTTATCAGTCAAGTTTGGAGCGCATCCTTTCAGAAGAAGAAATTATGATGTTTGTGAGAGAAAGTGGAGAGCAAGGGAAATAAAATTAACATGGCATAAAGAGAGCTTATGCAAAAAGTACTTTATCTCCCAGGCAACACACAAGAACAAAAGGTCTTAGTAGCTGGTTTACATAATCAATGATGTTATTGAGGAGGCACAAGAAAAAGAATTACACAGCAAGGTGAATAGGGCAAAGAGAAAAGGACTGAGGATAACAAAAAGGAAAACTGGTATCTTAGAATCTAGATTTGAGGGATGAAAAGAGAGAAAAAAAAGTAGTATTTTTGCTCCCCACACCCCATACTTTTCTGGGAACAGCAGGACTTCTGTTTCAGTTAAGATAAAACAGTTTCATAGTTCTCCTAGAAGGAAAGAAGTGGGCTGAAAATGCTACAAAGGGAAGCAAAATACTAAAAATTAAGTGCCACCAAAACCAAGTCCCATTTGAAGCAATAACCATAGAAAATACATAACATGCATTTATTTTTTTGTCACTGGAACATTACAAAACCAGTACAGATCTTTACAGTAAATTAATCTCATTTTTATTGTGTAGAGTTACCAAATGCATTGCACAGGTCACCTAATACATTGCATTGACAGATTCAGGCAAACTAGTCAAAAGAACACCCGAAATCACATCAGCCAGATAACTTTTTACCTGCCTCTTCAATGGAAGAGGAATTGACCATTCAAGGAACAACCTGCTAGAGTGCCCCACCAGGAACCCTGACAGGACAACCTTTGATCATAACCTACAGTGAGACAGTTTAACATTGAGGAGACAGCATGGGAACTTCTCAGGCTTCAGATAGTTCCATTTCTAAATAATTTATGATCTTGGCTATACTGCTCATATTTTTCTTGTTTCATCAGCAAATCTCTGTTTTGAACTATTCATTTTTATCAGGTGGTATGGGATTGGAAAAAATTTGTATTTATCCATACTTATATCTTGTTGGCAACATTTCAACTGGCAACTGAAAAATAAAAATTTATTTATGAAGGTAAAGATACCAAAAAATGTAGAAAAGAATAAATTCCTTCTACAATTTTGTAACTTTTAGGAATATATGTGACTTATAGCACACGTTCCTTAGTGGCATGTGGAGAATTTCCTTAGCTTGCCAGGTAATGAACTTCCATGTTCTGAACTACAGAACTGCAAATTCTCTTGAAGTGATAAAATCATAATGAAGACATTGCAAATGACAATTATATAAGGCAATATTGAATTCAGACTCCTTTGGTATCTGAAAATAGCTATTTTTTTTAAAATTCGACTTATGCTTTCAGTAAGCCATCAAAGGATTCAATA
Source organism: Lepidothrix coronata (assembly GCF_001604755.1). Taxonomy (NCBI): domain Eukaryota; kingdom Metazoa; phylum Chordata; class Aves; order Passeriformes; family Pipridae; genus Lepidothrix; species Lepidothrix coronata. The sequence goes on from NW_016690289.1 coordinate 2,727,320, forward strand.
ACTATGGAGACTGTATGGCAGTTTCAGTGTTAAAAAATACCAGTCGAGCGTTATAACTCCACTTGAGTTGTGGTTTTGTTTTTGTTTGTTTGTTTGTTTTATTTTTGTTCTGTTTTGGTTTTGTTTTTTAAATTAGATAGAACAGAAAGATAGCTAAAAATGGCGGGTTTCCTTCATTTATATTGTCTTATATTTTACATGCCTGCTTTCAGACAAAGTTTTTAAGTACTACCTTTTCTATGAAGAAATTCAGCTGTGCCTAATTGGAAATACTATGTTAGGGTCTTCTAATAACCTGCCTGTATAGAATGAGAAGACTGGTAATTTGGCATGACTCGGGACAAAAGGACACAGTTTCTTGAACACAGCACCCTCAGAGAGCAAAGACTCAGAAAGAATCTTAAATGTAGCCCCTAATAAATCCCTTACTCGAGTAGCACAAGAAGTATCTCCTGTTCAATAGAAACATACTTTTGTCAACTCACCAGTTTGCATTTCAAAAAACCCAACACCACCAATTCCATGTCAGTTGACTGTTTGCTTAAATAAAGAATGTACAGTTGTCATGAATTATTAAAGATACCTTTCTCACTTGATAAATGAAGAACGGTAGAGAGCCACTGAAGGCCTGTTCCAAGGAAATGTAATGAACAAGATTTGCTTTCATTTTAATGTCACAATAAAGACCTACTCCTCATTATACATTTCACCCCAAGATATTGTTTACTTGATTAAATTTATAGTTACCACTTTGTGTAAGGTTTATTATTAAAATACCACATCAGTTTATTGACCCCGGGAAAATTAACACATTAATAAATTATTTCAGCTTTGAAATAAATGGGTTGTGATCTTGAAGATATTACTCAGTACTTGCGACTTGCTGGATGTTATTCACTATCAAATACCTCCAAATCTACTTTTAAGTAGCAGGTGGTGTGCCTGCACAGAAATCAATGATATTACACTACTGCAAAACCAGATTAATGGAAAAGTAAATCAATAAAACCCAATGACAGATGTAGTTCATCTCCCTGTCTTCATTAGATCACCATTTAAAAATCCTGTAGAATTTTGGAAGAAAACAAAAAGGCTAGATAGAATGTTAGAAGAGAATAACATCTGCAGCATTGGAGTATGTTCAATTTGAGCTAAATTTGTGATTACTACATAGACTGGTGATTTTTCAACTTTTTTTATTTTTTATTTGCAATGCTCCCAGTTCTCCAGCAAAGACACACGTGCCTGTATAACACCTTGACTTTCTGTTTTCCATTTTTTGCATCTATTTAAATAATCCACAGGCCACTTGAAGCTGAATACCATTCATGTTGGTAATACTTGATTTTACACTTTTGCTTTTACAATTTAATATGCAGTCCTATAAAAGGACCATAAGACATTTAACATCTTTTTAATGAAAATGATAAAGTATACATGTCTTTTGCTCTGATGTTACAATGAGATCATGTAATATCAGCATGTGTTTTTACAAGCTGGAGGACACTTTCCTTACATCTCCCTAGAGTTCACTGATACTCTGTTATATTTTAATGAGCTACACTATTGGTTTAAATGACATAATAAGGATAGAGCAAAATGAGCTTCTTACTACATGTATGATAGATGATAAATGTAGATGAATTTTCATGAAAGAAATCAAAACCTAAAAACAGATTCAGAAATCATACTGCTGGAAGGGGGTAGTGAAATTCACCTTTGGCTTTTGGGATACCACAAATCATGAATTTCCCTGAATTAATTCCCATATTTATCAAAATACAGTATGAGCTTGTAAAATAAAATTAGCCATGTGCCCTAATTTCAAATTTTTCAATAGTAATGCCCAAAGTCAGACTGAACCATGAGTAGGACACTGCTGAATCCTTGGAAGAGTGTCCCTTTGTGGCTTGTATCTCTGTTTTAGAAGCTAGCTGGGAAACTGCTGTAACATCTGAACAGAAGTCCATAAAACTTTATACATGTCATAAAATAAGTCTGCAGTGTGGAAAATCAATTTATAATGACCTAGCAGTTCCTTCTGGCTTTGAATTAAAATGTGACTAAATACTACAGAATAAGACCCATCAACCAACTGTGATTACAAGTAATACTCCTGAAAGCACTGTACAGGAGAAAGGACTATGAGTTAAGAAATACTATATCACAGGGAATATACAGAGTTGTCTTTAGAAATTATTCCTATAAAACAAATATCAACTTTCCACTTAGTAAACAATCAACAGCAAAATTCCATTTTGAGAAGTCTAATAAAACATTCTTTATTAGAACTATCTTTCAGTTTTCAGCCTTTCTAGAATATGCACAGAAAGAAAAATAGCTGATTTATATGCACAAATATAAATCAGCACATAATACATAAATTATGATGAAATTATTATCCCAGAAACTGATTAAAATATTCTAAGATTAAAAATATACACTTTATGAATATTAATTATATGTTTTAATGCTTAATAGAGCAGTATTATCACAGTGATATGTTAAATACATTTATTTATCACAGTTCCAACTCCGTAATCCATTTTCTCCCACTTCAATGTCCATCACACATTTTACACATAATTTTAGTTGCACAAACTTATAGCTTGTATTACTTTTTTTACACATATGAATTTCATTCCTGTCATCATCATCATATTTTTAAATGCAAAGAGAAAAACTAAAATGAATGAAGAATTTAAATTAATGTTTAGCACAACATCATTGACAGTATTTAAAATTAGAAATAAGCCTAGCTTTGAAAATGGTATGAAATCCTTGGTCTTCCCTGTTTAACTTAATTTCCATGAATTGACCTCTGTAATCTGACAATTAAAAAATTTTTTACTTATTTTTTTTAACACTAATGAGCAAATATACATAGAAATGAGTACACGTTAAATATCACTTACTTTGGCAAAACCAGAATCTGTACAACAAAAATGCAGAAGAATATGAGACAGGCACAAGTCACATAATACTTAAATGCAGGTAGAGTAGTTGCTCGGTACTAGAAGAAAAAAAAAAAATCAAATGTTAAAAAAACAATTGCCAAAGTCAACTGAAACTTCAGCTTAAAGATGCACATATGTATAGGCAGTCTTTAGCAACAGTAAATTTCCTGTTCTTCAGTGACTTCATATCCACTAACCTAGGGCTAGGGATTATCAGGCACAGTATTGAATCCTTTTGCTTCTTGAAGAACAGCCATGTCAAACAGTTTTGACTTGTCCCTTCACTGAACAGATTATCCCAATAAAAAGTTTAATTAACAACAACGGCAACAAAAAAACTGAAACATTTTTAAAAAATATTTTTAGGAATGGTCAACCATTCTTAACAGATTCCAAGACTCTTTGTCATTAATTCCTCAAACTGATTTTCAATTATTGATAAATATTGAATGGGTTGAAACAATTATAAAAAACATAACCCTCATTTAAACAGGAAATTTCTGAGCACAAAAAGTAGCAAATTGTAAACTGTGCTACAGAGCATAGCTAGCAATCATACTGATATTTACTGGACCTATATTATTACTTCAATTAAAATCTTTTATGTCTCTGTTAAAAGGCCTCCTATGTCTACCGATACTACTAAACACTTGATATTCTTAGGAGACAGTCAATTTGATCTGTTTTGTCATGAGAAAAATCTATTTATCTCTAATTACTCTGTCTAGAGACATGAGAATTAAGCAATGAAATATTTAGCAGAGCTGTTCTGCTATTTGAGATAGATATATCTAGGTTGAAACCAATTAAGTACTCAAATGGAAATGATCTAAGTAGCTAATAAAGTTACTTACACTATCAACATTTTTTTTCAAAGGATGAAAGTTTAAGATTTAATTACTAAAAGAAAATACACCAAAGATTATTTTCACAAAGTGCTCAAAATGCAAACTTCAGAAAATGGAGTGTGTGAGCTGTGCCTTCTAACTGCAAGCACACAGCTATGTCTTTTTCCTTACTGCCAAGTTCTATCCATGAAACAAACCAGTGCACCAAACTTTACATGAACATGTAGAGATTGACTTCGGCAACCCAACAGCTTTTTTCACTTTTGAACTATATAACGAATAGAAAGCAATTCTGATCACACATCTAACTGAATTTCAAAGTACAAATACGACTTTGCTTGATGCATAAATTTGCAGCAAGTTGTGCTCTTCCACCTGTTAAATATGTATATAATGGTCCTGTTCAACAATTTTGGACCTTAAGCTGCTGTTAAATCTCATGGAATTGCAATCCACTTTCAAAAGTATTTCAGTGTTTCACACTTCTCCATACATTTCCTAATGAAGGCAGGCAACTCACTCCTTAGGTTAAGCTTTGTTTGCTTTATTACCTTGCTGTACTTTCAGGTCCTACAAGGTCTGAAAAGCTTCCATTTAAACCAAAAGCAGACTTCTTACTGAGTTGTTTAAAGTCAAGACTGGATTGGTGAGTCATTAAAAGATAATGAAAAGATATTGAAAAGCTGGATCCAAAAAGAACAATTAGTTCTCTGCCATTCCATAGCATTCTAAATCTAAAAGAGATTAGACTTCTACAGGGAGCATCTACACAGCTAAATAACTTAGCTCCCAAATTTCATCCCAAGTCATTGTCCAAAGCGCACGTCATGGTTTTCTCTCAAGTTGTCTTTCAGAATTTTTTGGTTAGTTCCACACACATCAAAATCTTAATGAGCTCCTAGGCACAGCTTTGATCCACTCAGTGTACCCCATAAACACTACAGATAAGAACACAACAGGTCTAGCTTCTCTCTTCTTCTCTCTTATGAAGTCTTTGAGACAGGCTCAGGGAAGCCTTGAAACCTTTTCCACCCTAATGCATTGCTAAGGGCATAGAACACATACAACACAACTTTGTCAGCTGGCCATAAGAATACTATTCTGCTGAGCTGTGAAAGAATCTGAAAATTATTTCAGGTGCTTTGAACCGAAAGGTATCTAAAACAATAATTAAATAAGTATTTGACTACCACATGGACACAGAGGACACTTGCTGTATAGTGTGAACACAGTATGGTAATGCTTCTCTAGCCCATTCTTGCCGGGTTCACTCAGTTATACAGCTAGTTGTGGTCAAATCTACCTCTTACTTCCCTGAAGGACAGCATAACTGTTCAGCTATCAGCTGCCCTTTGCTTATGAGAAAGCAGAAAGAGGTAACTCTCCAGCCTTCCTGCTGAAGCTGTGTCAGTATGCAGAAATACACTCAAGGTCCACAGGGTCATAAAACAACAAAAAGGCCTGACTTTATAGGCTAGTGGTCATGACAATCACCTAAAAGGGAGGAATCTTTCATTCTCCAACATCATTACTCCAAAGACAAGAAAAACTATCTGTTACTCCACCTGTACATACAGGTCTCAAGTGTTTTATCCCACATTATTAGTCTGAAGAACATTTGGTGTTTTGCATCCAAGAAAGCCAGGCATTTTTCTTAAAAAGACATTTATAGTATTGTTTCCCAAGACTGACTGTGAGCAGCAAGTGCATATGGAGAAAACTAATGAGCAACTGATATCATTACAACTCTATCATTACTACAGATGGAGTCTTTGAGACATTGGAAAAAAAAAACAAAACCAAAACCAGTGCAGTTCAATAAATGCCTTTTGAGAACGTAGATTATGGAATTTAGAAATTCTTTGCTCCAGTTACATCAAAATTGGACTATCAAACCTTTTCCCACTTCTGTGAGACCATAAAAATTTCAAGAAATTCAAGTGAAATGCAGAGCCCTACAAACAGGAAAGTAGTTGCAGACATCACATTCATAAAATTTCTTCTGTAAATCAGCTAAAACATTATTTTAAGGTCTGAGCACTTCTCCTTGCAGGAGAGGTGATGCAGACATGGCTATGTGTTACAAAAGCAAGGGATATAAGCCTCATTTAGGGTAGGTCAAAGAAGGAATCAACCTATGAATTTGCAATTGAACTTACTGAAAATAACTTACTTCTTTTTCCAGAGTCTTATTATAGAAAAGAAGTGATATTCTTTGAATGTCTTCAGATTTAAGCCATTGCCTAGAAGAGAAAGGGAATGTTATCACTGAGATAAGAATAAAGCAGTCCAGTCCTTTCATATAAATGAAATGTAGCAATATAAGAAAATCAGTTGGAATAAAGCAAGTACTTATGTATTGCAATGTATCTGGTGAATTTTCACTGACAGTAAAAGTGGAGACTACAAATCCCCTCTCCTTTTTGACTTCTACTGCTAACATGAAACAAAAGCTCAGATGAACAATTGCTTTTCTGTGGATCACTCTTAAGCAGAATCAAGGGAGAGATTTATATGATGTAATTCTAACTGATATTTCACTCATGTCCAAAATACAGTAGTATATCCAGCAGGCAGAAGAGAACTTGAGATAAAAACAGTCCTTCTCAAGTTTCTTTTAGGAAGAACACTGTTCCAATATGCAAAAGTGGTAGGTAAATTACACTTCACAAACTCCTATTGCAAACGAAAATGTAACAAACATTACTAAAAGAGGAGGAGTGATTTTGTCTTTGGACTGTGTCAGTCTCTTGACCACAGACAGCCCTGTACTATAGAGGTAGATATTGACTTTTTTGCTGATTATATAAACTTCTTCCCTGCTTAAAGATGAGAAATTGTATAAGTAGTTGCATTGAAATGAAAGATGTATTTTAAACTAAGTGAATCTTGACAAAAGCTTGACATAGCTTTTACAAAATGAAATGTTCTAATATGAAAGTCTACATTTACTTTAATGGACACTTGAAAAGATATAAAATATTTAAATTTCAAAAAGGTTGGGCTGCTTGTACCTCAAGGGCACTACACAGATCTGAAAAAAAAATTAATTAAGCAGACTAATTCTGTGGACATGCAATATTTGAGCTTGAATAATAGTTGGGCCTGAGATTTTTTCCAACATTTCCAGCAATAACTTTAAATTAGGCTTCAAGTAGTACTTTCAGTCTCAGCTGACAGGCTGCAATGCAAATAAGTAGCAGTAATGAACCACAGTGGAATAGATCCAAAATTAAGGTCCTGGGAGAACAGCAGTGGACAGAGTGGAGTGTAAGCTATTAGCTTTGATTTATGACATCAAAAGTATTTGTTTCCTTGCCTGGGAGACTGTCCCTGTTCCTGTGCAATCAGTTTCATTATAATAAGGGGCTGTAAATATTCTCAGTTCTAGGAATGTTTAATTCCAAAATATATTTCCCAGTTTGCTCTGCAATGGCTCACACTTATATCTGATCACAATTAGGATTCTGAGAAGAAACGCATCTGGTAGTCTGGTGTACCTATGGTATGATTTTGTTTTGGTTCAGCTGTAACCTACTGGAGAAAACATTCAGTTTGTGGAGCATTTTTAGTAAACTGTTAAAATTTAATGCAATTCTTTTTCCATTTAGTTATAAAAATCAAACTTAAAGTAACCCTCTTTTCCAAAGAGTTAACTAATTTCTCGGTTTTTTCCTATAGTACCTGACAGGAGGATTGATTTAATTACCATCACCACACTGCTAAAAAGTTCTGTCTGCAGATCTACTCCCAAAAGCCTAATTTGGTTTGTACGCACTTGATCCCATGTGAAGTCAGCCTCATACTCCACACATCATAAATTCATGTTTTCAGAAGATTTTAGTTTTTCTTTAAAGCTCAGAAAAAAACCCAACTATACTGGTTTTAGGTAGCACATGCTGAGAGGTCTGAGACAAGGGAATAGTACAACATATACAAATGGAAGTGGAGAGCAAGTACAGAAGAGAAAGCACAAAGTCACATACCTTTGGCATAGAGACAAGGGCTGAAAATTCTGCCTCCAGTCTCACTCCCTGATGAACCTAAACTTACCAAAGTATTTGCAAGTACTTGGGGATATGTCTCTGGGAAGCTAGGTACCAAATTTCATCTTAAATTCTTTTGCAATCCCAGGAACAACACAGACAGACAGCTGAACTCAGGCTGTATCCACAGAAGTATGTGATTTAATAGGCCTTGTGCTGGTTGACAGTGTACAGCAAGGAATTACGCACAGAACACAGCAGTCACTGTGACCAAAGACCAATTAGCTTTAGTTTAGCCCCCCCTGTAGGTGCATATTTAGCCAAGAGATTACCACCCATCCAAGTTCCTAACCACCAAGGCTCAGGATGGCCTAGCTAGGGCTTCTCATCCCCCTCTTGTGCAGGACAGGCCCTTGGCAGTCAGGAGTACTTTGCTGAAGGTACAGGAAAAGGAAACACATAGAGAAAGCATGATGTTACACCCTAATGGCTAAGGCACTGAAGCTCTTTGTTTCTCACTCACTCTTTTAAATCCGTATTTCTGTATATTTTAATGCAGTGCTCTAAGAGAATAATATTGAATAAACAGGTCGTAACTTTCCTCATGCAACTTTGCAAGGGACATTGCCAACTAAGTCGACTCCTCTGAATCATGCTGTAAAGCCCCTGGGCTGCTTTTTAGATTCCAGAGTTTCATTTACATTCCACAAGAAGGAATTTAACCCAGATGCCCAGAGCTACTGACAGTGTGTGCATGTGGCGCTTGGCAGTTTTGCAGAAAGATCACTAAGCCAGCTTGTGAACCGGCAGAAGAGCAGGGAGGGAGGGATCCCAGAGAAAACGCTACAGTGACTTTAAAAACTTGAGATACCATTTCAATACAAATCATACTGTTTTACACTGAGTAAAGACAGTGATTCATTTGGACTACAGCATTGTCTTGGACTAAGAAGATAGAGACTCTACATTCCCTTATCTTCCAGTTACTGGCTGAAAAGCACCTGGCCATGTAATTTCCAAAGACCTGCATTTTATGACCATTTTCTTGCAACCAGTTACTTTCTTCACAGAATGACATGTGGCTAAGAACCATGGTGTGGATGAAAATGTCAGAGCATGCTGACAGCTCAGGGTGGAAGAAACATGACTCTATACAGTGAATGTTTGCTTTTGAATTATTTTCATGCATTCTTCTAACTAAAAAGGTCAAAAGCATGGTACTTTTAATACCATATTTTAAGAGCAATAATGTTTTTTTAGTTTTCTTTATTCAGTCGCAGACCTATCTGCTATGCAATCCAAACTTTACACTTGAAAACATTTAGAAATACCAGTTCTTACAGATTTTCTTAAAAGTTTGCTTCTTGGTTCAGAAAAGCAAAAGATTTTGTTTCACAATCACTCAATTACTGTAGCTGATAATGTTATTTTCATTTTACAGTCAAAAAATAGAGGCACAAAAATATGTAAAATGTGATCAGTTTTGTGTTCTAAATGTAGGAAACATTTTATTTAACTGTTCTATGTGCTTAGCCTTCACATAGTTACAGTATTATTGAATTAACTTGCCGTTTGAGGAATCAGGACTTTTGACAAGTTATTCTCAGGTATTCAGTTGAATCATAGCTTTTAAGTGATTGATTCAGCAAATCAATACAGAGATAGGTAGACAATCTAGTTTTGGAAGGTGACATTCAACCTTTCTGATATATAAGATCATTCCTTATCTTGGTGCAATTCCTCATGTAATTCACAAAATGCACTGCAAATTTTTCAGAAACATTTTATATCCCAAAGTTTCTCTGAATTTTATGCACTAATTAGATAAGACAAGGATTCTCTGAGATAAAACAACATACAGTATGGTCACACCAATATTTTATAATGCATTTATATAGATGAATTACTTTTGACAACAAACCACCATTTTTACAATCCACTTATCAGAGCAAGTGTACCTAAAGACATATTAAAACTACCAAAATTTATATAGCTGTTTTAGGCAAGTCTAGTATAATCAAATCACATGGCCTACCCTCTTTCACTCTATTCTTTCTGTGACCTACAACTCTCAAAACTCTTTTCTAAAATGACTGAAAAATATTTTCCTAAGGCAAAGTACCATTAATAGGATTAAAATATGAAAAAAACTCCAAATGTGACATATGAGCATTTAATAATTAGGTGTAATACTCAGATCATTAAGATTCTGAGTAACAGAAGTAGGGGGAAACGTAATTCATCGCAATTATTGTCCACATTTTTGAAGGGCAATTCTCTTATTTCATCAGATAAATATAAAAAGCCTGAACACTTATTTTTTCCGGTACTGATTTCTCTCTCAGTCTTATCTATTCACCAGCAAAAGGAAAAGATCAATACTGCCTCCAGCTCTTCCTAGGGCACAGAAAAAACATGTCAGGTTGCCTCCCCCAGCAATTCCAATATGCCAGCAAGATTAACCTTCTCTAAGAAATCGACCAACTAGTTGAAACAGAGAGATAGTAAACTATGATTTTAGGGAAAGTTTCTAATTCTGGGGAATTGTTTCTGTGACAATTGTGAAGCATCAATTTTCACATCATTCTGATTCCTGAGCCAGTTATTTCTTGGGCCTTACTCCTCTGCTCTCAGTTAAGACAACTCTGTAGTTACGGCCACGAGTCTACAGATACAAACAGCTACAGAACAAAAACCCCTTTGCCATGAAGACAAGTCAAAACCTCTGTCACACCATGATTCACAGGCACTGTCTTATCTCATACAGTAGAAAATGCTACTGTACAACCAATCTTCACAATGTGTAGAGCTTCCTATCTCAGTACTAGTGACAGCCTTTACTGTTTTCAGATTTGGTGTGCATGTGGGAACAAAAAATAGTAAACACTCTTGCAGATTTATGCCAAAGTTGGAAAGAATAGAAACAAGAGAGGATAAAGACTTACTTTTGAGCATTGATTCCATCAATGGCCTGGATCATTCTCTCATTCAGTTCCTCCTCAAACCTTCTTTTCTGTGATTTTGTTCTGAAATGAAACATGTGGGAATTTACTTTGGAAAATCATTACATTGCTAATAAACATTAAACAATAGCTAGCATAAACATGTGAGGATAATAACAATTTTTTAAAAGTTTATACTGTAATAGGAGCTATAGGCATCAGGTACACTAAGACTCATAATAAGCTCTTAAAAATACCAGCATAAGCTACAATCTCACACACACACACACACTCTCACTCACAAATCTAGAGTTTAGGTATCAGTGAGCCCTTAAAATACAAACATTAGAAAATATTTCAGAAACAAAACCAAAACCAAGAGAACTCAAGAAATTCTAGTTGAAGGGAAGTTTTCCACAGCATTATGAATTCATGAAAAAGAATCAGAATATGCTCAAATTCATAAAACATTCCTGTTTCTTGCAGTTATTTTTAAAAACCTTGTCAGAATTTTATGATGAGCACAATGTGATAGCGCACTGAGGCATAAAAGTACCCTCTACCAAAAGGCTGATAACTCTTCTTTTCTTGGAAATACTTTATTATTTTTAATAAGAAAACTCAGAACCATCCTAAATTAGTTTCAAACATACATCATGTTTCTCTATTTATAACCTTGTAACTCATCTGCAATACAAAAAGCACCTTTTCTTTTGACTGGACCGAATATGAACCCAAGAGAAGATCATCCGAATGGGTTTGTCTCTGCTAATATAAATTACTGCAAACATCATTAATCCTTTCAGTAGCTGTGCTCTCCTTAAAAATGAAATATTTAAAATATTAATAGATTATGCCTCTGTATTTGAAAACTTAAATCCAATGTTAACTTAAAAACAGTGTTTTGTAAGAAGTCAACAGCTAGATCTGAAATTTGACTCTGTGCTTATCAAAATGTTCTTAATCTACAAATTGAACCCTGTAAAAGGTAACATGGATTTTCTTCAACATCAAGTTCTTGGGTTATTTCCCCAAAACTGATAACCTGTTGCAGGATTCAAATAAATACAGAAATTATATTAGTGTACTTACAGGAATCTTAAAAAACACAACTGATTTCTTGCCTATTCAGTGCTATTGAATTTAGGTAAGAAAGTGCTTATAACTCATTTTTCACATATAAAACATTCTAGAAGAAATACATAGATAAGGAGACATTGTCTAATTACACTTAATCCTCCTGGCAGATTCTTAACAACGTAAGACTATTGTGTAACTACATAAGAGCTAAGATTGCCACAAACAGAAGATTGCCACAAACAGAAGATTGCCACAAACAGAAGATTGCCACAAACAGAAGATTGCCCCAAACAGAAGCCTACAGTCAGGCTTCAAACCCTACATTTTCATATTCTAATAAAATATTGATTTTCAAAGTGCTTATGATCATTTCAGCTCTCTCATGTGGGAATGACTAACTAGCTTAGTTAGAATCCTAGTTACATGTCTGTCTCACTAAGGACATTAGATGCCAGTAATATTTTATAGAAACTCCTTCCATAATATGGTATCAAGACACATTTGTACCTTTCAAATCTATTTTGGAATGGAGTTTAGAAACACAAAAGCAAGAACACTCCAGAAACTTCAAGAACTGCAGTATTTCCAAATGCCACAGTGATCTTTCATTGGCTGATAGAAGTTCTTTGGACATACTGTCCAAATGTAAATATGTGGTTTTAAAATTAGACTCTTTTTATTAATGTCAGGAATGTTCAGTCAAAAGTTGTTCATCCTCTGGAATTTAGCAATATTTTAGGTAATTGCATAGCTCTACAGTAACCAAGGACAACGAAAATACAAATTTTTAAAGGTTCTTCCAAATGACTTTACAGTATTTATATCATCATCTTGCCCTAGTCATCAAAGTACCAAGCAGGAGCATGAAAACTTAAAGCTATTGAGATCTTACAAACATTTTGTGTAGCATGAGCACTATAGAAAGATCACAAAGTAATTTTTGAATGTCTATTACTGTAAACATACAATAGACTGAAATAATAAACCACAATACAAATACAAAGCAATTAAACAAATACATAAAATGTCTCTTTTTGTATATATTATTAGCTGTTGTAAGAAAAATTATTAACAGCCCTTTCCATCTGCCCTTTTCTTACACCTCTGTACCTCCTCCAAATTTTCCTGCATATAATTTTCTTCCCACTGATAGAGTAACTGGTTTATTAGAAGAAACGAATAGTAGTTCACCAACGTACCAAATCCGAATAATGCTCCTTGTTAGCAGGAAGTGTATTTGCAATTCATAAGTAATATGTCTGCCCATCTGTTTCCATAGCCCTTCTCTACGTAAGAGGTATCAGCAGAAAAAATAGTTTGCGTGAGAAATGGACCTCAATATTTGAAAGCATATGAATGTATATGTATTTATATAGACTTTTGATGAATAAGTAATTTTTAAAGACTAATTTACCTCTCTCTGCATCTCTGAAAATGATACTGTCCCATGGGAACATCCTAAAGAACAAACAAACAATAAAACCTTATTAATTACAATAGACTTTGACAATACTAAGTTGCTTTAAAAACAGTGTGGAAAACAGGGTCAAGTAAGGGGAAAAGTTTCCAATACAAATACTTTTAGCATTAGATTAAAACTGTTTAAAAGAAAAATCCAGCCAAGTGCAAAGATGAAGTGACCTGGGGAAAAACTGATCTATCATTATAAACACTAAACAACTAATACAACAGTCCGAATCCAAGAATGTTTTGCTTTACCAGAAAGAATTCAATGTCATCACTCTTTGGATGTATCCCAAACTTTAGACAGCTTCAGCAAAAATGAATCTTAAGTGTTTTTAAAAAAACCAGACCTGAGTAACCAAACACAGACAATGGTCATTATTTTTTATCAATAAGCAACAGCAGTCATCACAGCCACATTTATTTTGTGATTAATAGTGATGGCTGGGTACTTTCTGTAATGAACATGCCTCAATCCACATTATGATGCACTGTATTTATTGAACAAGAATACATGGCTCAATTCTATGTTCCCATATGTAACAGGAACAAAACTGAATTCCAGTGTTGAAAGCTATTAGAATTTACCTTTGTGCTTTCACTTTTTAGAAGTAGAAGATAATGAATGTACAAGCTGTAGACCCACAGTGTCTTACCAACAGCAGTAAAACAGGGTTAGAAGAATTTTAAAGAAATCTGTTCAGTGTAAGAGATGCAACGTTGCACTATAGTACTCTACAACTCAGGCCATCAACCATAGCTAATGAATGGTAGGTGCACCTTCAGAAGGTAGATGTAACAGTGAGTATGGATTTGGCTCCTGGAGTACTCTGAATAAAGTCCACTCCAGCTACCACATGGATTATCTAACTTCATAGCCTTTGCTCCAGGTTTAGCATGTTCCAAATGGAGAATGTATCTGAACAGTCAATGAATCTCAAGGAATTTCTCTGTGTTTAAAGTTTTCATTCCTGAAGGTGTTGCATTCTGGCTGTATGTTCAAAATATCTTTCCACAAGACGAATAGCAGCCACTATCCGTGCTATGCCTGAGGAGGGTCTGAGCTCAGAGGGTCAAATTGTGTATTTTAGTAAGGATGTTGGACTCCTTATAATTCAGAGATGCACTTATAGGAAGACATGGTTTCTTAGACCTAATCCAAAGCTCCCATGTCAGTGGAAAAGCTCCTAACTACTTCGCTGGGTTTATGCCCTGGACAAACATAAGTATCTTCTATCAGAAATAACCAGGTATTTAGCAGTGAGCACCTTTTTCCTTTCAAATGTTACTAAATTGTATGAAATGACATAAGTAGGCCCCTACTGTTGTGCTTATCTTGCCATTTTCAGTGGTCATGCTGTCCCTGTGGTGCAAGTGTGCAAATGGCTTGGCTGCTCCCCAAGATTCCAGGTACCGGGTCATGCGGACAGAAGCTCTCATTTTGGCTCCATCAAGAGTGTGTCGAGGTCGAATGTGGTGCTGTGGGCTTCGCTTTTCTCCCTGATTGAAAGAAAATAAAAGGTGGTATCAGCCTTTGTGTTCGTGACCTTTTGAAGCAGCAGTACATCATCTGGTACCACAGATCCGTGTGCTTAAGAACTTAAAAATGGAGAGTTGCTAGGAACCTGCAAATCTTAATGATATTGCTGGGAAATATCAGAGACTTATTTCTGAAGAGCGGGAAACATTTGCAATGCAAACATTATGTATTTGCAGGCATCAGTAATAGCTCTGATCAATATCTTATAGTAGTGAATTATTCGATAAAGAGATTAGTGGTTCTGCTAAAAAATAACTATGACTGGCCACAAAATAAAAGTACTACTAACCTTAGGATTGATTACAAAGTAGGTCTTAACATTATGCTCTTTCAGATATGGGTCCCTCACATCTCCATCCCCATCTTCCACTTTGTAAGCTCCATTCAAATGTGCCAAGGTGACTGACGTGATGTGAACACGGCTGAAATTATATTTTAAAAGAATGACAGAATCACAAATACTGATCGAAAGCATAATTTGAATCTGATCGACCATTTTACTAGCTTTTGGATATACCTCTTATACGCTGCTCACTTAATTTACAGTCCTTCTAATCTAATTTTTAGAAATTCTAGTATGCATAAATCTAAAGGTTTCCATATACAAAAAAAATACTCCTTAAAATCACAGAAAATACCGAGTGCCTCTTTTTTTTTCCCCAAAGACAGCACTAAGAATTAGTTCACGCATCTCCATGAAAGACATGGTACCTATGTGTTTTCTTCATGGCTGAAAAATCCATGTGCCCAGAGGTTAACAGGGAAGCCTCTTACCCTGGGACTCCTCCAGCTTCCATGTGATTGGCCAGAGTAACATCGTGTGACCACACATCGTACTGCCACTTCTGCAGCCCAATAACGCCGCACAGCACATTCCCGGAGTGCACTCCCACGCGCATATTAATATCAACTCCAGTTGCATCTCTCACTTTCCTGCAGTTGATAAGAAAAACTCTGTTAATATACATAATAGGTCCTTTGTTTTCTTTTAGTTTACCAGTCACACTCCTGGAAGTGCTCAAGGCCAGGTTGGATGGGAGGTGTTCCAGCCTGTGGCAGGGTGATCTTTAAGGTCCATTCCAATCAAAACCCTTCTACGAAATTAGCAATATCAACTGTAATAACATTTACTTCTTTTTAGCATTGCCTCCATTCTTTTTATGCTAGGATTATATATTACCTTTCCCATTAGCTATACTTGCAACAATTTGTAGAAATACTAATTCTCAAGTCCACATCTGAAGTTCCTTCTTTTATATTCATCTGAAATTATTTGTGTGGGCTGAGCTAAGTAGTGAAAATGTTTGGTCTCATGGTAGAACCTAAGGACTGCAGAAAGCTTCTGGAGATCTGGAACTACTGTTATGTGCCCTTCTACCTGAAGACCCTAATATTTGCATTGAAGATCTTCTCTTATCTGTCATATCTGAAGGGAAGGATGAAAAACATGGCACCTCAGGATATTCTACAGGCTGTGGCTTGTGTACACTTCAGGAATATGGGCTCAGTGCCATTCAGGCTGTGGAGAACATGAGGCTCAACAGCCTTCCACATGCTCAGTGTGTGCTGTACCAACTACAACATTATATGGTGATTGAAAGGCCACCCTCACTGTCCAGACCACATCTAAACTTTTGACCTTTTCAACGACAGAGTTAAGTATTTCTTCACCCAGCCCAAATCTCAGAAGAGCCCTACACATAAGATAGGCATCTACCTTTCCAGAAGAAGCTTTTCTGAATCATGAGTGGGTGACTAAGGTCCAACAGCTAGAACATTTTCAGACATGTCATACGGGTACCTAACTACATACGTAAGGAGTTATAAAACTAATTCAGATATTGATAGGCTTATACAGCTCTAAGAAATGGGAAGATCATAACTTAACTGCATTTATGTATTAAAACCCCAACTCACATGGACCCAAACCTAACCAGTAATTAGGAACATGCACATACATTTATCTTGGAGAAATTCAGGGTGTTAATGGAAGAAACAACTATAGAATAAGGAACCCAAATAGCTCCTGTATACAAGTCAGGTTCATAGTTCTAGAAACATCTTCAGTCTCAGTGATGAGAATCATCAGCTCTGAATTACAGAATTGAGCTGGCCCATTTATCTTCTTTTTTTTGTAATGAATGGGAACATAGAACTTAATAGGCTTAATTTGATATGGTAAATCCTACATTTAAGCATTAGTTCTCAAGTGTTCTTTTTCTGGGAAATTAAAGTAACAGGAGCATGACTGAAACTATTTTAATTCCTTCAGTCTCTATCAAGTGTTTATTAGTATCTCTTTTCACTTTGCCATCTTACACTGCTCTCATGTAGATGACACACATGAAAATGAGCTGCCTGTAAATGATCTTTGTAAGCAGTTGGCAAATGAAAAATGCCATTTTGCTCTGTAGAACAAATATGACACAAGCTTAGCACTTCTGAAAACAAGCGTTTTACAAAACTGGGCAAAATGGAAGAGGAACATTTATCCTCTAGGAGTAAATTGGTGAAAGGCTACCCTGCCATATTCTGCAGAGCAAGCAGAATAAAATCTGCTTTATAATAAGCTCTCAGGAGTTAAGGAGGGGAACAAGTAGAATATGTACCACTACTGAATCTTTTCTTCTATCTCACAAATTAAAGACTTTAAATTAGCAGTGTAACTCTGGACCAAATTAGGGTTTACTACTACTTCTCTCCTGTGCTCCTTGAACAATTGCTATGATGACACAGACACAATGCATTTGAGAAGGTATCTGTCACATCCCCATAAAACACTCAACTTACCTACACAAGCGTATCTGAAATTTCCCATTTTTATTTCATTTTCTCTCCCATAGTCTCTCTAGTTTCCCTCAGCACACCACAGTCTGTGCGCCCACCCTGGCTAGGCAGCCAAAATACTCATCAAGACTGTATTTTTCCTATTGTAACCTGAAATTTGAGTTTGTAAGGATTCTGTGTTTTTCAAAGGCATGGTTAGTTTGCAGATAGTTGTAGCAACTTCACTTCACACAAGAAAGAGTTCAGATCATTAGGAAAACACCTACTCTCTTAACCTGAGCTTTATTTCATCTCTAACTATGGACTAAGGTATCTAAGACACTACAACACATTCAGTGAGCCTTGAGCATTTATTCCCCTCTAAAGTGCTAATTTTAAAAGCATATTTTCCCTTGGGATTAGACCTACAGGAGTGAAAACATACCTAAAAACCCTATTTTATTTTGTATCTAACATTCAAAATGGTATAACCATCTCCTCCAACAGTTTCTTTTACTTTCCTCTGAAATGGAACTCATTTCATGCTAACAAATCAGAGACAGTCTTTGAGAAGGCACCAGAGAGACAAAGGAGTGGAGTTTGGGCTGAAGGAAAACAACCCATATATTCACAAATAAACATATTTTGCCTTAAAAGATAAGCTCTAGCCTTAAAGAACCCAGTTAAGGTGGCTGGCTCTCAACATCACAGGCAGCACTGGCATCTATGGATCGATAGGTTGAGCATCCCACTCCTGGGCAAGCAGGTTGCAGACTACAAGAAACATTGGATTTGTTCCAACATAGTGCAGAGTAGCAAAGAAATTAATCAATGGGATTATGATCCACGTTTAAATGGAAACAATCCATAGCATAGTGAGGCTGAATTGCTCAAAATGGAGCTACACATCATTAGATAACCAGAATGAATATGACTTTGTACTACAGATCACCCATCAATTTGGCAGAATTCCTCTTTTTTGCTTCAAAGAGAACTGGAACTGAAACCATATTCAGGTGGTAAAATCTATACAGATTTGTTAATCTAAACAGCAAACTCCTCTATTTCAGTAGCTTACACACTGAAGGGGCAGTTTGCATCTCAGTGACTGAATATAGCAAAAAATTTGTATCTGGCAAAAAAGATATTTTAGATTGAGTCAAACATATTGAGTTACACACTTCCAACAGCAAGAGTACTACTACTTCTCATTTTACAGAGCACAGAAGTATGTCAGAAGATGCTTCTATACAAAGATGAAGCAATCATACAACAAAATACGGAGTTGATTAATAATCAGCAATTTCGTGGCAAGCTGTTACACTTGACATAATACTTCAAAAGCATTTGAAAGCAAAGGATACAGATTCCTCACTTCTTCTGTAAACAGGTCGTGGTAATCAGGCATCTATGGGAGCGTTGTGATTTCCGACTACAGTAATAAAGTGAGATCATATATGCTATACAACTAACATACAATTTTCTAGTCTATAAGGACGCTCTTACCAAGGAGAACCTGATCATACAGCATTAACAATGAACATACTTGATGGCAGCTTGAGCAGAAAGTTATTTCCAAGAAAATTGGGAAGTTCTGAAGTGTGAGAATCTGACAGATTGCTCTCTGAGCTCAAGTAAAACACTGCATTATGATGTGTGATATTATACTTGTAGTTCTTCATGAAGGGTATTTTATGGCTTGAGTTTAGCATTGTTTTTCCACCAGCTTCCTATACTTTTTTCTCTTAAGTAACAAAGAAACAGGCTGATCAGAAACTCTATGCAAATACTTTTAACTCACATTTCTCACACAGCACACAGGTCTTTTGAAATCTAAATCAGAAAGCTTTCATTCTAGGCTGGGGAAAAAAATCCAACATTTTTAAGCCAATGAATAGAGTGGGTCAGAACTTCAGGACTGACACTTTTACCAGCTGCTCTACTGAAGGGACGGTAGCTTTAGTTCCTAATATGCTAGGGAAGCAAATGTTTTAATTATAGTATTGGTCTAGTATGTCTAAGTGAAAAAGAGAAAGGATCCAGTGAAAAAAACTGAAGAGACAACCAAATCTGTACATTTTAAAGCTTGTCAAGAAGAAGTACTCCAAGTACCATCTAAAAAATGGGCTTTTTGGACACAATGTAAGGTACAACCACATATGGAGGAAAAAACCCCCCACATTTTAGAAAATGCAGCAACCTGATTTCTGTACTGACTCCCAAATATCCAGACCTCCACATGATACATGGTTTTGCAAAGTGTAGCTCAGCTAGATTTACGGTAATTTTAGTCAAAGAAAACTTAGTTTTTCTACAGAAAAGATATTTGCGCCACTAATTATAACTGCTATAAGTAACCATTTGCAATAGTTTAATCCCTAAAACCTAAAAATAACTTCAGGTATGAATTACAGACAATTATTTTAAGTATAATTTTCTGACCCTGGTTAAAAAAAAAGAAGAAAAAAAAAGACACGGAAGGCTTTTTAATTGTTCTTTCCTCACAAAATGTTTTCTGAATAAACTAACAGAATAAGACACTCACTTAACAAATAAACTACAACACTGAGCTGAAGTTTCAGTGTAGTCAGGTTTAAGATCCTTCAGCATGATATGCAGACATCCCTGAAATGTGGTGGTAGAACTCAGACAAGGCAGGTAGCTTACAAGAGTTATTTCAGCTCTGCATTGAGAGTTCTGATAGCAGTCAGGTGCAGAGCTGAGAGGGGGTAAAGCTGCCCTTTTGCAAGACTTTGAAGTGCCATCATCACCACAACTGCTGAAGTTGTCTATAATCCGTTCCCAACCTACTCTTCAATAATAAGCGAGAGGATTCTTCAAGCTGTATCCTCAGCTGTCTTACAAATGTTAATCCATCAGATACAACCATATTTCTTTTTCACAAGCATATCAAGTCTCCTGTTATTACTTGAGTTACTTGAAATAAGTTACAACTGCTATTTCAAATGCAATCATATTATGATTCACAAATAGTTTGCTCTGTTTTCTGTTTCAAAGACAGAACAAGCACAATTTTTATGGGGAAAAAAAAAAAGAGATATACAGAGTAACCCAGAAATTCAAAATACTGTTGATAAGCACAGAATTCTCTATAGTACCTCAATGTGTTTCCCAAAGTTCTGAGGAAACCTCCTGTGTTTCAGTTTGTGCCCATTGCCTCCAGGTCTGTCACTGGGCACCACTGAACAGCCTGGCTACATTTTCTTTGTGCTCTCACTTCAGGTACTTAAATACAACGATGAGATTTTTCCCTTTGGCTTTCTCTCCTCCAGGTTGAACAGTCCCAGTTCTTTCAGCCTTTCCTCATATGAGCACTGTTCCAGGCTATTAATCATCTTTATGGTGTAGTGATGACATAGCCTTGCACAACACAACATTTTAAAACATTTCTTCGTTGAGGCTGAGTTCAAGATAACCACACTGGACCTTTCAGTGAAACACACCAACTACTGCAGGCCTGAATGTTTCAACCAGTAGCACAGATACAGATAAAAGAGAGATTTTTATTGTTGAATATTTAACAATTAGTTTGGCACTTACTTAATGGCTTCACACATGTCCAGTCCCATTTTCACACAATTCTTGGCATGATTTTGAAGAGATATAGGTAGTCCAGAAACACAGTAATAGCAGTCACCTAAGATTTTAATTCTCATACATTCATTTTCCTAGAGGAAAAAGCAAGGTGAGACGGTCACTTCCAACTTGAAATACATAAATGTAGGGTTACTGTTACAAAGTCTGATTTAAATGATGTTAGCAAATTCTACTTAATCTTGTTTCAGTAGAGAAGGATTTGGCTTGCTAAAACAGAAGTGCTATTAGGGTTTTGAATGGATGAGCCCTCCACCTGTTATGGTCCTTAAGGGGCACAATTGGGAAGTACATACACTGCAATACATATATACACAGAGTT
Organism: Lepidothrix coronata; assembly: GCF_001604755.1. NCBI lineage: Eukaryota > Metazoa > Chordata > Aves > Passeriformes > Pipridae > Lepidothrix > Lepidothrix coronata. The sequence goes on from NW_016690289.1 coordinate 2,748,840, forward strand.
GTACAGAGCTGAGATTAAAAAACTGGGCCAAACTATCCTATTCTCAATCAAAATAAAGCCTTTTTGTTTGAAATATGAAATCAAAAGACCTAGCCTTCCACATTTACATCTTTGAAGATGTACTATGGAATACTTCCAGAAACTACCAGTCATAATAGTATTTCTATAATTCAATGTATTTTAATGTAAAGGTTTTTATGTTTTTAAAACTAATACTGGACAATAGTTTTTGAACTAATAACTCAGGAAATTTTTATATGCTCTGGTGTTTCTGATTTCACCTTCACACATAAAGTTTGATGTAATTTTTTAAAAATAGCACCTAAATAAACAGAAGAAAATTTTCTACTTGCTTTTTATTCTTTCCTTGAGTAATCAAGAGGCTGAGGTCAGTGATTAAAATTGCTTCAATCAATATTGTCTCTCTCCTCCTCCAGTCTCTTAAATGCTTTTCCAGAGATCAGAAAACTAACACTTTTCTATCTTGAGTTTCATAATCCTTGTTATTGTAAAAAAGCTATTGAAAGAAGTATTCATCTGCCATTAAGCTTTACTGGTCTCCATAGGCTGTCTCTATTGGTCCTATTAGAGAGAGCTATCTTGAGTTTCACAGACTGCCACACTGATAGAAATACACTGATGCACTCAGACCAGAGCCAGAGTTTTCTCCTTCATGTTTCAAATCCAATCTTCCTGCCAAAGTCTCAGAAATACTGCTTGAAGATCCCGAGAAGAAAAAAATATTTTAAAGATGACTTACTTACTTAAACTAACAGTAGCAGCCCATAGAAACTCACCTTTGCAATCTGATCAAACTTGCCAAACAGCTCATTTAGCATGTGCACCAATTCCCCTGGTGAGCAGTCACTGGCCAAGCGAGTGAATCCCACAATATCAGCATACAAGATGCTAGACAGAAACAGAATTGAACAGAATCTTGGTCACAGTTTCCTTCTGCAGGACTCAGATTTATCAAACAACAGCAAAACCTGAGCATAAGCATTCTGGACTTCACAGGGGTATGCCTGTACCCAAAACAGCCACTGCTAAATGAAGAGCAATAAATACAACTATATTTATAGGCAAACCTACATTTACCTAAATAGGTGCTATGGTAATATAGGCATTATAGGTAATATATACCTATAGTGATCTTTATAGGTATTATCTTCTCAAGTATTACCTTTATAGTATACCTATATTTACAGGTATTTATAGACATTCTGTACCTATATTTGTTAGTGTATTAAAATATCTAAGAATGTAATTCAAACTAACTTGTCCAATCAAAAAGCCACACAAAAGAAATTGTAAAGAAGACTGTCTGAAATAAATGGTGAGTTATTTCTCTAACTACTAAAGTTTAGAATTAATAAATAACTGGATCCTTCAGAATATTTTTTCTCAGGTACTTTGTAAAATACATACGTCATACAGCTGTCTCTATTTACATGATATAAAGCCTGAGAAATCGTTCCAGTTAAGAAAAACACAAAATCAAAATAATACAACTGACGTGAATTACAATTTTGACTGGTATACATGAAAGCAAGATTTAATATTTTAACTTGAAAAATCACAGAATCACAGAATCTGCCAAGTTGGAAGGGACCCACAAGGATCATCGAGTCCAACGCCCAGCCCTGCACAGGACTACCCCCAAGAGTCTCACCAGGTGCCTGAGAGTATCATCCAAACGCTTCTTGAACTCTGTCAGGCTTGGTGCTGTGACCACTTCCCTGGGGAGCCTGTTCCAGGGCCCAACCACCCTCAGGGTGAAGAACCTTTTTCTAATATCCAACCTAAACCTCCCCTGATACAACTTCAGGCCATTCCCTTGGGTCCTGTCACTGGTCAATCAGTGTCTGCCCCTTCTCTTCCCCTCAGGAGGAAATTGTAGACTGCTGTGAGGTCTCCCCTCAGTCTCCTCCAGGTTGAACAGACCAAGAAGACATGAAAAGAGCCTGTTAATGTGTGGCTTTTTCTAAACAACTTCATTTTATCATCACCTTTGTGACTTTCTGGAACATGGAATTGTCAGCATTTGATCAGATTAACAGATAATAAACATTAAATTGTTGAAAATCATATTAAAAGGATTGCTTTCTTAATTGCTCACTTAACACTTTCTTTTCATTTTTTTTTCTGAATGTTGTTGATACATTTTGTTACAGTACAATACCTTACGTTGGTGTGCCTTTTGACATACAAATTGTGGAAGTTGTTGGTGTTTTCCAGCTGACCCGCCTTCGGACCTTGTAACCTCTGAATGATCTCTGCTTTCATTTCCATGGCAATGTGAGCAGGCAGTAAAGAAAGTAGAAGACGCTCCTAAAGTTTAAAATGAAATGTCCACAATTTCTTTAAGGAGAATAAAATTAGTATGGTAGCAACACTGTGCAAGGCACACATTATTGTCAATACTGCAGAACATTCTGATGAGGTTTGCACTCAGACCTGGTATGGCCTCCAAAGTTAATCAGTTCCTTGAAGAATATGACAGGAATATATACATGCTTCCAAGTAATACCTAGCTTCTTCAAGGTTAGAAAAAGCTTAAGCTAAACTTAATATCAGAAGAAGTTATGTACAGTAATCTATTCAATATCTGAGTAGTATGCAGCAAATAAAACAAGAGCTGCAAGGCCAGTTCAGAGGACTTTAAGGGAAATGCAGTCTAATTCACGTAGAATAGGCTAAATCTCTTTTTTAATGTATTTTAAATGTTTAGCTATAATTTTAGCAGTTGTTAGACTGAAAATAAAAGATAAAATACAGACATGGAATATTGCAAATCTTGAAATTTTGCAGACCATTTTGATATGTACTGTCCCCTTACTTTATTATTGCATTTGACAAAATATTTTTTTTAAATATTAACTTAAAAGCAAATTGAATACTAAAAGAACCCCAAACCCTACATGTTTTTCATCATATGTTGGCATTATGGTCTTCCTTTTGCAAAGGTCTCTTACATCAGTACATTTTCATTTTGCCCATTTTACTTGTGACAGCTTTAAACTCAGGTCCTATATCTCTGGAAAACAGATCAACAAGAACTCTGCAAAAAAAACCTTCTTTCTTTGATCATACTCCATCTTGAAACTGAAAAAGAGTAGAGAGACTAATTCTGGCTAAGCACAACAACTAGAACCCTGAGCCAGTGAGGAGAGGGAAGGCATCTGGAAAGCCCTAGTCAGAGTCAGAGAGAGAGACAGCTAAACCAGAAGAAATGATAATCTCAAAATGTGCATGATCTGCAGGTGTTACTCAGAATGATACATTCTCTTTGTTTCACAAAGTGTATTTTTGCAGAGTTTGCAGTTCTATTCATGAAGGTACCAGAAGAAATGTAACCATTAATCCAATTCTCTGCCTGGGATAATTACTTCTGTTCAGGTCTAATGACCTTGAGTAGAGCATAACAATATAGGGCTACAGACTCTTCGAATATTTGCAGCTACCTCAGCTATCTCTCATATATAAGGAAAACTTCACATTCCTCATAGCATTTGTGCACTTGTAAGCATAGCACTAAGTTATATGAGGCCCTGTGAAACTGATCCTACACATACTTTGTAAAAAACCTTTATTTCAGTGAATCAAGACAGAATCTTGCTTTGTCGCTAAGTAAATATTGAACTAAAAATTTTCTTTTTTTTTCCACTCTGATGAGATCTAAAAATAATTTTGATTCACATAGGTATGGACTGTTCTTTATTTTGCATACTAAGGTATATCACATAAACCGTAAGATGACTCATGAAGTAAATGTTCAAGATAAAGCATACCTGTTTCTAGCCTCACTAATTAGGGAAGAATAAAATAAGAAGTACCATTTTTCTACTGCTAGGATCTCAGATTTTACACATTGCAACTGAGAAGGACATATACAATTGACTTTTCATCAAAATGTTAATGTGACTTTGTTTCTTAAATGAAAGTTTTATTTAGTATATTAAGGCATTTTAGCAAGTTTACTTCCAAGAGATCGATGTATTTTCATTGCTTATGTTCACTGGCAATGTTTCATTTCAACTTGTTCTTGGTGGAGGCATTTTGCTAATACGGAAAAAATATCTGTACAAACAATAGATTTTTTTTTCCATAATGAAAGCTTATTCTTCCGACTTGATCTTTATCTAACAGAAAATTGTTATTTTGTGATGTACTGGATGGGTCAGTACTTGTTAATAATTATTATTACACAGTTAATGAAGAGGTGAATGCTCTGAGCTACAATTGGACATTACCATACTCCTGTTGTACCATGGCTAGTAAATGCAAGCTAGTTCACAATCTTCCTATGACTGTTATAATTCCAGACAAACAGTGATGCAGACACTCAACGTTAGGTTACTGCTTATGTGTTTGAAACCCAGAAAGGCTGGACAAAGGTCATAGGAAAAAGCAGCAAAGGTTTTCAAGGAAGCAAGAGAAAAAGCAAGAGAAAAAGTTTTCATAGGAAGAACCGTAAAGTCAACTACAAGCCAAAGAATCATATGAGAGAAGGGAAAAAAGAGAGGGGACATCAGGAGAGATGGAATATTTCCCCTCCTTTTTCTCTCCAGACCAGACCACTATTCCAGTCTGCTTAAGCATCCTGGTGAAGCTGTTCACCACACCAGAATTCCCTCCAAAGAATGTTTTCCTTCCTCTGTTTCCACTGTACAAAAGAGAAGGTTGCAACCAGAGATGGCTTTAGAGAACTGCAATTGGTGAAGCACTGTAGAATACTTTGCCATGCCCAGCTTGCACCTAGAGCCTTCAGCCACCCTCTCCGTCATGCAGGCTGCAAGCGCTCACATTTCAATCCTGAAGTTATCACTTGTGTGATAACGTGGATTGTTAATTTTCATTTCTTTCACTAAAAGACAATTGTGAAAGAAATTGAACCTTAACTTCTTATGAAGACTGTGACTGGGCTAGTCAGCTAGACAAATGCAAAATGCTTGCTTGCTTGTTCCCTCTCTTTTTGCTAAAAGATCCAAAGATACGCATAGCACTTAAGAACACCTCTTCCTTCCTGTTTTGTCATCACCAGTGGCTTAAAAGAACATAACTGAAGCATCAAAACCAATTGCTCTCCTCTCAACCACTCAAGTCACTTGTAGCTGAGACCTTTTAAGTCCTAGGGCTAAAAGACAGAGCTCACAATCTGTACTGAATACAACGTTATAGCGCCTTTCAATACTGTAGGGTTAAGTACTTCTCTCTTCTTCCTCTGGATCCCAGCAGAAGGATAGCAAGTAGACATCCTCCCTGGATTCTCCAACCAAAGATTTTCCATGGTATATGTCACACTGTTATTTGAGTTCCCTTATCTCAATCTCACATCTAAGTTGATTTCTTTGTCAGAATTTTCCCTGAATTATACAGATGACTTTAGCAGTGATTCGCAGTTACACACCATTCCTCTACAGCTTGATAAACTTGTTTAGTTAAAGTTAGCTTGGCTCATTTAAAGAACATGGGAGTCTGTTGTATTCTGCAAGGTGGCAATTGTGTTTGAGTATCTTGCATAGTATCATGATGCTGCTATGCAGCAAACAAACAAAATATCCTCAAATGCTTGGTACAGTACATTTTTTAAAGTGCATGTTTCACAAATCAACTTCTTCTTGGCTTGAGGCAATAACGGTTTATTTATTTGCTCATTCCTGTTTTGTTATGTAAACTACCAATACTGATTCACTCACATGTACAGGATTACACAACTAGCAACTCTTTACTGTAGTAGCATAATTCTAAGAATTTATAGATTTAAAGGTCAAATACTCTTCCATCTAGTCTGATCTCTTGAATAATATTGACAACAGAATGACATGGAGAAATAAAAGTAGTCTGATATGACTCATTACATTAAAATTAGCTTAGTGCCTTACTCTCAGTAGAGAGAAACACTCCTTCAAGGCAATTCACAGAATCTAATACTGAATTCCTGAGGGAGCATCTCTCTCTCTGTTTTCTATGGAGGGAACTGCAGGCCTAAATCTTGGTCTTACTGGAAGAAATGTCCATCTTTGTTGTTAAGCTTCTTCTGATGTTCAAGCAGCCTGCAGAAAAATTATATATTTGTAGATCAGTAAAGGACTATAGGAATATTTTTGTCCCTGTAATCTCATATAGGGATATTTTTGTCCCTTTCAATGTCATTTAAGGCACTGAATCATAGAATCATAATGAAATCTGATTTCCTGTGGGCTGGATTTTGTTTTCAGATTCCTCTGGCATATGTTTAATCATCTATTTAGCAAGTTTGACAAATCAGGTCAGGAAGTCAGCAGTAAGAGCTCAAGAAGCAATTAGCCTTACATGCATTCCGCTTCACAACAAAGTTAACAAATAAACAAATAACAAATAACTAATAAATATAATTAAATTTTCAACTGCCCTTGAAATGTATAAAGAGATCACCTACAGGAAAGGAATCTTGTGACTCCTGATCACAAAATTATGAAATAGCTATGAAGCTGATAGAGATGGGGATCAACAGGGTACTTGTTTGTCAAATTATGGTACTGTTCACCCAGACCTCATCATCATTCTCTTAAATACACCTACAGGGATAAATAGTTGTAAATTGCTTTTTCTTCAAGTTAACTTGGATTCTTGACTGGGAGGGGAGATGATTATCCCCTTAAATTTAGCCTATGTTAGTAATCTCCACCAATCTTATTAGCTGTGCTAAGACCAATAAATCAATTTTATTCATACACACCGAGAAAGGTACTCAATCTTGATTACAGAGACATAAAGAGGTGAAGAATTCATCAACTCCTCTGCAGTTTGTTCTAGTTGTTAGTTAGCTGAACTGTTAAAACTGTTAAAAACTGTTAAAATGTGTTGTGTATTTCTTACTTTGAAGTCTTGGCCCTGTTATATCTTTCTCAGTTCAAGATTAATGTCCATACTCTGTTCCTTGCAAACACAGATAACTTTGATCAGGTAAACAGCTCCAAAAATCTCCTGCTCCTAAGTATTTTCTACACTCTCTTCTCAAAAACCTAAACAACCTTCAATCATTTTTCAAAGTTTTTTTGACACAAATCCTAAAATTTTGCTCCACTAAACAAAGACATGCACACACCTACCCCCCTGCTTTATTCTTTTCAATATGTCCATGATTTACACTGCACAACTTTCTGCTGTGACATTCCTGGAGTTCCCTGTCTGCCGTTTCATGTCTCCTATTGTCTCCAAAATATTTTTCGAAGTTGCAGCCTTGAAATATTCTAGTTCTGGCCCATACTCTTTGCTTCTAGAATTATGACTCTTCAGACAGTTATTATAAACTCTCTTGATTAATATAATTTATAAAGTATTCCATATTACAGTATTTACTATCAGACCAATATTTGTGGTTTCTGCAAAAATGGTTGTCTATGAATGTCTTCACCTACCTCCTAGATCATTAATACAAAATACATAATAGCATAAACAAGGAGATGTGGTTCTTGCAGAACATAAAACACATGCCAACTCATTGAACATCTCCACTGCTAATTTCCAGTTACTCCAATCAAAATCCATTAGACTGTGCTCTTTTCATGGGGAGTGTCCGTACTTTTACGTTGTGCACATTGCATCAAACATCTTACTGAAATCTTCTGATTTTGGAAAGTTATTTAACCCAAACCTATTCCCCATTAAAAACTGAAAAATATTTTCATATGACTCGATTTCCTACCAAGTTGTTGAGTACATCACTGTATTTCTTTCCAAATGCAAAACCATCACAGTAGCATCTTTTATTTCATACTGATTGTTTATACTTTTTTTGTCTTGTGGCAGCCCCTTCGTTATGATGACTTTTTTCTTTGAATATTTCCAAAACACTGCTACTGGCCTTGACAAAATCAGACACAGTTTAAGGATTTTTCCTGACATCTAGAAATCTACATATCACAACTTTTACCATACTGAACCATTTTTTTACATATCTAATTGCTGCTTTTGCTTCCAGTTGTGGCTAGCACAGACTTTATGCCACAGATAACATCTCTCCTCAGGACAGAACTATGAACTCTCATCTGTTCTCGTCTGTTCTCCTAAAGGGCCCCCCATTGCTAACAACATTCATTCATGATTTATTTTTTTTTTCCCCATGGAAACTGAGTTTTTTTAAAATCCCCAAGCATGGCACTGAAAGATGTTTTGTTTTGATGACCCTTTTGGTGACATTTCAAGGTTGATAATGCCAGGAGCCAGAATATCAACACCAGAAAATCAATACACACAGGAGAAATGAAAGCACCATCCTCTCAGTCCTCACTATTTCCTCAGCCATGGAATGCAAATGCCCTCATTAAGTTATCTTTCAGAAGACAAGTCACAGGTGTCTGGGAGCTGCTCCCACAGGAAAGAGAGCCCTGAGAAAGGGCTGCCAGTGGGCAGACTCATGCTGGCTGCCGGGGGCCCAGGTCACCAGCTCAGACCACGGTGATGAGAGATGTTCACCCAAGTGCCGGCATTGGACCAGGGCCAGGGTGAAGCCCAGGGAAGGGCCAGACAAGCCCTCATGATGCTGCCAGGGAGCCTCTGTCTGTGGGTGAGGGGCAACCTGTCCCTGAGCTCCAACCATCCCTCCAGAAAGGGGTGAGTTGTCTTCAAACAATTTTGCAATGGCAAAACATCAGTGGTGTGACTTGCTTGCTTTGCAAGAACAGTACAGTCAATGCAGGCTTTTGACTGAAATACACTTAATACTTTTCAGGCTAAATAAACAGCGTTGTGCCCAGCTCATTTGCTGCTGAGTAGCTCTGTGAATGCAGAGCTAGCATCTAGCCGGTCACCTTCATCTCCAAACAACATTAAAGCTACCTGGAAGCACTGCTTCGCTGTCACGTTTTTTTCAGGGTAGGGATCTGAAAGCTCATTTAAATTCATAGGCTCATCACACATTTGGCAAAGACAAATTCCTTCACGGAACTTAGGGGGTGTTCAATGTTTATGCATAGATTACAGTTTGCATATGCAAGCTTTTTATGACTAATTTTGCAAATGATGTTCACCTTCAGAATACGTGCCTATCCTGCGGGTGGTCAAGTGACGAGTCATCAAACAGCAAAACAATAGTGTAAACAGAACATACTGACATACACAGCCAGAGCTGCTTAATTAACTGACAGAACTTCAAGGTTTGTTTCCATCTGATCCTGTTAGCTCTTGCTTTAAGTTTTATATATTTAAAGAACTGATGAAAAGACAGAAGAAGCATTTTGGAAATAATCAGTTTGAAGAGATTAACATGTTTATTACTATATCAGCCTTTAATAATGGTGAAGTATTACACTGCTGGAAATTGCTCAATACCATTCTTTTAAACAATAAACCCTTTAACTCCAGTACATCTCGCTTCACATTTTGAGAAGAATTTTATGCTATTTTTTCAATAGAAATGAACAAAACCAGACTCATCTCTCTTTTCACATATTTCCCTTCTTCCAAACCATCCATGCAATGTCAGGGAAGACATTCAAGAGTACTGCTTGAAGTTTCCTGTTCAGCTGCCCAGCTTAGAGCGAAACCCTGTGGTTGAAAGCATCAAATCCAAAGCAAAACAAAAAGCATTTCTAAGCCACAGCACTACACTTAAGTTAGATGATCACGTCTGAAGCACACTGTCAGCATCACTCCTCCATGCTCTTCTAGTTAACATGAAACTGGTTGCTTTTACCTCTGACATTGCCTGCTGATGTTCTAGCCATCTACTTACAGAATACCAACTAAGCATGCAAGAATGGATTTCTTTCTGTGTGTCGCTGGTGATTTTCCAATATTTTATTAGATATTATACAGATATCACACATTTGTGTGATCAAATGTTAGTCACCCCACAGAATAAGGATCAAAACCAAGGATCGGTCACCCAGCTATACCTGTCAGGATGCTCATAAACACTTCAAAGTGGGTCAGACAGAGAGGTCAGAAGCAGGGCCAGACAGCAATCTCTGAATAGAATACTTCTAGAATAGAAGTAACTAAACATAGGTTTGGCCCATAAAACAGCCTATTTAAATAGAGATAAAAGTTTATTCAAACAGAACCTAATTGCAGAAGTTTATTTCACCTGTATATTAATGAAAAATGAAGCTACAGTAAGGATCTGTCCTACTTCTTGTGAAACATTGATAAATTTTAATGTTGCAAGCTGTATATTTTAACACCTCTTTTCTGAACAGCAGTAAGCATCACTGTTCATTCAACAGCTCGCTTCCTAGCCTTGCAGACAGAGGAAGCTGACTCACACTAGGTAGAAATCAAAGAACAGGCAGATGTCTGGAAAGTATACACTGTTACCGCATTCAAAAAGCAGACCTTTTGTTTCCTTACAATGGTCTAAATAAAAGGGAGCAAGAATGATTTGCATTATATCTCTGTCTCAGGAATTGAAGTTTCTCTTCTGCTTAGTCACTGAATATGTATCTTGTAGAAATCTCCCAACTGCTCTTTAATGATTATATTCACCAGCTACTAAAGATAAAAAATTTTAAATGGAAAACTTTGGTCCGACTGGAAAACAAATAAAAAACTCCAGAGTTCTGAAAACCAATTCTCTTTATTTCGAGGAACCTGATCAGGAAAAAAAAACACAAACAAGAACTTACAGTATGGCAGGTATATGCTAAACTATTCCTTAACACTCATTACTAGGCCTAACCACAAAACAAAAGTTAGCATAAAATATAGCAAGGGTTAAAGCTTTCAGAATTAGTCTGGTTTCATTTTCTAAAACTACTGAACAACATTTTCCATATTACTGTCAGTACATTTTCCAAAGGATTTTCCGTGGTTTCAGAAGTACTTAGGTAGGTACTATAGGTACGCAGACAGAAACTCAGGCTTAATCACAGAAGGACAGGAATGGCAAATACCGGACCTTCAAGTGCCTTGTCACCCATCCCATGAGGACAGGCACTAAGTCTGTGTGTGCAATACATAGAGAAAATCAGAATCCTAAAAATGCAACTGAGAAAAATTAGAGCTGTCAGAGGAGGCCACATAATTGGAATATACCCAGAAAAGGGTATTGGTTATGATTCTGTACTAAGAGTCAGCAGGTGCTTAGCTCCAGGCTGGAAAGAGGCACCTCTATGTGCTTGGGACTCTGTTGTGAGCAAAACAGTCTAGAGTCAGGCAATTTTAATTGAATTCATTTACTGCAAACAAAAACAAACCTCTCATTGCTTATTGCAGCTTTGAAAAAAAAAAGAAAATAAGTGAGGCAGACACTTACACAATCATCTATCCTCCACACTTCTGGTCTCAATTTTCTCTATTTTTGCTGTGGATTATACTCAGTCCATCAAAATTCTTGTGATGAGGAGACAGGCAGTGTAGGAAGCTGAGAGAGTAGCCTGATAGTTTCTTCTGTCACTGTGTGCTTAACCACTTCTGTTGCTCTGTGCTTAATGGTTTCTGCTGCCCTTTTCTTCAGTGTCCCTGCTCTGGCCTGGGACACTGATGTGCTGCAGTGCCCTCAGGTGTGTCTCTGCTCCAGCATGGGCTGTCCATGGGTCACAACCCCTGAGAGGTGAGGATACCCTACTTGGGTGTAGAGGTCCTCTACACAAAACAGCTTGTGTCCAGCCTCCAGCAGTTGCCTGTTTCCTTGTGAACTGTGTTTGGGCAGAGGCACCATGGGTCCCTGGCTAGATAACGTTTTGATGCCTAATGGGTAATTTTTTTATACACAAAAAAGTTTTTTTCCACGGCTGTTTTTATATTCCCCATGATAGGCTGGACACAGCTCTGGCTGACATGTACTGATTCACAGTGTCCCCCATCAGGTCACCACATCAGCTGCCTGCATCTGTGGCCACTAGCATAGGCTCAGTACAGAGCCACAGTGACCAGTGGTGCAGAAATGGGATGTCAGCTCCAGAACTTTTCATGCTTTAACAGGAGATACATGGGTTAGACAATGCTCTCTGTAAGCAACCCTTGTTCAAAACAGTCCTCTGCCAAAATGACACCTCATCTCTCTTCCTATCCCCATGGAGAAATGCTTATCAGTGAGCATGAGGTTATTTTGGAGGTTGAGCCCTAGCAGCCTTTTCAGGTGAAACTAATTACCTCCAATATGAAACCATTTAAAGATCACTGAAGCAAGTACTAGATTTCCTGTCACTGCAGCACTCCAGGTGAATCTCTAATCCCCAGACTTCTGCACAAGGGCTGCTGCTCTTCCTCTTTCTCTCTCTTGGGATGTGCAATCCAATGGGGATATTTGATAAATGTCCTTCAGCACTGGAAAAGATGGGGTCCAGTTTTTCCCCTTGAGATATTAGGTCTGAATTCTTGTCCTCACATATTGAGGGTTTTAAAATAGATATAGTTCTATGTCTATTGTTTTGGAATCCTGGTTTACACACTGATGCCTGCAAATTTGTACATGTGAAAAAAAATACGAAAGCTGCAGCTGATTGATTGTGGCAATGTTATTTCTAAAGGCAAATATGGTATGGATGAATTAAATCTATTCTATGATTACTGCCTTACAAAAATTCCAAGCTTTTGAGAAATCTGGAAATGGTTTGTGACTTCACCTAAAATTCTTTTTGATTATTTCCAGCATATATCATCAATATACTCCATGCCTTTATTTAATTTGATTAATTTTGAAACTCTGCATTTTAAACACAGATTAACAGATCTATCTATCAGAAAAATGTGTTGACAATGAGGACTGTGTTGCTGTTCAAGAGATAAAACTAAAAGAAACCAGAAGGTAATATATAACCAATAACATTTTACCATGTAATTCACAAGATCATAATTTATTATTCATCTGTGAAACCTCAGCAATACTGGCATAATAATGCTGAATGTTTAAGCTACTGGAACCATAATTCCTGGAAAGGATGGAAGAACAAAAAATTTACATCTTCAGTGTAACAAGATGTTTATTTTCATACTTGACTCCTGTTCCAGTCCTCTTGGTGAAATTTTTTTACTGCTTCAAAACTCTTTCTGTATGATATTAGCAAAAATTACAGAATATGTACTTTTTTAACACTTATATTGCTTTTTGTACCATTTACACTATATAATTTTGAAGAAAATGGTAAAAAATTAGACTTCTATATATTTCCAGCCACTTGTAATAAGAAACGTTATAAAATACACTTTCTGATTTTTATTAGTACACTATTGTTATTAATAAGCAAGAGGGAGGAAATTTCCTTCTCAATCCTGCCTCCAAGGTATACCTTAAAATAGTTGTCTTCCCCACAACAGCACTTGCATTGCCACGTTCAGCACAGCTTAGCAACATGCAAATACTAAGTCCTGCCAAGAATCCACAGAACATGTGCTAAACGCACTGTTGTGTTCTGATGAATCAGGGCCTTCCTACAGAAGGCCCTATATATTCAGTTTGGGTCATTGCAGAACTTGCTTGCTTGCAGTTTGCAATATCAGTATTAAAAATAATTGCCTTTTTTTTTTCCCCCAAGGGTTGTGACTGGAAAGGAATGCTTCACTCTGAATCAAGCAGATCCATCTAAGTGAGAGTCACTGAGAGGTGCAGCAGAAAGAACCTTTCTTTCTTGAAGACTGGTGGAGCAATCAGGGAGAAAGCATGAAGAAGAGAGATATTACTCTACCACAGTGCAACTGACTTCTGCAGAGCAAACTGTTGTGCAAGTGTAAAGGTGACAGAAGATTTCCTAGAGACCCCAAAGGGACTTGCTGAGGTTGTTTCAATGCTGGAAGCCACTGGAAGCTGTTAAATAGAAGGGCTTTCTAGAAGAAGCTGGAGGAAACTTTGCTCTGCAAGGACTCAATAAGAGATATATTTTCAAGTTTGCTATTTCCTCTGTTTCATTAACGATTCTGAGCTTTCCTTAAGTAAAGAGTTAACTTATTCTAACTTATTCTAAGTTAACTATGCTGTAAATAAAACTCTCATGTTTGAGACTGGTAGCTATTCCATCCAAAGACCTATGAGTCATGCTCTGCCATACCAAGTATGGTTTAAAGTTTGAATAAGCTCTCTCAGTGATTCAGCAAGGTTAAGCCTTTGCAGCCATGCCTACCTCTGTATGGACTGCAGCCCATGCAGTGAGCAAATTCTATACATTATTTGGGGGCAAAAGGTTCTTTCTTATTTGGGCAATTCAAAAGAAACTTCCATTGCAGAAGCTCATCCCTTAGCTTGTAACTGCTGTTCAAAGAATGACACTGCACATACATAAGGTAGTTATTATTTTATGCTTGACTGATAAAGGTCTGCATCATATCTCTGCTGTGATACCAGTTCCTCTGCTATTCTCCTGTGTCCTTTTCCTTTTGAAGTCTCCAAGCAAGCCTGGTGCTTTGAGACTGTATGCTGAAATACTGACAGCTGATTCAGAGCAAATGCTCCATCTTTCTTTTGCAAACCTACAGCTCCTCCAGCAGACCAAAATTCATTGGATTCAGGGCAGTAATAGATATTCAGACCAATCACCTCGCATCTTCCAGCAGAACTTCTTCAAAGTTCGTTTTTCTCTCAACACTAAGGGGAAGGTGACATTCCGATAACAACTTCTGCTGGTTTCAGCTAACTTTCCTCACCTATAGGTTCATACATGCATTTTTGAGATGCCTGTTTCTAGTATCTAACAGCAGCACACTGAATGAATGGTTTCCCAGATATACTTTTTCTATTCAAGTGGTACAGAAATCCAACAGCATATGCAATACAGAATTTTCAAGTCTCTGCTTCCAGTGCAGAAGAAGAGAGTAAATAGATAGAAACAAAATATGGCCCAGGAAGAACTGGAAGACCAGCAACAAAATCATGTTTCTTTAGTGTGACATAGGAGACAGAAAGGAAAGATGGCTGGGCCAGCTGCCCAGATTTAAAATACCTTCAATTACCTAATGTGATGGTTTTATTTTTTGGGGGGAAATGGTCAGCAAGAAAATGTGGGTCTACACCAAAAACTGGGGCCCAAGCTACACTGCAAGTTGGAGTAGCAAACATAGTTGCTACTTGGAAACACTAGACAAGAACAATTCTATGAAGAAATATGGAAAATGCCTGCTGTTAATATTACACTAACAATTGGCTCTACCCTCAATATCCATGTTATTTCATAAACAAATCTATCTGGCTACAGTAAAGCCAGAAAAAAAGCCCAGTAAATCTGTATCTGTACCTTACGAATTCCAATAAATCACTCTTTGAGTATTCTTTTCATCTTCTAGAAACGTACATAAACTCTGTATACTCTGTATACTTGCATACTCAGGCTTTATTTTATATATGAATAGAAACCTAAAACTATCTTATATAACAAACTAAATTTATTTACGGCTTTCCTTTGGGCAGCATAAAGCTCATTGTAGAATCTGACAGATCTTCACGCTACGGTGTACTACGTGACACTAAAGCACTTCTGTGAATAACACTGTGCAGACTGGTGGAACATGCTCCAACAGCAAATTATTCATTCTGGGACTTGAAGATATTTTATGGTTGATAAGCAACTTTTACTGAAATCTTTTTTTTTTGGAGCAACGCAGAAAGTTAGTTAAAAAATAATCTGAGCATAAAAGAAAATTGAAGGGACATGAGGGATTTTTTTAAAATAAATTTTTAAAAAAATTCTCAAAGGAGAGAACTAATAAAATTTTAAATTTTTGGTTATGCAAAGACATTTTTTCCTGTCCCATGACTGCTTACATTCTTCAAGACCCTTTTGTGAGGGATCTTGTCTTCCAGAAATCCAGATAGCCCATATCAATGGATCATTTTCACCCCCAAGATTTGAAACGTTCAGAGAATTCCTATTGTTTCCTCAACAAAATCTGTCTTGACTTTTCTTCCATACCTCACCCTCAACAAATGTGCAGTGATCTTCCATTCTACTTCTACTAATATGCCCAAAACAGACAGTGGGTTTCTAAGCCAGCAGTCCTCTGGCCTCCCTTGGAGCTCTGCTAAAACTCTTATCACAGTTGTCTCTCTCTTGCCCCGCAGTATCAGCACAACTCTTGGTGATTTCATTTGTTCCATTCCTGAGCTTTTTTGGATCTCTCTGCTGAATACAGAGACATGAGGATTTACTACCACTTATTTTATTTAATCTATCTATTCCTTGACCTCTCCTCCTCACACTTCACCTTGAGATAAATGCTGCAATGAGTAGGAAATAATGTAGGAAACTCCCTTCTTCCACAATGAGCGCAGAAGCATTAAAAAAATTATTCTCTAGATTTACTATAGGGAATTACATGGCATAGTTCCTGAATATGATCTTACTCTGAAAGAGAAAAATCAATTTATTTCTGTACAGTGTTTCTTTCTAATAATTTTTAACAGTAACGTCTCTTCCTGATGCTGATTTAATTTTCCAAAAAGAGAAAAAATAATTTTTTAATTTTTCAATTTTTTAATATCCCCTTTCATCTAAGCAAAATTTCAGATGCTTTTGTACTTATTTAAAATTAATCTATTACCAATTTTCATACACCATAACAAAGTATTAAACATTAGGAATGAATTAAATTGAATGGCTTTCTATTCCTTTCTTTTCAATTTTTTTTGGAGGGGTGGGTGGTCAGGGGGTTTTTTGTGACTGATAACAACTAGCTGGTCCAAAATTAACTAAATTAATACTTTATTTTCAGTGGTGGAAGGCAAGTAGCTTTCTCATGATTTATTTTTAACATTTCAATGAACTTCCAAGAAGACAAAGCAGGCAAGCTACACAACATAGCCTAGTCCTTTAAAAATTTTGCTTTTTCCTTTTGTATGCATTCTCTATCAACAGGTACTTGAATTCACTCAACATGACTTACAAGGGTAGGAATTTAAGGCATATCTAGACATACCTTCCTCAACAAGTGCCTTTTTTCTATTTGTAATTTATACAGTTAAGTACTACATACAAACATAAAATTTCAAAGGGCAAAGATATGTCTTAAATTTGTATTTTTCCAACTTCTTAAAGCCATGACTTGTGTACTAAAATTCAAATGAAATCAAAACACAAATTAACGAAATCCTACCATGCCATCTTCTTATTCTGCTGTAATTCATTACAGAAATACTTTTTTTAATATCTCTATATTAAAAAAACCCTTTAATTTCAATAATACAGTGCATTTCAATAACGGATGCTACATAACATTCAAATATAAGTTATCCTACATCATTCAAGGCCAGATTGGATGGGGCTATGAGGAACCTGGTGTAGTGGAAGGTGTCCCTGCCCATGGCAGGGGCATTGCAACTAGATGATCCTTATGGGTCCTTCAACCCAAACCATTCTATGATTTTATGTCCACTTCCTTTGAAAGAAGAACCTAACATTGTAGCTCTAGAGCTGAAAGGCTAAAAATCTTCCTTCTGCAAATGAAGAAAACTTGTGAGCATATTGTCCTGTATAGGTATTGCCCTGCATAGGGATATCAGATATAAGACAGATAGGAACTTGTGGCAGTGGGGATACAGTGGCAGCACTGCACCAGTTATAATTAGCTCAAAGCAATGGGTATGGTGGGGTTACAGCAGTCCCTGCAGTGCTGTTTGTTAATTTGCTCAAGAGCACATCTTTTGCAGGGAGTAAACAACCCTTCATGTCTGTTAACACAGTCAGTGACTCAGAAGAAGCTCTTACTGCACTCACCCTGCAGCTGACGCCAGAATGTTCCCAATGCCAAACCTACCTCACAAAATACAAAGCTTTTTAGAGGGCATTTTCGTTATTATTTTTTAAATATGTGGGTTTTTCAGACTAAGAAACCAATTAACTCAATAAGGTTATGCTAATCACCTGACCGACTTAAGCAAACATTTCCATGGAATGAAAAACTTGCACCATATCCTATCAGTTACTTTATTTTCTTTCCTGCTTCTTAAAAACGCATCTTATTACCTACCCCTATTAGCAGGTTGAAATTCTAGCATCATTTAAGAAAAGCCACTGTAATGCAGGTACTGAAAGTGACTTGGTGCATTTCTTGTCAACTAAAGCTATACTTTTCAGTTACACTACCCACTGTTTTCTCTTCTCAGTGAAAATGTGTTTCATTGCAGATAAATGCCTAGTTGTTCTGATACTTTCAGGGTAAAGAGTTTATTTTATGAAAGAAAGTATCAGATATTATGTCTGGAAACGGAGGAAGACAGTGAGTCACTTAAAAGGCAACAATGGTGTGTAGAGTCTATGCTTATGTTCAAGAAGAGACAGAAAAGTTTTGACAATGGTTCTCTGAATCTGGTACCAATACAGCTCTTCTCTAAAAAATGTGATATACTAGACAAAGACAGTGACTGAACCATACGCTAATCTTGCATCAAAGTTTTCCTGAGTATTAAGAAAACGAAACTTTCTTGAAAATTACTATTCTACAGTAAATCTCTTTCCCAGAAGAGGAGGTGGTAGAATGCCCTTTGAAGTGGACATATGAAGACAAAGAGGCTACAAAAGCTGACAGGAGGAGGATGCAAAAATGAGTACCATACCTTGTTGGGAGAACTCTGGTCAAGTACTTTCACGGAGTAAATGATTGGCCTGTCCTATACAGAGCAAAAGTACCCAGGCTATATGAGCAACAATCTTTCCAAATCTGAAACCACAGACTAAGGCAGTTTTGAAGTCTGCTGTGTGTGCACATTTTGTCCTTTCCCCCCTTGCCCCTGCACCACAGCACTTAATTAAGATTTAAATAGGGTTTTCTTAATGTCCCAATCATTTTCAGTGAGGATTGAGTATGTTCACATTTTTAAATTCATGATCAACTTTGTGAAACAAGGTTTGCGGGATCCCCTATAATACTCTGTCAGGATTAGTCATCTTGAGGATATTTGACAACACCTGTAGAGGATAAAAATCCTTTGATGTATGCTGTATGCTGTTAGGGATTTCTTAATTTTTACAGCGATATCAGTGAGCAGGACCGCATTTAATGCGATTTGGGGTTTAAAAGGATACTGAATCTCTTTCGAAAACATGCAATGTACTTTCAGTAGTGATGTACACTGTAGCCACTCCTTCAGCTCCCTCCGTCCCATCAAGATGAGCTCCCAAGACAAGTTCAATATGTCTCTCATGGCTCTCCATAGTCCACAATTCCATTGTCTAGTTGTCCTGCCTCATTCATTATGCAAGATCCCTTATCTATTTCCATAGCATTGGAATTTTTTATCTTGTCACCGAGACTCTGATTACTTAGTTTACTCCTACTAGTATGGAAAATAACAGCATGCTTTTTCTGGAAATCACCATAAATCCTCACTGTGACTAACAGACATTTATCACGTGGCTTCTACTTTTTCATCACAACGTAGAAAAGTCTCTCTCCTTCTCAAAACTGATGGCTATTTTCCTACACATATTCATACAACATACACTTTTTTTACCAAAGTCTCAACAAACATCACACGGACTTTATTTTTTTTATAGTACATCCTAGGCACCATAGAAGAAATTCTGCAGATCTTACAATTGCTTGCATTTTAAAGCATCTCAAACATATGTGGTTCTACTTAACTGTCATCAGAGTTTCCTGAGGATCACCTACTGCATCCACATTTGCATTACAGGCATATTATACTATGGTGCTGCCCTCTTCCTTTTCTCTTCAGTGCATCATTATTTACACTCTTCATACCTGTCAACCAATTCACCTTCAGAAAGTGGTATCTTTAAAATGCTAATGTATTCTATGCTATGCGACAACGCGCTTCTGTCTTTTACTGGCTAGATAAAAATTTTAACTGAATGAAAAAAATTAGGAAGAAACTGTGCTACAGTGATTTATGTAAGTTATAGTACATCTATTTATAGCATTACACAGCTTTTTAGTCTGTTGGCATAATTAAGACTCCTTGCACAGAGTTTGAACAAAAACACAACAACAACAATAATATTTAATTGCATTTTATATGCAAAAATCAATGGGGCTTCAGCTAACAGCAATATGTTTTTCATATGCTACTGATTCTAAATTGGGTTGTGACATACCATTTATTCCTCGAACTCATTGAAGATGCACACATTAATTTACGAGAACTCTACAAAATGCATATGGAAAAGAAAAATGAGCCCCACAGTTTACACAAAATGAGGAAAAACAGAGAGGAAGTTTATCACAGGACACACACAAGATAAGTAATCAATTTGCATTAGAAAGGCATATATTAACAGAGCAACAAAAGCTTATGTGACAGTTATGTATAAAAGAAAGGTTTCACCTAAAAAGCTGGTATAAAAAGAAAAACAAAAGCTTATGATTTTGATTAAATTATCTTGTTAGAACAATAAATAACCCCAGACATCCTTGGGCATATTCACAAAGTATTTGCATGTCACAATAACAGTTCCAGGCACACTAACTTCCATCTTCTATTTTTATAACTCCTCTAACAAGCTGAACATATTTTTTTCCCTATGGTACCAGAAAACAAATGTTCCTTCTTAGCAAGTGCAAGGATATATTTTAAAAGAACCTAGAAGAATAACTTAAAATGCAGGAAGACTACTGGTGCAAAGTTGTTTTTTTCAAATATGGAGAGAAAATGGAGTTGTTATCAATTTAAAATTCTGTTCATCACAGACAGATTTTGGCCAGCAATCTATACACTGAAAAATCAGTGATGAGCAGTTAGTGATCTCAAGTAAACCTCTTTACTGTACCTGTACTTTTAAAGAGTGTTGTCAGTGTGGACAGTATTACAGCTGCACATAATCCCTGTGAGCACTAGGCCTTTTTCTTAATTATGTAAAAAAAAAAAAATGCAGCTCCAGTTGCTGCAGCATATCAGGGTTGCCTGAGGGTTCCCTTTAATGCACTAAAGGGCATTATTAAAGGTATCTGTGATGCACTGACTCATGAACAAAACCAAATGTGACCTATAAAGCAAAGGGAATTTAACAAGACCAATTTATAATCTTATTTTCCCTTAGTCCTCTCACATTTGAAAGATCACAGTAGCCAGTATAGCTTAGAGCTGGGATGGAAGGCAGGCGTCAGGATCTACTCTGGCTAGAGCACTTCTAAAAGATCACATATATAATTGGAGATAGGCAGAGTTCCAAAGCTGACATTCTTTCCAAACGTAAGGAACAGAGAAGAGCTTAAAAGCATTAAAAAGCATGAAAAACAAAATTCTGGAGAAATAACTTTCTCTGAGCAATAAAAACAAAGGATTCTTGTTCTCAAGGAGTTTAACACAGAGCTGTCAGGGCCAAAGGAACTTAACATCTACTGCAGAAAGACTGATAAAAAACTACATAACTTTTCATTCCTATCAAAAAGAGGAGATTGGTAAGATGCAAAGGTCTTAATTCAGGGCTATGAATCAAAGAAATTGATACAAATTAATGTTGCAGTAGAACAGGTTTTAAAGCCAAGTGACAAAATGAACAGGAACAATTATCAGGGCCATTTTTTTCTGACAATACAAAGTTACCAGTAATAACTAGGAGAAAGATAGGACTGAAAAGCTGAAAATTGGTCGCAGAGGACCGTGCCCATGGTTTCACAGGACACACAACACAGTGCATGCAGCAGCTGTCACCAAGAGCTCCCTTCTGCCTGCCTCACCACTGCAGCTATTATGGTCCCCATGTCCCTGTTGAGAGACCTCTGTTTCCACTGGGCATGGGTAGCAGCGTTTGGGCAGCACAGGAGCTGCAGAGGTGGCCTCTGTGGAAAGAGGTCAGTGGCTCTTCCACAGACCCACTGCAGAAACAACCAACTCCATCAGCAAAGCTGATGGTATCTCCAGGAAAATGTGTGGGAAGAAGGGCAGGAAAAGGCAGACAGAGAGAGAAAGAGGAAACAAAAGGAGTGATACAGAAGAGGGAACACCAAGGTCAGCAAAGGTGGAAAAGCTCCATTCTGGAGCAGATATCCATGCTGCAGCCCATGGAGAACAATACCAGAGCAGATGGATATGCCTGATAAAACTGCAGCTTCTGGAGAGCCCATGCTGGAGTAGAGGAAAACCATGAGGAGGAAACAGCAGCCACAGACAGGAATTCCTATGTATTCCCCTCTATTCCCCTCCATGCTGCTTGAACAGTGGGTAGGGGAACTGGAAGGGAAGGAGTGAAATTGAGCCTGGGAGCAGGGGGAGGGAGGATATGGTTACATTATCTGTCTCTTTTGCTTCTAACTAGCCAAAGTTGTGTTAGTTGTCGAGAGATTAAGTTAATTTTCTCAAAGTTCAGTCTGTTTTGCCCACAGTGGTAATTGGTAAGTGATTTGCTTGTCTTGACCCACAAGCTTTCTCATCCCTATTTTTTTTTCCTATTTTCTCCCCTTTTCCTGCTGGGGTTGGGAGAAGGTGAATTAGTAGCTAGGTAGGAGTTTGGCTGCAAGCCAGAGCTAACCCACCACAATATTACACTGTTCTCTAAATACTACAGGAAACTTCCTATTCAATGTTGAAAAAAAAGGTTGGGCTTGTTAGACACCATTAGAGCCTGAAAATTCATTATCTGTGTAAAGTCATCAATACAGTAATTTTCCACTATCTGCTAAAAGCAGAAAATTAAAAAAGGCTACACAAATTTAGTACTGTCTTACTGCTTGAGTAGTCACATTTGATGACATATAATGAGAAAGCTGATAACTGCTGAACTTGAAAAATCTAATGAAAATAGCAAGAAAGAAACTTTTAAACAGGCACGCAGAGATCTAAGCTTTAGATTATTTGAGACTGACTTAAGTAGCCATCAAATAAAACTACACAGGCAATGACTAAAACAAACAAAAGGAAATTATTTTTCACACCTTATGCAAATTATTTTTCACACCTTTTGCAGTTGAGCGGAACGTGTGCCATAGGACTTGTGGATATCAAAATCAGTTAAATGCCACATCAATTCTGGTTCATTAAGTAACTGAAGCACAGACTTGCTTGTGCGCAGAGAGATCACTGGGGAAGTATATGCAAAAGACTTTCTTCACTTTTTCATAAGCATAAGCTACTGGCTAGCAACAAGATACTGGGCTAGGTGGTCATTTCCTTTGCCTCAGTGTGCCTGTTCTCATGAACTTTATTCCTAGCAATGTCTTTAACTCTGCTTTTGAACAACTTTTTTTGGTATATTTATAATATTTTAAAAAAATGTCCTTGTCCTCTAAGCCTCTTGTGGTGGTTTAAATAATCTCTGTGTCTCCTTCCTGACTTCAGATTTCAAATTATCTCCTAAATGCTGTTTTCAATCAGTTTCCTGATTTTTGTGTAGTTACCTTTTTTTAAAGGTAATATTATTTTTGGGGTGCTTTTTTCACCCTTTCAGCCATGCTCATATACAAATACAATGTTCAGGAATAAATCAAGGCTTAATCTCCTTATGGTAGCTTAAAGAACCGAGAAGGAACTCATTTTAAAAATTTGACCCTAATAAGCTTATGTCTGCATGGCTACACATGCTGTATCATGACCCGTAAGAGACCATGACCCGTAACAGTTTCTCAGCCCGTATGTGTGTGAATGAAGCCTCCTGCTGTTGTTGTATTTGCCATAGGCGAAGATACTCTCATGTGTCCTTTCTCTAATTTCTCTCATATTTCATGAGCAGTTCCTCGTACTCAGTGAGAGGCTGAGAATATTGAATAGCTGGGACTTGACTTTAGCTTTTGCATTTTAGTGTTTTCAAAAGAGTTTATCCTTCTTTTCATAGACTATCTAGGGGGGAGTAGCAGGCAAGTTCTTTTACATTTTTGAGGTTTTTACTGAACGGCCATCTAAAAAAATGGAAGTGGGGATAAGGATGCTGAATACAGTTTGAATGGGACCAACATATCAGATATTCACAAATATTTAAAAGCACTAATCTGACTAATCACACAAAATAAATCCAGTAGTAGGAGTCAAACCTGCTATTTTTCTAAAGAGTAAACCAGTCCTAGTTTTCATAGGGCAAAAGATATCCCGGAAAGGCTGTACAGGAAAAAAAAAATGCACTTTGAAAGAAGAGAGATATACATGAGGAATGTAAGAGCTGTCCCAATAGACGAAAAGAGACATGCAAGAAGACACCCATTTATTGGCAAAGGGAGATATGAAAGAAGGAAATGGAATGATATTTACGAGAATAAAATGCCTTTTGAGATAATTTTAACAAGAATATCTGAGAAAGGCTAAGGATGCCACAAATGCAAATGACAGAGGAAAAGGAATGTTTCTTGATGAAGTTATTTAAAGGATGGTTTGGGGTGTTCAAAGTGATGAATCTGGGAAAAGTCAGATGCAATTCTTTGCTCCATCAGATTTTATTACTTAGTAGTAAAATAGAAAATCCAAAGCCCTGGATAAAAATAACAATGCAGAAGAAAGGCAAATTGGTTTATTAAAATACAGAGCAGCCACAAATGCATGTTAGCCGGAAGAACAAGGTTCTTACACAGTCAACAGAATAAGACTATGGAAGAGCCTTCAAATACAACCAGTTGCTGAAAAAAACCCTATATGGTGTTAAGAGGGAGGGATCTAGAGGTACAAAAAGGGTAGGAGAACATACTTCCTTGTAATTTCAGGGTGCAAGATTTGAGGGAGGTTGCCGACTTCTTAGTAATTGACTAAAGGGCATCAGTGTTGCAGCTATTTTTTTTTTTAGATCAGTCTAATATTCTACACAGACAGCTGAATTGCATTAATAATATTTAAAACACGAAACCATTTTAAATTGCAGTAGTTCAAAGAGCCAGAGGCAATTTTCCTCACTTTAGGAGGAAAAAGATAAATACTACATATATTAGATTTTGGTTACAGCAAACAAGCAAAAATAACTTCTCTATTTCAATTCAATGCATGGTGGTTTATATAACTACACTCTGAAAGCAGGAAAACTACTATATAGAATGGAGTGGTGAAAGAGCAATGAAACCGTGGAGACAGTTCCAGTCCACCAACGGTACTGATTTAAATGTGGATTTTATCTGACCTCCAGTAATTTGATTTTTAAACAAACATTTGGAAATGTAAAAGTGAAAGGACAATAGCATATTATATTCCAAGGTCCTCTAAAAAGTCAAATTGTACTTAAAAAGAAAAATAACACTGCCAAAGTGTTTAACAGTACAGAAAATCACCTAGACTGACTGGAAATAATTAGACAACACAAAATATCAGAGGTCTAGAAAACATGTAATACAAGCCACAGTGGAGGAAACTGGGCTTGTTTGCCGTATTAAAGGGCAATAGCCTTCAGGTTCACAGAAGGCTGTAATAAAGAGGAAAGGAATAAATCTCATTTTTATCCAATGCAATTCACAGGCCTAGATTGCATTGTGGGTTAGTTAAGATAGGTAAAAGGAAAAGTATTCCCCAAAGATAAAAACTGAGGGAAACGGGTCATCTAGGAAAGGTGTAGAAGATCCAGATTTTGAAGAGATAGTTAAGACAGACATCTGTTGAGGATGTTTCAAGTATCCTTGGTCCCATCACTAAGCAAGGAGAAGGATTAAGTAACCTCTTCACATTTAAGATTTCTTTTCCTACATTGTACAAAAACATTCTTAAGTAGGAATAAAACCTTCTATAAATTATATTTTGAAAACGGATCTAGTAGGGGCTACTCTACAATCCCACTTCTGCTCATGAGAATTGTTCGAACATTTCAGTTAGACGCAAACCCTTACTTTTAAAAGGAACAAATAAATTTCGAGAAATGGATTTCAGTAGATACAGATGAGTTGAATATGGAAGTTGTAAGCAGTTAAATCTGTGGACTTCTGCATCCTCTCTCAATTATCTTTTTCCTTTTTATTCCTTTTTGAATCTCTGCCACCTGAAAACACATTAAAACCGGAGGAGGACGGAAAGAATTCATTAGTGGCTCTGGTAAGGATTTAAAAGGAAAGTGTCAGGTTTCAGTGAAATAAGGAAATACAGGGAGAGGAAGTTTGGGGAGGCTGTTTACTGTCACTTCTACAGCATTTTTAAAAGGTTAAGCAGATTTTTATCAAGATGTCAAATTTACTCTGACCTATAATCATTTCAATCAGATCTACCTCAAAAACCAATATAGCTGTAATTTTTGAGTTTGTTCCCTTACTACAGCATTCAGATTTATTTTCTTTTTTAATGAGAGGACATTTATCAAAAATAATGACTGTTAATGTGATAAGTTAGATGTATACAAACATATGACTTAGTGTTATTCAACATTCTGGTTTAAAAATTAGCACAGTAACACAGATTGAAGGGCTTGCAATTGAACTTCCTGGCATATTTCTAAATGCAATTTACTGAGAAACATATTTTTATGTTGAGTATTTTGTATAGCAAGTCTGAGACATCGCAGGTTTCCACAAAGCTAATTGATAATCCAGAAGAACAAGTAAACTTAATGCTTTTAACAAAAACCAATTTTTTTCAATGTCCATATATATTGAGAGCTGTTGTACATAACCACACTGTAGGTATGTATATGCCCAAGCATCTGAGGTTGGACATGCACCTTTTAGCTCTAAGAGTAACAGTATAACCACACCCATATCACCTCCCCCTCCACTCCATAAAAATTTACATTCCTCTCAATCTGACAGACTTTTTATTTAAAGGAAAACCAAAATATAATAAAACATAAAACATGGCTCTGAGAGTCAGCAAGGCACACAGGCTGTGAACATCTTTCAGGGCAACACAGTTCACAGGGCCTCTACTTACTAGCAAGTAATTTTTCTTTCTCATTTTGTTAAAGCATCCACATGCACAATTCTTACCAAAACCTCAAAGATAAATGGGGTTGCCTCGGAAGAAGCCTGGTGACCTATGGGAAAAGACTCATTTTCCTAACACCGTCTTTGAGTGCAAAAGGCTGAATCCAATGACCACTCTAAATGGAAGGAAAGGGATTTTCTTTAAGAAGTCAAATCTGTGGGTCAAGTCTGTGACAAGTTAGATGTCAGTGATATGATTGCAGTGCAGCTGCAGTGCAGCTCAGGCGGGGACCAAAGGTGACAGCCTCAGCCAAAAAGCAGCTCCTAAGGGAAGGAGCAATGAGACCATACTATAACTTCTTACAGCTTTCTTCATAAAAGCTCTTAATAGCAACTTGACCTTGTACACAACCAGCTGAGTCCTAGAAGGAAGCAGAGTGGGCTCCTAAACTTGACATCTACCACTTGGTACATGCTTTTGGTTGAAAGCACCACAGAGTAGTATATTTTGCAGAGTTATTTTCTAGTGGTCTTTCCCATAGTATGAAGCCCTTCAGATCCAGAGAATTGCTAAAGGGATGTAAGGATTTGGTAGAAAGAGGAAAGTAAGAGAATACTACAAAAAAGAGAAAGGTAACTAATTCACAATTTGAAAAGAGTCAGAAGTAATATCTAGTTAGGCCATTGACAAGGACATGAACTTCCAGAAAAGTCCTGATTTAGCCAGACTGCTGAGAAGACCTTAAGACAGTGAGCACACCTTTCCCATTACAATCTATGCATAATAAAGCAAGGAGGACGAACACAGCGGCATATAGGGTTCAAACACCCCCAGGTTAAGTTGTTTAGTGTATGTGCACTGCCAGTGCGAATGCTCATATGGACAATCACTTAAAGAACAAAATGTACTAGAAGTGATGTAAAGAAGAATGTTAGAAAAATACATAACTATTTGTGAGCAGCAATACAGAAAATATTTAAAATACCCAAAGGAAATTAATTCGGAATTAAAATACCTGTTTACAGGACGGAAGCATGTATGTTGGAAAGCAGTAATTCTGGAAAGAATACAGAGTCCATGGTACTTAACCCAATCAGCAGGATCTCCCAGCATGATGCTGCTGCTAACAGCAGCAACATAGGCCAATGTGACCTATAGATTTATAAGAAGACTTTTTATCTATCTTTACCTCTTCATGAGACTTTCATTGTGAATATCACTGATAACAGTGTGTTCAGATACGCTTGCTATAAAAATGATCCAAGAAATCATGAATGAGTTTATTAAAAGGTCCCAAGAATGATCAAATGCCTGGAAAATCCTCATCACAGAGAATCCTTTAAGACATTTAAGCTATTTACAATACTGTAGGAATATTTATGACATGACTGAGCAATTCTGTATGTGAAAAAAAAAGACTGGAAGAGGCCCCTGGATTATCAAAATTTATGTATAGTTTCTGTAGGCACAATATCCTGTAATCCCTCTCTGTAAAGAATAATTTTTAATGTAGAGAGCTGAAAAAGACATAGTAAGGTTAATAAGGACAGAGGAATCTAGTTGGATTTAAATAACTTTTAACAGAAAATAAAATAGCAATTTAAAAATGAGGTAATTAATTATGGGCATAATTAACAACTGAAAACTTTGGACTCACTGTCAAAAGACATTCTCTTTCTAAAAAGAATGAATTTTTAGCTATTAATTTTAGCTTTTGTAATTTGGCTGACAAAATTGTGGGTGCCATGAAAAAAATTAACGTTTGCCTTCCAGCTATATATTTCATCCAAACTATCAGGGTATCCATGAAAATGGGGTAATTAGTATCTCTTAAACTACACATTTTCCTCATAAAACAAAGCAGCATGACTCATCGGTTTATCTATGTTCAATGTAATAAATTACTGCAGATCAACACACATAGAGGCAGCTGGAATCTCTAGTTGACTGCAAAATGTTAAATGACCTTTCTCACAATGAAGTCCTGAGGCAGGAAAAAATATTACATGCAAGAACTGCAGCGTCTCTATTGACCTGTGCAGTAGTTCCTTGCAAAAGTCATTTGCTAAGCCATTAATTTCAAAATTGTGGACAATATGAGTGTCTTCGTGTAAGTAACTACACTTCCAATAGTGGTATCTCTCCCCCTACGAATGAAATACACATTTCCCGGAGTGAAAGGCACAGTTTATAACATTTCAAAACATTACAAAGCCTTATTTCTACATTAGGAGTCTCTCACAGCTCCTGCAAAAAATTTAGCAGAGCAAAAATTGGAAAATAACAGTTAAGAAAAGTCATCATCTGTCAACAGTGTTTTGCTATAAATTTCAAGGTAATTTTTCAGATCCCCGAAAAAGCACTGAAAGGCAGTATTCCACACCTGATGGACCTCTGGAGTTTCCCACAATGGTAAACTGAGAAGTTGCATATGAAGAGGGTTAACCAATCACCCCTCCTCACTACTCCACCTCTAAAGGGGAGTTCCTACGCAACTTTTGAAGTAGGGAGGTGTTATGGAAGAATAATTCGAGGGCTTAAAACGAGATGCGGGTTGCTGATGTAGCACATGATCCTTTTCCAGGCAAGGAACTGAATATATTTTCTACCTTACAAAAGCTCTGGTCAACAAGGCATTTGTGAAGCCTCTGCACCTCCTATCTTTACCTTTGTTATGGTTTTTTGATTTACAGGTCTCGGTTATGACATAAAGCTTGAAATCGAAGTTTCGGATTTTTATTGAATATTGAACCCTGGGGGAAAAATAATTGCAGACTCTTAAATAGATACCAGAAAATGATGATTATTTAGTCCATTTCAAATTCTTCAGTGACAGGGCAATCTGAGCATAATGAAGTGACAAGTGGCACCTATGTGATTTTCAAATCACTCAACTTCTCATAACAAACATAGATTCCTCTTGCAAAATTACTATTATTCTCATCAATAAGTGGGAGCAAAAATAGCTACATTATTTCTGGTTTAACATTCCTGTAAGCAAACAGTTAGTATGAGAAACTTGGATGCAGTAGCACCTGATAAGACTTTTTGTTGATATAAAAAAATATTCATTTGCCATTATAAGATACGATTCAAAGGAACATTTACCTTTTCATTTCTCTCTATCTGAAATCATAGTGTTCCTGCATTTCACAGCACTCTGCTATAGGAAAGACATTAAAGAAAACTAGAGACTCACTGAGAAATTAAGGTTGGAAGTCACCTCTTGTGATCCATAGTCCAAGATCTTGTTCCAAACGGGGCTAATTTCAAAACTAGATGAAGTCACTCAAGGCCTCTGTAGGCCAAAAAATATTATTTTTACCATAATATCATAAGATCTGTATTCAGCACAGGATACCTAGGCTTCTCTGAGCTTGCCTTGGCCTGATTTTTAGTTGTGGCAGCAATTGCCTGGTGGCCACATGCCTTTTGCCTCCCTATGATGGCTTTGCTCTGGAGCACCTGGGGCAGGACACTGGCACCCCTACCTAGTCACTGTGGGAAAAACAGACCCTCTAGGGTAACAGGGATGGGGACAGTAGCACACAGCCTTGAGTGGAGTAAAATTGAGGAAGAAGGGGGTTTAAACCATGAGCATTTACCTCGTACTCATGAAGAACTTGAGACACCTTGCTGTGAAAACACTGCTTTCTGCTCAAGTAACATTGATATAATTCACCTTAGGATCCAGAGGGACATATGAAGCATAACGCTCAAAATCTTGCTCATAGACTAAAAGAAAATAAACCTGATAACACACACATACACACATACACACATAAAGCTAAGATTTATTTACACTAACATTTATTGTTAGTATAACAGAAATCTTAACAGTCTGATCTAAGAATTAGTACTACTCCTGCTCTAACTATTAGAGGGAAAAAAAAAAAGGAAAATCAAATAAAGAAAAAAGTACTTCTGTATTAAAAAGGCAAAGTCCCAGTAGTAATAATACAGCTTAAATTGTTATACATACAATTATTAGTTTATAACCCTTCTTCTGGTAAAAGGCACATGCTCTAACTGTTCCTGTGGGTCCCTAAGGTTGATGGCTTCAGCCTGGCAGTGGTGATGAAAGACATTCAGTAAGTCATCAGCATCTGAAGTCCTTTGTGAGGAGGAGTATGATGCTGATGGGTTACTTCTTCCTCAATCTAAGATCTCTTTGTAGTAATTTTTAGATATCATTTCTACCTTGCTCTTTCTTTGCTAGTCTGCAAGTCCATACTATATCCACAATTAACATATATGGTGTTTTATATGTCTTAAAACTTGTTCTTTGTTCCCCCTAAAAACATTCGTGTCCAGGTTCAGGTCTGTATTTCTTGAAGTGACCAGGGGTGAACTTCTTACAGACCTGGAGTCTCCAGTGCCAAGCCTGTGAGTCATCTCTAATCATCACATGCCTGTATTGCTTTGCATGGCATTCTGTGTGTTCACTTCTTAAGCCTTCTACTATCATGTCAGGTCTGCTTTTTTCCAGATTATGTTACAGTTGTAAATATCTCATTCTTCACAGAGTAGCTGTTCATTACTCTTATTTATATAATATCTATGGCGGTACTGTGCCATAAGAAAAGTAAAATTAATTAGCAATAGCCACCTTGTCAGAAAAATTGCTGTTATAGCAAAATCAAGTAAAAAATAAAAGCTCCAGGAAGGTCAAAAAAAATTTAGACAGCCTTAACCCTGAGGCCTTGCAAACTCAGCACAAAGCACATGGCAATGGCAGTCCTGTACTGCAGGGCTACGTGGTTACAGAAGAGTGAGGACAGCAACAGAATAAAATGAATATTTTCTGCATAACAGTTTTAGCTGTATTTATGCTTTTTTGGTGTTAATTAGATAATGTGGACTGTGATTGTTGTTATTATTATTGTAAATGAAGTATTACCAATAATTGTTTTTTGTATTTTTGTTAGATTGTTAAGACTTTAATTAGCCTAACAAGAGATTCTGAGCTCTATATTTATAGTGCTGAAGAAGAGTTGAAGCCTAACAACTGGTCCAGTTGAAACTTCACAATCTCCCTGAACACAGATTCCAGCATCTCTCCAAGTAGCCTTTTCCAGTGCTTAACCCTTCTCTTGGGGAAGAATCTTTTACCCACTTCCAGCCAGGATTTATCCTGTCACAGCTCATGACTATTGCCTCTCATACTTTCACTGGGTGCCTTTGAGAAAAATCTAACTGCACCTTTTGTGTAAGCTCCTTCAGATAGTAGGTAGATGTTAGTTTTCCCCTCCAAGCCTATTCCTCTGCACCTGCGTTCCCTAAGTCTCATCATCTGTCATGAGCACTAGTCCCTCAATTACCCCTGCACCCCTTCAGTGGACTCTCTCCAGTTTCTGTTCACATAGTCTATCCATCTTTCCCATGGTCTACCATGAAAAACTTGCACTTGCTCAGAACAGGCTTTAATTCTAGTAATGACATGTAGATTAACAGAAAGGATTGCCATCTGACCCATGTCTATGTGTACACACACTACTGAAGTAGAAAATCAATTCTAAAATTTAAAAGACCAAAGCTAGTTTTTGTTTCTCCTGTTTATTAGCGTTGAAGTCATGAGAAAAAAAGGAAAATGAGGAAGCTTAGAAAAACTATTATGTGTTCATGAAAATATTAATAGTTTGCCTTTTAAAATGCATTAATTGAACTTACAGGAATCCACATTTTATATAATAATTCCAAATAATGTACTTCAGTGTTTCTGTTCTTTACTAATAGCCTCATGCCTCATAAATGTGTAAGGTTTCTCTGTTTTAGATTAATTTTAAAAAATTTTGAAATAGTTCCTTTAATGAATGGTATTGCTTCACCTCATTTCAGTGAAAAAATTAAAATCCCACTCAATGATTTGAAACCTCATTCATTTTCATCTGCTACCTGAGTGTTGTTTCTAAAACTGTCATTATACTGCCTCCTTCTCAAAGACAGCATTTCAGAGAACCCACTGAACACCAACACCTTACAAACACCTCCCTGTGATCTTGTAAGAATCTCCCAGTGTACGTTCCTGTCTCCTGATGCAAAGCATCATAAAAGAGAAGAGCAATTATGCTAACTGCTTGTCAGCGTTTAAGATCTTGCACTCAGTGTGAGTCATTACCCCTACAAACTGTCAGCCAGACTGTATCACTGAGACAAATAACACTAGGAAAGGCTGTTTTAAATATATATGTTGAAATAAGGCTGCAAACTAAAAAGAGGTCAGAATAGTTCCCTGTTTCTCTTTTATAAACACTGAAAAGACATAAAAGCTGTGCGAGAAACACCAAAGTGTGCATTGAAAATACTGCTTTTTATTACAGGAGTTAAAAATGGCCTCTTGCCCTGCAGGGAGGTGTCACTACCCATAGCTTCCCATCCCTTTCGGAGCAGCCAGCCTTTGTTGTGCCCTAACAGAAGAAATACACAGTGGTATGGGTACAATATGTCCAACTTGTACTTCAGTATATATACACACACCCCTATTTCACCAGATTCTAATATACATTAGCCTTAATTCAAAACAATGAAATTGGTGTTTCTCTTGAGTTCTTTGGCATAACTGTTGAGTGGTAATTCAATATACTTATCTATTGATCTATCAAAATGGTGTTCTCAAAAAGACTATTCAAAGACACACAAAAAAACCCCTCTAACAACCTACATTTTTTATGAGCCTACTCTCAAACAAAATAAGAGGAAATTCATGGAATAATTTAAACATAAATTGCACATCTTTCAAAAACAATTATAAAAGACATGATGTCCCTGATCTGGAAAAATGTGCAAATTTGACCTGGAGGCCTAACCATTTAGAAGCACATCCTACACTCTGCACTTGTACAAAAGTAGCTTATGTAAAGTAAATTAAATTAAATTTTTTTCCTGTTACAGAGATGTAGAATCAAGGGCCATGCTACAACCTTTTACAGGCTAATAAAGGCTTTGATCAAAACCAATGCTTTTTAAAATGCACTCTGCTCCTACTGTTTCAATGTATCCCAGTTCTCTAAAAATAGTCACCAATATGATTGACTTGCTTTCTGAATATTAACAATGTGGATTCTCTTCTGTATCTTCTTGGCAAAACAAGCCACGCTAAAAGACAGACTAAAGTACATCCACTTCTGAACTACTGTTTGCAAACAAAGAAGCATGTTAAGCCTGGGGGAAAAAAATCCTTATCAAATGAATTCTAATTTACCTTTTCACATTCAAATATGTAAAAACCCTAAATGTGATATACAGAGGTACACATCTTGTCTTTTTGGTTGGAAAAACCTTGACATGAGATAGAGGGCATACTAAGGGGCTGAGGGCATAAAGGTTAAAGAAATCTATACAAGAAGATCTGAAGATCTAATTATTTCTTTTTGAGCTTATTAGAGGTCAAAAAGATCACTGACATCCACAGAACACTTCTCTTTACTAAGATATTGATCCATCTGTTATTGGCACAGACCTGCAATACACTACTTAGAGCTGTATAGATGTCTTAACTAATTTGATATTTTTATTCCTACCGAAACACAAATATGACAACACACACATATATACATATATATATAAAATATATAACAAATTATGTACAATTTCCTTCATTATTCTATAAGAATGACACAGTTTATCAGTAAAAGATGGTTTTTGCTGCTTTCCATCTTGCTAGGCTACAACACTTTTGAAACACAACTACAAACACCAAAAAGGAAGCATCTGTCACAGAGTTCCAGAGCATTTTGCTTCTTTTCATTGTCAGGTTCTCAATACTTTCTGCAACACCTTCAGAAGTGAAAGTAAACCAAAGCTACTTATTTATGTCTTTCCAAAGAAATTCGTAGTGTTTAGCAAATAATATACATTTGCAGAAAATATCAGCTAGCACTACGTCTGCTGTAACTACTGTCTTCTTACAAGCAGACTGTCTTCTTACAAGCAGCATCCTTACTCCTTTGAATTTGATGTCGAGTAACACAGCCCTCCTGCCTCTTGCAGATACACCAATGCATTTCCTATGCTTGAAGGAAAATGCAACCAATAGTAGAAACCTGGGCCCTTACAACTGTGCTCAGGAAGCTAAGAATTCAGGTCTCTCCTGAATAAGGGAGGCCTTGATGCCTGCTAGGAATTACGCTGTTTGATTACAGTCTGCATACATGCTTCTGGCAGTAAAGGCTTAAGCACAAGGCCTAAGCACAGGGAGAAGTGCTAACCATTGTCTAAAATGTCACCATGAGCCTAGAAACCATCAAACCAGGACCCACATCACTGGGGACTGCCCAGTCTGGAGCAGTATTTCTCCCAGATACCCGGCATTGGCTGCTCTGCACTCACAAGCTGTTTCACTGGAACAAATTTGAAGATACTTTTGCATATTATCAACAGATAGTAAAATATGCATTGTGTACTATCAGTTACAAAGCCTAAGGATTCACTGCACACAGCTCGTGAAGGCAGAGGTAGAAACACAAATGACTGCTCTGACAAACCTCTCCTGCAACAGTACCTTATGCAGATTTTGCATCTAATCATCAGAACTTGCTTTTACCATAAAACTTTCTCCTTAAGGAGTTGTAGCAACTTCAGCCAGTATGCAGTCCAAGTGCCCAGCACAATAAGGATAGCCCTCTAAACATGCAACCTTTTGAAGTTCTGGTTGGGGCTTTTCATTTGCTTTTTCTGAGAAAACAGTGTTGGTGATGGATCTTGAAAACTTTAATTTAAAATGGCTACAGGTATTTGTGAGATAGACACGACAGTTAGGGTCAGCTGGGACATACGACGTGAATATCAGCACTTTTTGTGACAACAGCAACGCGTCAGTGACGACTCTATTCTCTGACCCAGAGACTCACAGATTTTGAGTCTTGGTGACCTTCAGAGCAAAATGCATCCATCTTCTTTACTACTTGATGAAATCATTTGTATTTCAAATTCTCTTAAACGAAGTACTTATCTGTCAGGATGATAGGCACTGTACAGAGCTGGCAAGGAGAAAAAGAACTATATAAAGCACTCAGAGAAGTCTTTTATTCAACTGCTACAATAAATGACAGGTATGTCTCATTATGCAATTCCCCTAGCTCCTCTTAACAAACCTGACCCCCAAAACTATATCACATGAATCATCAGTATTGTGGTTTCAAATATTTTTCAAAACCAGTGCAGTAATATCTTCTTGCAGTGATTTGCAGCATTGGTCTTGGGCAGGAAGCACTGAAGATTTCCAAAAGCACATATGTACATCTCAGCTCATTCAATGAGGACAACAAAAGAGATAGTGTGCCAACATAATCTATACAGCATTTTTAACTTTCTTTATGATAAAATATTCACATAAAACGAATGAGAGAAAACATAATTTAACAACATAAATAACTAAAATACCTTCCGTATTCAGATGGAAATTGTGCACAACCATGCTCAAAAGACTTTGTATATTTCATTAAGTTTAAGTAACTCATTAAGTGATTTTCCATTAACAAGCTGGATTATATAGCGATGAATAGGGGGATAGTGTGAAAACAGAAGAGGAGACACAGACATGGGTGTGACTTTACCTGTTGCCTCTTTTCAAATTCTAACTTGATACGGGATTTGATGCAGTTGCATGTGTCCTGATACGTCTGCTGCAGCGCAAGTTCCATGAGGTGTTTGTGGTACGCTCCTGCCAAGTTTCCGCAGATAAAAATTATTACATTTGCCAATATCTAGGGAATTAAAAAAAAAAAAGGGGTTAGGAAATTTATATAAATAAATTAACAGAAATTAATTCTAGGCTGCAATGAAAGATTACTGCAGTAATGTATTTTGCTTTTGTTTGATTTCTAGCAAAGGTTAACCTTTCAAAAAGCCTTCACAATTAGTGGCAAAATCCCAAGCAATAACAGAATCATATTTAGGTTGCATACTGTTATAATTTAGCATTAAATAAGAATGAAAATTAGAGACATGTTTGTCTACTAAATGAGGTACACATTTCCTGAAAAAAGAAATTCAGCTCATGTTAGACATCCACTGTGGAGTATTAATTAGGTGGGATCATGATCTACCGATGTAAAACAATAGCTACGACTCCCAGTAACAATTTCGGAAGCCATACTATTGCCACGCTCTTTTGGCAAGACATTTTCTTTTGCAGTGCCATGTGGTCAAGAGGTGAAAAAGTTTCACCTACACACATGAACAGCCTGACCTGCATTTTACCCCAGCCTGATCCACTACTACCTGTTAGTCAGCTACAAATATTATAAGCTATGTTTAGGTAGCGAGATCTGACATCTGCCTACTAGAATATACTTTTTCCTTCTACCAAAAAAACTGCATTTGCTTAAAACACAGAACTTAAAGATTTAAGATTTAGGCTCAAACTTACAGCATTAGATGCCCTCTGTACACAACAACTCACAAACATGAGAAATTAGTTTGCTTAAAAAATCCAGACCTTTGCTGTGCTTCACCTTTGAAAAGGACACAACACTGTGTGGTGATGCTAATACTTTTAACCATACCCAGCTTATTGCTGCAAATAAAACAGACGCATTTATCCATTCTAGCTCACTCAGAGCAAAAGAAATATGAAAGAGTAATGAAACAATTCCTAATTCAATAATAAAGATTAAAAAAAAAGATAATATTAAATTGAAGGTGAGATACAGTTGCACTCTGGTCAGAGCAGGACTCTATCTCTAAGGCCCTAGTGTATCATACAACCTGGATTACAAGGACTACATGATGTCACAGTAATCATAGTCTGGGAGGGAAGATGGAAGAAAGGAAGCCAAAATTTCACTAATTATCCACAGTTTTAACCATGAGGCTTAGGACAGATTTCCCTAGTGATCATTCATTGGCTGGTTTTTGTGGCAAGAGATCTGCACTATATGAGAAACTGTGGTTTCAAAATGGCTTTTTGTATTTCTGCAAAGTCACTGCTCCTTCTTCCCAACACCCTCTGTGAAGGACTCCTATCTCCCATGCAGGAGTGTCCTGGGAAGATGTCCTGAGGTGTTCTCATTGGCCTTTGTTAACCCCTTCCTATTGGCTGTTAACTCTTTACCTGATTGGTTTTTCTGTAAGACCCTGAACCTGTAATTGGTCCCCTTTTGACCCTCCTAAAAGCCTTATAAACCCCTATCCCCACAATAAACTTCCTCTTTCGTCCGTCCCTCCCTGGTGGTCTGTGTGAGCTCCTTAAGGGGTCACCGGGCCACGTGGTGGGGGCAGGGGGGAAGAGCATTCACCTCCAGGTAATGGGCTGGCACCCAGGGCCTGAAGGTCTCCCCCTCCAACTAATCCGCCGTAGGTTTTGGTGTACCTATGGCAATCTTTTGTGAATAGCTAGTAGTGAAAGAGCCAAAGATCAGAAAAAAGTCCAGCAGTATGCTACAGTGGTTCAAAGAAAAAAGATAAATTGTCCCATCAATCAAAATTCATGTTCTTGTGGAATACCTGTTATTCACAAAAAATACACGGGTATTTTAATGCTTCTTTTATAAATGGACACTTTAAAATGAAAGATTTAAAAATATACTTTTATTGACTTGTCTGATATGTCACCTCTCATGGTTCCACAAAGCTAAAAAAGGGAACTATCCATCTTTGACAGAAAAATGATCAATGTTTCCAATTGGATAGAACTTTTCTTTCTTTCCCTAAAACTTTAAGATCATGGCACTATAATGTTTCTAAAAGCAACATCTGAGTGATTTTGTCAATTTTTCTAAAATACATAAATGTCAATATAATAAGGAAAATGTACACATTTCACTTTCTCCAAAGAACCTCTATGAAGCAGAGGCAAAAGAAATATTTTAAATGAAACATTTCACAACAGCCAATAATTAATCCCATGAAAAACATACGAGAATATGGTGTACAGTAAATCATTTGAAATTAAAATACTTTTATATCTCTTTGTAAATCACAATTGTTTGATTCTGCTGTGATGTCAGCAATACCATAGCACTCTCAGCAGACACGGATTAGTGAAAAAAGATCTTATGTGACAAATAGCAGTGCAGGGGTAGGGTGTCCCAACTGGCAATCATTTCAGGTTTTTAAAACAAAATTATAATGTATGAAGACTGTTGGGCATACAAAATGCTCAGATATCAGTGGGAACGTTTAGTAACAAAATGATCACTAAAATGAACTGAAAGCAACAGTGTGCTGTGATAATCTCTAGGTAGATGTTGCTGTTGAAAGACGGCACACAAACTTACTAAATGTATTGTCCAGCTTCATAAAGTTATAGAGTATTTAAAGCAAAACTTCAGGAATTTACTCAGTTAAAATAAAAAAATACTGTAATGGGTAGATAGAGGAGTAAATCATGAGTATCTTCTTCACCGTCATTGAAAAACAAGTTTGTTCTAAAGTCACATAGAGTCTCTCAAATTGGACAGGTTCAGCCCAAAACTATTAACTGAGCTTCTCACTTCTTAAGCAAGTACACTAAGTAGTATGCAACCATAAAAAAGTTTCTTTTGTTCAGGCACCTGCTCTGAGAAAGCCCCATGCTGTGAATCCTACCTGCACCAAAGCACTTGGAATGAAATTCTGAGTCAGACCAATCTTCTGTTCTCTAGGCTAGGACTCTGCAGTCTTTTTTCCTTTTTCTTCCCCCCCCATCCCCTCCATCCCTGCTTCTCCCCTGCCCAAGATGTATGTTAGATAATAAGAAAAGATGTGGTGGATCTTCTGGTAAGAAATTCTGCATCTTCCTGTGATAGTTCCGACAACTGTGCAGCTAAAACTGTAACTGAGAACCTCTGTAAGGGAATTCGGGGACAACTGAATAGACTACACAACATAGCTAGGGCTTTGGCCCAGGAGGACAAGACTGAGCTGTGGAAAAGGGTGTAAATAATGATGGTAACTCAACAGCACAAAAAGACCAGGGTGACATCAAATACAGTGTTGCATAAACCTAGTTCATATCCTTTATAAACAGACATTGTATGACAAATATAAACAAAAAAAACCAAACCAAAAAAACAAAAAGACAACCAAAACAAAAACAAAACCAACCAACAACAATGACAAAAAAACAAGCAACAAAAAATCCTGCAATATAGATAAACCCTAGTAAGGTCCCACTCAATTCACCATATGAAAACACTGAGTGATACAGCAGAAGTTTCTATCTCTCTGTATAGTTAGAGTGCAGACAGAGGCCAGTCCATCTCCTGGGCCATCTGCATCCCTTCAGACTGATCCCCTAAAATATATACTGTAGTGAAGTTTCTGCTTTATCAATAAATAAATTCAATGTCTAGAGAAGGTGATCTAAGTATGAGTCAAAAATTAACACAAGGAACACCAAGGTACCACTGGGAAGTATCTCTAGGTACTCCAAGTACCAGCTTGTCCCTCTAATCACTTAAGGAACATAATCATGCCTGATATCTCTTCCATCTCTTTTGACCTACAGAAAACTACACACTTCCAGGCAATCCAGGCAATGGGGTAATTTTACATTCAAGCACATGTATTTTTCAGTGAATATCAAGTAATCAGATGTCTAGTGCTTCACTATGAAAATAGACTATTTAAAAGCAAATGAAGATAAAGCTAAGTAGCTATGATTAATTTCTCAAGAGAGTACTACAGAACTCCGAGCTGCAAAAAAAAAGTATCATACAGTTCAGCTGATGAAAGCTGCCCACAAAGATACATACACACAAATAAGTACTATGCTATATAAAAATAAAAGAATTATAATAGAAGTTGCTGATTCTGATTCAAGAATAAATAATTTGTTAAATATCTTAGAAACTCTTGCTAAAATACCTAATATGAAAATCAGAATTCTCCATAGATTTTCCCTTCCAGCTTATGAGTTACTTTGTTGCATTTCTTTCTTCTTAGATATTGTACATATATTTCCTGAATTCTTGCATGAACAGAATTTAAAAAAAAAACAACAGAAAAAAATTAACTTTTTTTTCAGTAGTCTTCCACTTTTCTTCTAGGTAAGAAAGCTGAGGAAATGGAAGATGAGGGGTGGGCAAAAAAGGCTATCATTTATACTGTCTGAATGGAAATTAATGGGAGAAAAAAGGGTTCTTATGTCAATGCCAAAGTGCAAATTCTTCAGCTCTGCAAAGATGAATTGTCTCTCTCTCCATTTGATCTTTGATGTGATGGTTTGTGGTGTGACTGGCCAAGCTAGGAAACAAGTCTATACTTCTTTGGAACCTGTACAGTTTTCGACTCAGACATAATTCAGTTAGAAAGAACTATGTCAGATAAAAACTGAAAAACAGCATTTAAAAAGGAAATGCTTAGCCACCATGTAAATTAGTCACCATGTACTATGCCCAATACCATTATTTTAAGTAGATGTGTTCAGAAGGTTCTCAAGCTATTCCATGCAAAATTCTTGCCCATGGATCTCTGGCCAGTCTTACAATGTTGACTTTTTTTTCTTTCACATTTCCAGACCTATGGAAGTCCAAAGTCCAACATCTTAATACATTTCAGTGTCAGAAAAATCTATAGCTATGTCATAGCTCACAAGAAGGATGACAAATTTGAAAAAGGGAAACATATGGCAACCTCTGTTTCAAAAACAAGCAGTTTGGAGAGGAGCAAAATTAATGAAGTCTGGATTTCTATGGATTTGTATCATTTTGCCCACTAATTTCATGACTTATACAATACTTCCAACTCCTCAAATAGGTCAAAGATTTCTATAGCTGGCCTAAAACAAGTGATTATATGTTGCCTAGTAAGCTGCTGTTACTGAGAGTAACAACCGGTCTTTTCCCATACGTAGTGAGATCACTAAGTTGGAGCTTTCTTTATTATGAAAGCTCCTGTGTTTCACACAGAAATGTATCAACCTCTTGGATTTCTATTTCTGTTTCAGAGATAATGGTCAGGGTTCAATGAATGGTCAATGAATTAAGGTTATTTGGGTACAGAACACGACAGGTTGAAGGAAAGACAGATTATGGGCAACTGCATACTTACTTCCTCAGGAATTAAAAGTAAATATCAATTTATTTAATCGCTGCATAATTATTTTACTACTCTAAAAGGTAAAAGATATTTAAATCCTTCAATACTTATGGAGGTGTTTCCGTTTAATGAGACTGAAAGTGTTTTGCTAAGGAGCGTGAGTTATGAGGTAGACCAAACTCCTCTTTCTCAGCAACTGTAAATCTGAAATTAAGAGTCTCCAATCAAGGAAGTACGGAAAAAAGAAAATAACAACTCTTTATTAAAGGATATATGTGTATTGGCAAAAACAGCAAAAGAACACAAAACCAACTAAACAATAATCCTGTATCCAAAGGTCCCCCCTTCAAAAAGGAAACAGTTTGATACTTCTCTGTCCTCTAGCTCGATTCTAACCACAGTTGGCAGGGGGCGATGCTGGATCACTGGAGGAGCAGAGCCTGCAGTTGCCCAGTGTTGGTTGGCAGGGGACGCTGTTGGACTCTGGCGGTTGCTGTGTGGGGCCCCCAGATCACAGGAGAAGCCGACAACAGAGATTTCCCACCCCACTGAGGAGGGGAAGGGGAAAAGAGGAAAGAAGGGCGGTTTTTTTTCCCACTAAACTCACAGTGTCTGCGGCTGGCTGTGGCCAGGACTCCCCTCTTTCGTCAATGAGCACAAACTCTCCGATGAAATTTGAGCAGATCTGGGCTGGAGACAGAGCAGCACGTAGGCAAGTCGAGGCCAGAGAGCAGCCAGATGACCTGGCCGAGAGCAAAACGGCCTCAGAGCTTTTCCAACACACACACCCCTTGCCTCTGTTAAGGCAAAAAGTGGAGTGCCTCTTTCCAAGGAGAGGAAGGGAGAAAAACTACCCATCCCCCCCACCTCCCCACTCACACACCTCAGCTTAGAGAGGGCCATCAGCCTGGAATGTAGTTCTGCCAGCCAGCTCCTTTGTGTAGGTCAATTACCAAAGGTAAAAAACTGTCTTCCCCATTCAACATCCCTCCCCCACACTGCAGCAGGGGAAAGAAAATTCACCTTTGGTTTTTTAGAACAAGTAAACCCATGACCACAATAAAAAGAGACTACAGATGAAGAGAAGAACAGGAAGCTTCAGTACCCTCAGACCCTTTGTCTGTATCAAGGAGAATGTCAAATGTTTTTCAGAAAGGTAAGTAGAAAAACAAGTTGCAATTTTGCAAGAAACAACCCAATTAAAAAAAAAAGGAAATATAAAAAACCCACAAACAATCTAAAATTTCTCAAAGTAACTGAGAAACAACAAAAAACTAGTTTGAATTAGTCAGCATCCCAGATGGCTGCATATTTTCAGTGTTAAAATAAACTTGGTAAAAAGTCCCTTTGTGGGAGGGGAGTTGATGTCATTGTAAAAGCCAGGAAGTTTTGACGCTATCTTCTAATTCGTATGCGTAATTCTCTTTGTAGCTTTTGCAATCAGAGCATTGAGGACAACAGCAGGATATTCAGTTTTTGTAATATCTATGTTATTTGACATGATTTTCTTTTCATCATTATTACAGATTGAAATTTCTCATAGCTTTAGGCTGTTCTGTGGAATGACTGGATTTATTTTACTCAGCTCTGTGCATACACAGACCCTATCTATACACCAGTGTAGATGAAAACTGATCATAAACTCTAAGCTCTTTAATCAAACCCAGGGAAAATAAACTAGAAACAAGAATCAGAGTTATGGCCCCTTTAGATCACTTCTGTGTAATACATATAATCAATATCATTGACTCTAGTTAATGACTCTTAATATTTTGAATCTAAGATAATTTTTTGCCCGAGGGAAACTCATACTCTCTTCAGTCAGAAGGAACCATCCAAGCCACTGGGCTTCCCTGCTTGCCTGCAGAGAGGTCTTTTGTGTTTACATGCATCTCTGAGATCATTTAATTTCTTTACTACTAAAACTGTTCAAATATATTTGAATAGAGAATTAATTGAAAGAAACAAATAAAATAAAAAATTCAAATTATTCAGATATTTAAGTAAAACTAACAGTAACTTTGGGTTTGGCTTGAATTCTGGAAGCAAAATCTGTAAACAATAGATACTCTCATTGATGTTAAAAACTAAAATTGTCTCTCAAAAAGAATGAGATTAATTTTTAGGTTCTGGATCTCATATAAGGGTGAGCACTAGTGTGGTCTAAAAAACAAACAAACAAACAAAACCCCCCAAAAATGCCCATAAAATTAAAAGTTTTCTAAAAAAACCCCAATAAATCATTAGTCTTCGTTATATTACAGAAATAATCCTATGTCTGATTTTGAGATACACTCAGTCTTTTCCAATAGATTAATCTGTTTCACTCTTAAAAAAAAAGAAGACTAAAACCTGTAATATAAGTACACTTACTTACAGGACGAGCAATACGCTGCTAAGTTTAATGTGTGCCAGTAGATTTCTCCTTACTTTCCCTCATCAGGAGTATTACTAGGCAATCTCTCCTGTACTATCTACCAGTCTTCATGAAGTTTATTTCATACCACTATCTACCAGGCTTCATGAAATTT
This sequence comes from Lepidothrix coronata, assembly GCF_001604755.1. Lineage (NCBI taxonomy): Eukaryota > Metazoa > Chordata > Aves > Passeriformes > Pipridae > Lepidothrix > Lepidothrix coronata. The sequence continues at coordinate 2,792,952 of NW_016690289.1, forward strand.
CTTGATATATTATATGCGTCTAAGTATCTCCCCTTCTGGCAACTTTTACAGAAACTAATCAACAGGTTCAAAAGCTACCAGAAGAAGGGAAGACAAACAGATAAATGAACTAATAATCACATATGTGCTCTTTATTTATGTACTTGTATGCTTAACCCTCAAAACCACAATAATGATTTCAGCTTTCTTCCCTAATTGCTGAAGTTTATACTGTATGTAACTGCACTGCATGTTAATATGCTACATACTCTCAATTATCAATATAAATGGAAATTAAAATCAATGGACAGTTAGGATTACATGGATAAATTACAGTAAGAACATATAATCAATGTAATTTTTTTACTACATTGCAAACAGTTGGCAATTGATAGACATTTTGAAATAGTATTTTTTATGATCTCTAAATGAAATTCTGATTTATATAAGAGTATTTTTCTTAGGTAACATTTTTCTCTATCAGTAGTCATAATCATCTGGATAAGCCTATTAATAAGAAATGAACTCAAGTATTTGTTCTGCTTGTCTGATGACTACGTCAAACTTTTATCAAGTTCATTTGTCATAATTTGTCAACCTGTGCTAGGAATCAGTGGTCTTTGGCTATATACTTCACAGAGAATGGTATGGAGCAGAAGGGAGAATAATGAAGTGGTGTGTGAGGAAAGTGATGACCTGTAGAATTGGATTAAACTGATTCCAGAATGTCCCCAAAGTCAAAGTTTTGAATTATGACAGTCTTACCTGTGTTTGTAATGTTTTATAAAGAACTTAGTTATCATTTTGAACTATACTGAGATCTCTGATCAGTATTTGGGTTAATTCTCAATTGGAAGCAGTCTAACAGGAAAATTTGCTCTCAGGAAACCTGAAAGTTCTATTTTCTGGTGTCAGGCAAATGCTGTGAAGAGTCAGCAAGCCAGGAAAAAGAAAATACTAAATTCAGTTTACATTCAGGATGGAATGAATTAAATATTAAAACCTGTTCAGGTTTTGCTGCAATTTCATTCCATCTTTACATAAGAAATGCCATTTTTCTCTCCTTCATGCCTCAAAACTGCTCAGATGTTATTTGTCAGATCAGGTTTTCTATTCCAAAGCCTTAGTGTGAAGCACATTGGACACTCTGAAACAGTTTTTTCTAAATCACATGGTTTGTGGGAACACCTGGGTAACACCTCAAAAGTTAGCACAGTACCTCCCATTCAAAGAATAGAATCACAGTCATAAAATTGTTAAGGCTGGAAAAGACCTCTAAGATTATCAAGATCACCCTGCACCACTGTGTTCACCACTAAACTGTGTCCCTAAGTGCCACATCTACACATTTTTGAACACTTTCAGGGATGATAATTCCACCACTTCCCTTGGCAACCTGTTCCAGTGCCTGACCACCCTTTCAGTAAATACATTTTTCCTAATATCCAATCTAAATCTTGCCTGGCACAACTTGGTGCCATGTCCTCTTGTCCTGTTGCTTGTTACTTGGGAAAAGAGACCCACACCTATCTGTCTAAAACCTCTTTTCAGGTAGTTTTATAGAGTGATAAGGTCTCCCCTGAGCTTCCTTTTCTCCAGCACCTTCTATTCATACCAGCATTAGTGACAACTCCTATATAGCAGCATGTGGTTATACACAATAGACACCTAAAATACTACACAGCATTATTAGGAATAGGCTGTTACTCTTAAACTAGCTGAGGGCAATGATTAAACAAATGGAGGTATTTGTTGAGGGAAGAGAGATTTTCCATGTCTCCACACTTGTTCTATTCTTTAAGTCTGAATATAAGAACCTACCATTCACTCCTACCTTCTGTTCCTTGTCTTTTAAAGAACTATTTATGTATGCACAGATCTTCCCTCCCAGCTTCTCAGATCACTGAAAAGGTTTGGGCAAAGGACTCTTTCAAAGGTCTTTTGGAAATCCAAGTAGAGCTATCAGCGAAATCAGCCTCATCTACCTGTTTGCTGATGTCTTCAGACAGCTTCAAGATACTTTTAAGAAAATAGCTCCTTTTACTTCTTTCAAAATAGAATGTGTTACAGCTTCATTTTTCAACTCATGAAGACACCGAGTTTACAGGCCTACAATCTCGCTGACCCTTTCTAGAACCTTTTCTTAAAGATTATTTTCACATTTTCTGCCGTATGGTCTTCAGAAACCAGAGTCTATTTCAGAACAATCTATATATGCTCTCCTTCCCCCATTCCTCCAAGAAGGATTTTAATGTGAGATTTTCTTCAGTTTCTTCTTCTCTGAACAGGGATACAGAAATTGTTTCTCTGTGATGGCCTTATCCTCCTCCCTGAGTATTTTTGTAACCTGGATGTCAAATGGCCTTGTAGACTCTCTGAAAGTTCTTTTTGTAACTCAAGTGTTGAAACAAGGATTCAGCAAGCAAGGAAGGCAAGACTAGTTTCGTTAACCGCCATGGCTCTAGTTGTTATCTAACATAAATTACATACTTGTAGATATATGCTCTTCAAACTCCTATCTGACCTGAGCACTGCATACAAAAGCGTTTTGCAACACTTTAAAAAACATTTGCACAGATGAAATCACTTTGGCTGATTAACTTCAGTGGAGCAAACAGATTCTAAAATTGCTGATAAACCATGCTAATTAGCAGAATGAATACCAGGAAAAATTGCAACTACAACAGGCACAATCACAAGGTGAACTGAGATAGCTCCATAAGCTTTTTTATAGTTAGACTATTGTGCATCAAAGGCAAATGTTATTTTAACTGAATTACAATTTAAAGCTTCTTATGATTATGTAATATTAAAAGAAAAAATATAATTCCCTTTCTATAATTCTCTGACACATTCTGAAATATCTTTAATGCTCATATTTTAATTTACTCATTCCTGTGCTCAGAAGGAACCTCTGTTCTCTAGAGGTTCATTCTTTAGGAATGAACCTACAAATTCTGTGCACTGTACAAGAAGCAAGTTTTAGTTTGTGAATGCTGGAGGAAAGATTAAATTCTGGCAGTAAATGTGACAAAGTTTTTCCTTCCAAAGAATGTATTGCAAAAATCAAAAGGGTTTAATACTGTGAAGACAAACAGAAGTCCACTAAACTGGCAATAATGGATTTCCATGAAAATCTTGCCTATTATTACCTACACCTCTACCTTATTAGCAGATTTTGCATTTAACGCACTTCTCACGGATTAGTCTACACTTTGTATACTACATTTCCACATATTTTAGAAACAAAATCTGTGAATCTAATATTGAAATACATTATGATGCTTTGCAAAAACTGACAGGCCTTCCTACATAAAAAGAGAAGTTACTAACAATATGAAGGAAATAATATTCCAATTTCCAGATGATTGCACTCATATTGTTATTATATTTATTAATTTCTGATTTCACTTTCAAATTTGACTGGAATAGTATTGGAACACTATGGATAAATTAGAAATAGTCTCTTTTTACAAATTCTGATGCACATGTGGCAACAAAAATAAAGAAGCAATTTCCGTTCTCTAATGATTTTCGCCTCCTGCCAGTATTTATAAAAGATGCCTGTGTTCAACCTAGTATGTTCTAATCTAATAGAAAAATTACATAATAGGTGCTCCTAAGCAGCAATATGAACAACGCAAAAAGTGCATTTGACTTGTGGGAGGAGGGGATGTTCTACATGGAATGACTATTTTTTTATTCTCCATAACAAAAACAATCCTGTACAAAAAGAAAATTACTACTTAAACCCCACCAGTTTCAGTTGCTTTTACAGTTATCTTTTACAGTAAAGTAAATTTCACCCTGCAACCTACCCTTTAATAGTACAAGCTGTCATTAGAAAGATTTGACAGCACATCATGAAGATACAAAGTAATGCTACACTAAAAAAGGCCTGGAGCAGTATTTCTGACACATCACCTCTTCTCAGTCAGAGAAGGGTGCTGGAGCATCCACGTGTTGAGAAGTAATGTGCTATCTAAGGGAAGCAGATCTCAGCACCACACAGAATAGCAGATTTACTTTGCTTTTCAGTTATGTTATGTTTAAAACACAGTTTCCCAAATCTGTAAATTCCCATACACATGAAGTTATTAGTTTTTCTTCACTCAACATTTATCTCAGATGAATCTGAGTGGATGGACACTATCCATGCTAACCACTGGGACTGGATAACAGTCCTTGCTCTGTTTTACTAACCAGTCAAACATATTCATGTAAGTGTTTCTCAGTTCTCTACAATGGGCATTCAGTATCTCTGCTTTCAAAATCCCACTCTGACCAACAAACTCTGCTACCCTGTTACCCACCACTTTCTGCAGAAAAAGGTTTTAATATACCCTCCTCTTTGAGGAAGCAACAAAATTGCAGCTAGGAACCAGCAGTTATCCAATACCTGTAAGAGTGCAAAAACTGACTCCTTTCTTTTCCACTTCCATTGTTTGTTAGACACA
>NW_016690289.1:2797877-2848226 GCF_001604755.1 Lepidothrix coronata
TAAATGCTGGATGCAGATCAAAATAAGGGAAGTCACATGTAAGGGTCACACCCTAACACTTGCTTAAAACACCAGAAAAGGGACAAAATGAGTAATGGCTTGAAGTGCCAGAACAGGATTGCAATGAGTAAGGAACTTTGCTTCCTCTGATCAAGGCTTAGAAATTCTTGAGTTGTCTTAGTGCTCCTTAAATCAGTCACTTTGCTTATATTTTTCAGTTTGTTGCTCTCAGTTTATTTGTTTTGCTGTTGTGTACATATTAAAAATTGTGACTTTCTTTTGTCTTCCCATAGATTTTTCATCTTCCTCCATGTCCACTTCTTTGCACTGTACATGTAGAGTATATAGTCTCTGTGAAGGCAACACAAAAGTGGACAGTGAATTGCTTCAAAGTGGTCCTTTACAAGGCACTCTTCAGTAAAAGCAAGCAGCAGCAGGAGTAACGGCTATTAGGACAGCTAGCTGGACAGCACTGGAAAAAAGTTTGAGAGGCTGCATCCAAAGGTGGGCAACAAAGGGGGAAAGCTGTATGAGGAGTGACTGAGGTCACTTGGCCTGTTCAGCCTGGAGGAGACTGAGGGGAGGCCTCATTGCAGTCTACAACTTCCTCATGAGAAGAAGAAGAGGGGTAGGCACTGATCTCTCCTCTGTGGTGACCAGTGACAGGACTCAAGGGAATGGCCTGAAGTTGTATCAGGGGAAGTTTAGGTTAGAAAAAGCTAAAAAGAAAAAGGTTCTTCACCCAGAGGGTGGTTGGGTACCGGAATAAGCTTCCCAGAGGTCACAGCACCAAGCCTGACAGAGTTCAAGAAGCATCTGGAGGATACTCTCAGGCACTCAGTGTGACTCTTGGGGATGGTCCTGTGCAGGGCTAGGAACTGGACTCGATGATCCCTGTGGGTCCCTTCCAACTCGGCATATTCTGTGATTATGTGATCATTCCTGGAATCCTAAATCAGTGCTAACAAAGGCGTAAGTTGTGCATGAGGCCCCCACCTTTAGCAAGGAAAATACAGACCCAGATGCAGAGTAAAATAGCAATGAATAGCTTGTCAGAAAATAAATACTTGTTACTCTTGATCTGTTCCTACTCTGAAACAGTGTTAATCAAAAGTACTTCATAAGTTGACAAAGAAAAGAGTGGTATGCCTCTTTACTGGTGTTTTGTGGAACTGCCATCTTTGGCCTGTATGGCTTGAGGGCAAGTGTATCCCCAGTGCAGCTACAAACGTGTATAGACCTTTCTATACTTAGCACTGCGCTGAACATACTAATTGCCTGCCAAATAACTAAAAAAGGTTTGCAGACAACACACTAAGGCAGTGCACACTAAAAAGCACTGCTACAGACCCCCAGAGATTATTTCCTGGAAAAGTGTTTTTTTCCTCTAACAAAATCTCAACATTCTTTCTTTCATCCCATTACGGATTGGGAAGTTACAGCATCTCAGGTAATATGTCTATCCTAAAGAGAGAAAGCTATTAAAAATGAAGTGCTCTCTATGTTACCAAGAGTCTACCACTGAATGGGAGTTTCATTAGTTTTGAAACTGGAGAAGCATTCTGAGCCAATGTCTTACATCCAACATCACAACAAAAATCAGCAATTTTACATAAGGAATTAATTTGGTTCTCTCTTGTTAAGAAAATGGTGTTGTTTTCAAAAAGCTATCTGCCATTTCTACATCAAAAGCTATCTTTTGATTTATATTCTCTCCACATTTGCATAGCAAAGGATCCCAATCATCTTTTCTAAATCAGAATGGTTGGAGATGGTCTCAGATGCAAAAGACTCAGTACACTGTTTTCTCATTAGGTTGTTAGAGACCTCAGCAGAGATCCAGTTGACAGTCCAGTTCAAGGACATGATGGGATGCAGCCACAATAACTGAGGGAACTTTCTGATATCACTACAAGGCCACTCTCGAGTACCTTTAAAAGCTCATGGGGATCATGGGAGGTTCTTGAGTGCTGAAAGAAAGCAAATCTCAATCCTGTCTTCAATAAAGTTAACATCACCTTAAATCCTGGGAAGGTGATAGTGCAAATCCTTCTAGAAGCCATTTCCAACTATATGAAGGACAAGAAGGTGACTGGGATTAGTCAGCATGGAGTTATGAAGGCAAAATCATATATGAACAACTTGAATGCCTTATGTGATGAAATGACTGGCTTTGTGGCTGAGGAGAGAGTGGTTAATGTGCCAGAGCCTTGAGCACACTCATAAACACTCACAGCCCTTACCAGCCTCACCTGGGGCTTCCTGTAACATCCCCAGGCCCAGGAGCTCTATATAAGCATAACCTAGGGCCTGTGCTATAGGAATGCTGGTCTCCAGTTAAGCTATGCCAACTACAGACACCCTTGAACCGGATCCTCAACCTGTGGGCTGACTTGACTTCAGTCCTGCCTTGTCACTGTGGATGTGTCCAGCAATTGCTGGATGTGATCCTGACTTAAGGATTGGCTTTCTGTCTCGACTTTGCACCTGTCTGCTTGCCATGATTTTGTCTTATAGTCTTGACTCTTGGTTGAACCTGGTTACTGTCTCTGGACTTGCCTTGCTCAGCTCTTGCCTTGCCTTGCTGTGGGACTGGGATCAAAGCAGTGAGTCCCTGGCCATGTTGCCTTGTCCCTTAACTGCTTCCTTGCAAAGAGCTCTGAGAAGAAATGCAATTCAATTCACTCAATTTTCATTAAAATAATATGATTCACCCAGGAACTTCAGTTCACCGCCTTCAAGGTTTTCAAGCAATTTCACTGGATTCAGGTATTGAAAACAAAATAAGTGCTTTATAAGCAAGCAACGACAGGGAAGATTGAATTTCTGAGATATATTTCTATTTTCTACCCATCAAAGTAGCATACTAAGGCAGGAGTAGGACATAATGTCAAAGCTATCTAGTCACTTTCTATAGTGTAGGTTCATCAGCAGGAACATTCTGGCCAATTAACACATCAAGTTTCATCCATGTCCCCCCCAGTATCTTTTATTTACTGAATAAAGTGCACTGAAACATTTATAGTTTCTAAAAACATAACTTCCAGTTACTGTAATTAAACACCAGGAGCATTTCATGTGTTAATGCTAAAAAGTTGCCTCTATATCATCATTTCTAGAACCCACCAAGGTCCCCAAACTTGGGCTTCAATCATTGCTTTCATATATGTTTTTATTAATAACAAGCTATATCTGTGCATCAGCTTGCAAAATAAATTATTTTACTATAAAAAGATATAAGCATAACTATTAACTTTGGCATACATAAGCAAAATATAGTTTTTATTGTATACCCATATAGTGGTGAAAATCTAAAAGTTCATGAATTATCACATGAAGTACTACTAAGGATAAGCTCATCTTCTAAATTGCACACATGATTACTGGGAACTTCAGCAAAGTGGAGTTTTGACTAACATCTGTGCCACCTACCAGGAAAAGTGATTTTTTTACTTTCAGACTTATATCACAGAATCACAGAATCAACTAGGTTGAAAAAGATCTCTGAGATCATCAAGCCCAACTTTTGACCTAACACCACCTTGCCTACTAGACCATGGAATTTCCCTAAGAAGGCAGAATTACAAAATATGTTGAAACAGTCCTTTTAAAGTGACATAAAATGACTAATACAGTCATCAAATCTTTCATTAATTTCCACGTAACTGCAGTAGCTTATGGTATGTTTGCAAACAATGGAGACAATATTACTATTTATAAATAATATTTACACTTTTAAATGCTACATTTAGTTTGGGAAAACAAATGACCTATTTAAAATTGGAAAAGATAAAATTCTAAAACTACCAAAAAATAACATACCTGTCTAATCCCAAACATTTTTTAATGATCGAACAGTTAATACTGCTGTGAAGAAACCCTAAAATCCTAAAAAGCAACTCTCATATAAAGTACTAATTTATAAACAGTGGTTGTTTCATCCTAATCTAAATAAATTCTGCTTAAAAAGCATTATTTTATTAGTTTGGTAAAAGCTCAAACAAAAACATCACTTTAGCAAATAATGAGCTGTGCTGCCATATACTAAAAGACAGACACTACAAATCAGTTACACAGCCTGTAACTACTGAGTATGACTGATAGGTGAGAGACACTGGTGTATTGCAAATTGTACTGTATATCCTTTAAAGGCGGATCTGTATGGCAGATGGTTAACCACAAAACTGCAAGAACAAAACCCAAAGTTTAAAGCCTCAGGTAATAAATTTCTTTGACCAAGGACACAAAACTAAAAGTAAAGTCGTGATCATTTATCACTGCCAGCGCAGTACAGCATTAAGTGTCCCAGCAAACCTTCCCAAATTGTATCATATGCTCCAGTGCAGATAACTCTCAATTCTATTACCATTTCCCTATGCTTAATTCTGTTAGATGTTCTTTGGGATGTCACGGAGAACATGCTGGGATGCTATTATCCTCTCTGGGACACAGCCATAGCTGCATACTATGGTCATCCACTTTTGTTTTCGGGTAATGTAGTGGGTTGACCCTGGCTGGACACCAGGTATTCACTAAAGCCACTCTCTCACTTCCCTGTGCAACTGGACAGAAGAGAAAATATAACAAACGGTTCATGAGTTGAGATAAGGGCTGGAAGAGATCACTCACTGATCACTGTCATGGGCAAAACAGACTCAAAGTGGGGATATTAGTTAAATTAATTACTAACAGAATCAGAGCAGGAGAATGAGAAGTAAAATAAATCTCAACAACACCTTCTTCCCAACCCTCCCTCCTTCTCTGTGTTCTACCTCCTGCCTATTCAGGAGCGGCAGGGTGACAGGGAATGGGGGTTACGGTCAGTTGTTGTTTCTACCGCTGCTCAGGGAGAGGAGTTCTTCCCCTGATCCCCGTGGGATCCCTCCCATGGAAGACAGTGCAGTACACTGGTGTACAAAACACTTACAGAAGAGTTACTTCAGGATCATGGGTGTAGTTTACCCTGAATCCCACTTCTGTCATACTAGAAACTATCCAGACTTGGAAGTGCTCAATGTAGCTTGTAGCAGACAACCAAATATGCCCCTTTGTAAAAGCATAGCATGACCAGACCCCGAGTATTACACACAGTAGTGGTCTACTCTTCTCAAAAGGAGTGGAACAAGATAAAAAAGTTCTGGAGAGAAGAGCTTGGGAAAAGGACAATATCATGGGAACATTATGAAGACTGACACACTCCAGGGTAGACAGAATGCTCTTGAGTGATTTTGAGCTTATTGGCTCTTAACTGGTCTAACAGTAAAAGTTGTCTGCTAAATGGATGTAGAACTGAGGCAGCAAAACTATGTTTGAAGTATATTTAGACACTGTGCAGTCTTACTGCTACTAAATGAAGTCCACCTTTTTGGTTTGCTTTCTTTACAGATAATCCAGGCAATCAGTGGGTAAAAATAAGGGCTGTTAGGCAGGTTTTAAAGGGAGCTATTAGACTACCTGGTTTCCAAGAGCAGTTTTAGCTGCAGATTACAGGCAGGGAAATCAGACTATCTGGTGTTTGTGATTGCCACACACCTACGAAATATCAGAAGAGAGAGGGGGCCATATATTGATCTATTCAGATTTTAAAAATCAATAATCAAACTTAGCCGAAGAGACATAGAAAGTGCTTCTATGCTTTTGAACACTGTAAGTTTTACTAGGACTTTTTCAACATTTCTTGCTAGTGAACAGTTGCTATACGTGTTCAATAAATGATTAAATGAATGGCACTTATACCACAATAATCAAAGAATAATCAAACAAAGAGTTTAGCAGGAATTAAACTAGTAAGGAACAAAAACAGAATTAGAACATTTTATGAATATATTTAATGACTATGCACTAAAAGCAAATTAAAACTTATTCTAAAAGCACTTCAAAAAAGATCTAGCAGTCTTTAACAAGCTTTTATTCACCAGTCTATTCTTTCACAAGCTCTTTAGAGGCTTGCTTATTTTAAATTGTAGGCAATATTAATCTAATATTTAAATGATCCTCTACCAGTCTTTCAACATTTATTTAGTATTCAATAGAGAGCTCATCACAAGCAATATACTTAGAGCCAGTTTAAAAATGCTCAAGAGATAAATCCAAACAATCACCAGTAGTCAATTCCAATAAGAATTAATAATAATCCACCTCACATCCCAAGAAATTATAATTTCATATGCTTAAAATGCACATCAAAATAAACAAACGATAGTACAGTAGTTGGAAGTCCACTGAAAATGTCTACTGCAGATGAAGGAAAAGATTAGTCACGTACCACCATTGGTACCAGATGGATAATTAAGGACTGAATACAAGAGGAATACAAAGATTAGTGCAGGTAAATATACAGAACAAAGACAGTAAAAAAATGGTTGGAAATACTGAGAAATCAGAGTACAACAAAATGGATGAAATTTTAAAATACCACTATATTAACTTTTCTATTATTCATAATTGGGAGAAATATTCAAAGCAAATCAAGCGCCTTAAAGACTTAGACTGAAACAGGATGCTGACCAAGGCGGTTATAAAAACACCAAGACTGTCATGAACATGTTTAATAAAACCCCTCACAGTTATAGACGTGGCTGCAAGATGAATCCTGGATTCTAAACATCCCCCGAAAGTAATACTTTGTAGCACATAAATAATTTTTTTGCTCTCCACATTTGGTATTGTCTGCTTTTTTTAATAGCTTGATATTTGAAATACCAAAAATATTATATCTTGCCCTCCATTAAACAATCTCTCTTCTCCACAATCCTTATTTTTCAAGGAAAATTAATGACCTTACATCCACAACAGAAAGTAGAATAAAATTAGCAAATTACAAAGCTGTCAACCATTTTGCTCTGAATCATGTGATGGGGCACAGCGGTGCCTACCGGCTGGTGGGGGAAGGAAACTGGAGAAGGTGGTCCTTGCCTCTGCTGCATGTCCTTTCTTCTGTGAGCCCCAGGCAGCCTGTACAGATCCCATGCCCGAGTGGGTCCCCAGGCAAGGAAGAAATTACAGGCTGCACAAAAGAGCATGTAATACAGGAACTGCAGAGGGGAAAAAAAAGAGCAAAACAAAAGGGAGAGTAGGTGGAAAATGACTAAATTTAATGTACTGCATTTTGGACGAGACATGCCTGTTACTGCTGTTAAAAATAAACAAACAATTAAATAGTCTAGATTTGTCTCTCTTCTAGCATGTTTATGGTACTTACAGGAAATTCTATCATATCATGGGAAATGTTTCCATAACTAAGGAAATTTATATCATATTTGAATAAAGGTGTTTTGGAACAAATTAACTGCACGTCTTTTAGCTTGCCTATGCTGTGCTCAGTTGCTAGTTTTTTGAGGAACTACTGCAGCAAGGGACTACCAAAATACCGTGTGATGTTAACTGAGATGTGCTGATTTTGTCCTTAATTAGGGTCAGCGTGACCTAGGTCATGGCAAACATCTCCAAGTGTTAATGATGACGGGCAAACTCATTCACAAGTTAGAATCAAATTTCCTCTACGTTAAGAGAAACAAATCCATCTGGATTTTAAAGCGCAGATATAGCAGGATCAAAGCGGATGCAGAAAGGCCCCTCAGAAACTCTGTGATAGATGAGCAGAAACAGATTTTGCTTTCCTTCTTTCTGTGCTGCTTTCAGACGCTGTCAAAGGCAATCACCATCAACACTTGCAGCATGGGGAGGGAGCCAAAAACCTTTATGAGAATTGTCAGGTGAGGAACATAATATTGATCTCAGCAACACTGGCACCAGAGGATCCTTGCAGCTCCTTCTGGCTTTATAATCTACATAGTAGCCTTTACTTCTGCTTGAACAGCACACTTAAGACCCTAAGGTACTTTCTGGCCTTGGACAAGTAAGAGTTATAATGATTTCCAGGCTCATCTGATGATATAACTCACCTCATGTTTCAGGTGAAAAGTAATTAAATTCCCTACAGTGCAGGTAGAGACAACAAACAAACAATAAGAAAACCCATTAAGTTATATTGATTTTTTGAAAACTTTAGAAAGCAGGATGATTTTTTTATGTACCATATGAAAGATCCTAAAATACATAATGATATTCATCAGATCTGTTGAGAATAGGCAAGAATATAGCCAAACATAATATGTTCTTTTCCACTCCAGATCTGAGCTTTTCCTTTGCAATAACTCTCCTCATGCTACAAACTTTATATAGGATGTTTGAAATCAAACTGTATGACCTCAAATATTAAAATTAGCATTTAACCAGTAAGGAAATTGAATAAATGGAGGCATGCAGCATAACGATACTTGAAAGGACTTCAGATAAATCAGCAGGACTTCAAGAGTCAAAGCCAGAGAGACATAGGTCAGCTCTTCTGAATCCCAAAGCAACATACTGTGGTACTTTGGCACTGATGAAATGTTATCACTGCTCTAACCTTTGAAAACACAGAATTTTAAAATAGTTCTGTAACTGAATACAGCTTTGGATTTATTTTCTCTTTTTATCCATCTCAACAAACTTCTTAAAACATAGAACAGAATTAACTTCTGTTAAACGTCTTGTAATTCGATTCTCTACAACACTGTAGGGAAAAGGGAAAACCAAACCACCCAAACCAACAGAACAGGCAGAGCTGGCTGTCACAGTACAGTATTAATCATATTTGTTGTATTATTTCCAAAAGCTTACTTATGTAAATGTAACACTGCAGGAGACTTACCAACTATTAAAAATATCTAGATATTTAAAAAGAAATTATTTTTCCATGTATATTGTGGTATAGCACTGTCCCTTTCCACAGCTATCTCCACCACCCTAAAATGCTGTAAAAGGCAGTAAAAGAAAAATGAACATCCACAGCCTCAATCTATGTAGGAGGTATATACACTACTTGTTTGTCCAAGCCTATTCTGCTCCTCCAGATAGTCTGACTTTCAGAGGCAGTGCTGTGCTCATGTGCTCTGTGTTTTAAGCTGTGACTAATCAAACTTTATGGTCTGTTGCTCACATCATGACAAAGTACATGAAGTTAATGAAGAAACAGAATTTGTGGAAAGAAGACTTCTACACTTTAATACAGGTTTATAAAAAGGTCCTGTGATATTCAGATGTGTTTAACTGCAGCCGGACTCACTGAACCAAAATAGAAGGTACTTCTATGCAAACTTAACAAAAAAACCCTGGCTAACTACAGCTGCAACACAACACTGTAATCCACAGACTTTGATTTATTACTAAAATAATGTGTAGAAGAGGGGAAAAAAATATATCTATATCATGTAAATCTCATATATATAATCTTGCATATTATATATATACACACATACATGCACTAATACTGTCAAGACCTTGTATAATGGAAAACATTTTATCACTGCTAAACTGCTGAATACCACAGAATATACCAAAAACTTTCCCTGAAAAATACTGGAACTATCTCATATCCATAATATGAACAGATTTGCAATCCTGAGTTCAAGAAAATATGTATGAGTTTCGAGCCATACACACTGCAGTTCTACTTTGATCCTTGTCTTGGGTACTTGTTAAGGGAAGACTCTAATAAATGAAACATAAGCCCCCTTTGAGCCACTGCTTATTGCTCTTTTGTGAACTGACTTTGTCAGGGTGAAGCACAATATCCATAATGCATTCTGAAAATTTTCTTCTCAGCAGCTACACAATTATCATTGCCTTCTTTTGGCATCCAGTTAGTGAGACGATAACTGCAATATCATTCAGATACATTGCAATTTTTCTTTTTTTTTTTTTTAATTCATGTCCAATTATATGTCCTTTTGATGAATACATGTTTTAAAGAGGAATAGAGTTATCTTAAAAAAACCAGAAATATCAAATTGTTCCTACTGGTCTAGAAAGGATTCTCTGCCTGCTCCTAAGTACAGATATTCATTTCCTACATCCCTAGTAGTATGGGTATAGAAGAATATAATTTTTAATATTTAGCTTCTTAAATTGGCATTGTTAAAAAAAAATAATCCAATAAGTAACAGCCCTGCAGAAACAATCCTAACTGCTCAGGCTTTAGCACAATACAGTATAACCATAGCCACTATTTTCTCCTTTAGAATTATTTTTAGTACAAGCAGATCTCAACATTTTATCTTCTGACATGAAAAGCAAACATTTATTTCTCTTACTTCACCCTAATAAATGCATAACAGTTCTTCTGAACCTCCTTCAGAAACTACAGAATCATGTGCATTTTGTTAAGCAAAATGTTCTGAGTCTTCACCTCAAAATTGCATGGGTCAGGTCACAGATTTTTAATTTCCTTCACTAGTAACATTTCAGCTAATTTGTGCTTGTTTTGAGCATCAGGTTCACCATTTTTTTCTTCTTTATTCAGGGTCATCAGAATTTACATGACCTACTTCCTTACTAAACAAGCATTTATGAAGTATTAATGGATTTTCTGTCTTATAGACTGTGCTTTCATACTGTGTAAGGAAAAACTTTCAGATCAGAGAAAGGCAACAAGGAAGATCAAAGGTATAGAATGGCTTCTAAGTAAGAAAAGATAAATAATTTTCAATCCTCCAGCCTGGGAAAGAAATTATAGGAGAGGTGTGACAGAGGTTTATAATATCATAAATGATCTGAAGAGGGTGAACTAAGCTCAGTTGTTCAGCCTTTTCCAATGTAAGAATTTGGGGGATGCAAACAGATGACAGGTTTGAAACAAGCAAAAGATGGTTCTTCCTACAATGCAGTTAAGCTGCTGAACGCTTTGTCACAAGAAGCTGTCAAGCAAGATACAGTATACTGAGGGATTAGAAAAAAATCCTTAAATTAAAATTTTAAAACGGCCCAGCTAGGTTGAAAAAAAAGTATGAAACAGGTTTGTAAGAAACAATAAATAAGAAATAAGGCAAAAATGGATTTCAAACAAAGGTGTGAGGGAAGTGGAAAGAAAAAATAAATCATGGGAGAAAACTTTCAGCAATTCACAAGGAAAAAATTGAATTTGGAAGGCTAAAATGGTAGACTTCACAGAAAACAGAATGTGTAGGGTTGGAAGAGACTACAGTGGGTCGTCTGATTCAAACTCTCTGTTTAAGCAGGATCATCCTAGAGCACATGGCACAGGACTGCATACAGACAGCTCTTGAATATCTCCAGACTTTTGACTTTGCTACTTTAAAGCCAATACAAACCAAAGGGTGCCACTTTCAGAGCTATCAACATGATGGCCCACAGTCCTAGTTTTCAAGAGGGGAGGATTTATTTTTCTTTCTATAGTGCAAAAAAAAGCCAATTTAACTGCACACACTGCAACTGCAAAAGAGCACCCCAGATACAGAGAAGTACCATCTTGCAGCAGTTAAGTCTTTCCCTACCTCAGCTCCTCAGTTCTCTGAGATACCCCAATATGTCTCACATCAAATCATCCCAACTGAGCCTAGCACGACTGAGAATGTGAACAACACTATCTTCCTTGTGCTGTTTTTACAAACTAATTAACAGGTACTACAATTTTTTAATAAGAACAGAAGGAACCATTTCAGATATTTTAGAGATGGAAAGAGCATTCACTACTGTAAATCCCTTTTCAAAAGCTTTATTAGTTCAATCTTTCTCGAAAAATTATCACAACCTCTCTGGCTTGACTCTAACAGTGAGCTCACCTCTGTTCTTTACCCTTACATTTCTTTCGATGACAGTGAAGAGGAAAAAAAATGTACACCACCACCTGAATGCTCAATGTGTCTCTAGGGACAGCATTCTCTGCTCTGGCAGTTGGCATCAGAAAGGCCTTTCTTTTCTCTTGGCACCCCCTGAGTGACTTCCTGCAGCAGTCCTTCACTGTCAGATATCATTTCAATTCAGTAATTATGGAGCAGCATTTCCACACTTACTCTTTTTTAACTCTGGTATTATTGTTGTTGCCTGGAACTCAGCAAATGTGATCAGTGAAAAATCAATTACCTCATCATGCAGTAATACATATACCTGCAACTCCCAGAAGGAGATATTAAAGTTTTACATTTTCTCACGATGACCATGTCTTATGGATTCAGGCTTACCACATCCCACATGAGAATATGAAGGGAAGAGATGCCCAGCAAAGAAATTGCCCCCATGTTATACACTGCAAAGTTATTAAAATCTAATTTTCATCAAGTTCATCAAAAAAATCCACTTCCTACACAGAAGTCATAATGCTGTTAACAAATATATGGAATTCTATTTGAAAATATGTGGCTCTGGTTTATGTTGGAGGTTGCTGAATCTCGTAGCCTGACAAAGGCAAAGCTGCTACAGCACCACATTCCCATATCCATCCAGTTGCGAAGCCTATGGGCACATACAACACATACAACACATATATACATATACCCAAAGCCAATCACCCAGATCAATTCAGACTGAAAAAAACACAAGACCAAAACAGCACTTGGGCAAACACAAGCTGCACCAACTTTCTGATCCTGCTCCCCTCGCTGGCTGACCAGTATGAAAGCAATTTAATACAAAATACATACACAGATACATTATGTATCCCTCCAGTAACTGGCGACAGATATGTGATCTGTTCAATAGCCAGCCTCTGGATCACTCACCCACCTGCACAAACAGATCTGTCTCTGGTTCAGTTTGGACTCCTGGTTACCTCCAGCAATCAAGCCACACAGCCTCTAGCCTCTCCAGTATCCATCCCAGACTTACAGCCTCATCTCCCACTCACCAGCTAGTGTGGCCTGACCAGTGATCACACATGCTGAGACATACACCCACAAAATATATATGTAGTAGAGTCTTTCCAGCCGCCTCAGCTCTCGAGCCCCTCTGAGCCACAGCCCCCTTGAGTACCAGCTGGCACTTAGATCTCTCCATTCTCTCCAGCTGCTCCACTACAGATACCTGGGACCCTGTGACACTTGGTTTCCATTCCATGGTCCCCCTGCACACATAGACATGTACATGGACACAGAATAGTGTGTCCCTTCATCTAGCTAGGAGTGGAGGTTGAGAAGACAGGACAGGCAGTGTAGGTCAGGGATAGGGCATGGCCAGATAACTGTACTGATCAGCAGCCCATTAACAAGTGATCAACCCCTTTTATTGCCTTATTCCTTTATTCTCCCTCACCTGTGCCTCCTCCAAACCACTATGATCCCTCCCTTCCCTCACCTTTGGCTCCTCCCCTAAATATCCCACCCTAAGTCTTGTGCAACCCAAAAAAAGCCCTATCCCTGCATCCACTAATGAGGCCCATGGCCTGCTGGGAGTGACCCTCTCTATCTGTAGGGTGAGCTAGGAAGTTATTCCCATTGGCTCGCCTGGCTGCTGGTTGTCACTCCTAGACACTTACTGTGACAGCCTAGCAAGGAGCTTGGGCAGGGTGTTCGATTTGCTCTGAGTAATTTACTGGGGTTCCTCTGTTATTGTTTCCCTGCTCCTTTGGAGTTTTTAATCAACTCTGACCTAAGAGCTGATCCAATCTAAGTCAGTGGAGTTTGGAAAGCACAGACAATGGACATCAGCAGCAGGTTGAGACAAGGAAAATATCCAAATCTCTTGTGAAAGCAAGGGCACATTTTTTCCAGAGAGGACAGCTGGTTGCAGCTGCAATGATTAGCTTAATAATAGTATGAGAAGGACTGAAGTCACTGCTGGGGCTGCTCCAACAGGCCTGAACATGGCTCTCCAGCACACCTCCTGCTGCCTAACTGTGGTCTCCGCCTATCAGAAGAGGGAAAGTAGAAGAGCTCTGCCATCCAAGACCCATCAGCATCAGTTTCTCATCCAAGACCTGCAACAAGTGATTCAAATGCAGAGCTGGGTTTAACACCAGCTGAGGAAAGGAGTGTTGCAAAGTGGGATCTTTATTTGTACTCTGCGCTAACCTAGAGGGAGGTTACTGACAAAGCCCAGGACTGATGACACAGGTAAGTCCAGGGAGGACAGAGAACATGTTCACAAAGGTTAGTGCTTGCTCCCCCACTGTCCCAGGCAGGCCAGGTGTGCTTGTGTTCAACCTTTGGATTTAGGAATATTTTTAGCAAATGCAGCTGAATTTCAACAGAAGCTGAAATAATGTAGTTGAGAGAAAATAGCTAGATAATGACTTAAGGGACTACGTCTGTACCATGTGCATGAGATTCTGAAGTGACTCAGTCAATACGGATTAGAAAGGGCATCAGCTCTGCATTCAGAGATCATCAGTGCAGCATCAATAAACTGAACTGAGGTGAGAAACATTCACTGTCTAAGTGACTAGATAGCAGAAAAAAAAGGTGTCATTGCTCATGACTGCAAACAAAAATATGAACAGCAAATGAAGCAAACTCTTAGAGCAAATAATAGAGAACATTATTAAAGGTGCCTTATTTTCCACGTTTCAACTTTTCAGTATTCTACTTTCTATTTATTAACATTTATGCTTTGGTCTCCATTTTTTGCATAGATAATTTAATCTGTTTCTTCTCTGTCTCCTTATCCTTTTTGCTGCATGTTCTTTTTTATATATCTTGGCCGTTTCTCCTCTTTTAAGACTTTCAAATTGTTATCCTAAGCTTATTTCAATAAGCAGAAGTGTGTATGGGGGTAGTGGTGCAAGACAAGCCCTAAGGATCTTAACCAACCTAAGTGGATTTGATGTTATGAAATTAATTAAACATGACAAATGAGTGGATCTAAATAGCATGGTAGGGCAAAAGAACTGGAGCTGGAATGCCACCACTTCACTGCCCTGTTACACTCAGAGGACACTGTCACTACAGCAACAGCCTCTCTGGGTGTCACAGAGGGAGCACATCATCTCCTCTCTCTGTTCCTGCCCGCTGGCCTGTGTGTGAGTTGGATGGAGAAGGCAGATCGCCTGGGAACATTGCTTGTTGTCACTATGAGTTGTTCTTTCCACAGGCCAAATTTTAATGACTCTTTCCACAGGGCAAGTACCATGCAAGCATCCAAAACATCTCTCACAGAGAGCGTAGGTGTGTGTACATTAAGGTCAGCATCAGTCAGCATTCAGAGACCACCAGCAAAACCCCAGCAGACTTCCATCAGAAGCTAAAACTCTGTGGGAAAATGAAAAGATTATGAATCCTGCAAAGAACGACTTTAGAAGCGAGTCCGTCACAGCAGCAGCTCTCCAAGATCGAGCAGAGTGGAAAAACATCGATGATTCACGTTTTTATTGTACGCTTTTCCCTTGGACTATGTAACAATGCGGCCCACACACACACAGCGCCATGTTGTCCCCTCTCCCCGAACCGGCCCTCATGCCTGCACAAGCAGTATTAGTTGTCTCATCAGCTTCTCCCCAATCCCTGGCTTGTTATTGGATCTTGGTCCTCCTGTATCCCCCATTGGTTAGCAGAGCCCTCAAGCCACTCCCTTTCCTCCCGGACCTTGGCTCAATCACATTCCTCCTTCTAAGCCCTCCCCCGGAGACCTTAAAAGCCTGCAGGAGTTTCAAATAAACCACTTTTCGCCCTGGAATCCAGAGAAGAGACTCAGTGGCTCTTTCCTCCTACTGAAGGGGGACCACGCCACTGAGACCCTCTCCAAGAAACCACGAGCGAGGAGTTGTAACCATCAATTCTGTTAAAAGTCTATCTCATCACCTACATACTAAAGGAAACAGGATTGTTGCACATCTCATATTTGCATTCAGAGTGTGAAGCTCTCTCACACAAGCTGCTGCAAACCTCCTTGAACAATCTCAACAGTGTTACTAAAAGTACGTATGTGAGTAAATGTTCATCAGGACAGAGTCTCTTCTTTGTCCAAAGACTCATGGAGATCAGATCTTGCCCAAATTTTTTTCAAAGTGTGGCAAATAACACTGGTAAATAGGATGGACAAATCCTGCTGTGGTTAGCCTGAATATATGTTTCTGTGACAGAGACGCTGCTAAACTAAGATCATGCAGAGTGAGACAAAGAAGATTATTCAAAAGTAGCCCTTGGAAATCTTTTAAACAAACGAGCAAATCTCTTCAGAGCAAAACCTGGTTTATCTCTTCAGAGCAAAACTCAGTTTTGGCTTCTAAAAGACAAAAGTGTGTCTATGTTGAGGAAGTCAGAATCTCCTGCTTCAGAGATTTGCTATTCATTTGCAAGGGAACTGACTGAAACAATTTCCCCTAGTTTAAAATTGATCCAATGAACTTTTAAGTTCCTCTTTTCATCCTCTTCCGTAGTAGCACATAGTGGCAACAATTGTTAAAAGGACAGGCACCGGGATCTTGAATAGCTACTATTTTGCAAGCCTGGAAGTCTTTCCACTTATAGGATCAAAGGAACTAATTATTCTTGCTTAGGAGAGAGAAAATTTTCTCTGGGTCAGACTGGTAAGTATTGATAAGGATGTAGAGGGCAACAGCCCCTTTCTTTAGCGTTGAGAACAAACATGTGGTGGGATCCTTTAGGGTGATTTTGCTCAGGTGTTTGTTTCTTGTCCTGCTGAGGCCTCAGTCACTGACCACCTATCAGCCTTAGTTCTGGGCATCCATAACCTGTTGAATCTTCTGCAGAACTATATCGTTTCAACATTGATAAGTCTTAATTATTTGTTAAAACAGTGTAGAGAGCTGTGGATTAACTGTGCTACTGTATATCTAAAGACACAGAAGCTGGCCTAACGTTCAGATTCAGACATCTCTGCACATCTTGTGTTTCCAGAGCAGCATAAGTGCTTTCACACAGCCTGAACTCCCAATGCCTGTGAACCTGAGCTAGGTCAGTACAGAGCCAGCTCAGTTACTTCCGACCTATGTTCTTGTGGCTTCTGAGCTGACAGACTGCCACACATCTGTGAGAAAATACAAAGGGACAAAGAAATTAAAGAAAATAAAACTGCAAATAGATTAATGAATGTAACTTTAAGTCTGATAAACCACAGCCTATGCTGTTGCAGACTGCTGCAATCAAAATTGAAACATATAGAATAAAACCAGTTAACAGTGGAGGAGCCAAACACCAACTGTCACTAATACTGTCCCACTCAGAAACAGGTAAGAGCTAGCAGAGTCCAGGCAGGTGACCTTTCCAGCAAATATGCAGCATAGAGTCTTTAGTATACCCAGAACCAGTCTAAACTGACAGCAGATAAACATGATTTATTACACATGACTAGTGAGAGGCACGGGAGAGACATGATTCCTTCTCAGGCCCACACAGAACAAATAATGATGCCATTCACTGGGCATGCAGGAACACATGTACCTTGAGAGGGGAAAGCATATGCAGAGCAATTACCAAAGGTGCAATCTCTGTAAAGAATTAGGAATTCACAGATGCACAGAATCACCGATCGTCCAGTCCAACCCTCCACCTAACACTATGGCTGTAACCCTTAATCCACTAAACCGTATCACTCAGCACCAGATCCAGATTTACTTCAGGGTTTGCAGATGATGTCCTCCAGCTGTTTCCCTGCTGGTAAACCAGAGTAGAAGGCAGTTTTGAGCTCCATGATCATCACTTCTGTATAGCTGTTATCTTGCTCACTAGCACCATTTCAGTCAGGGTCAACCAACATTTTCCCAGAGCCTTGACATGTTTTAGGGGGCAGGATATGTCAGGAATTACTTGGAGAAAGTTGACACCTGACAATCCTGTTTGGGGAAGGAAGAAGAGGTGGGAGACTAGGAAGGTAAACAAAAGCTATGCTCCAGGATCAGAGAACAGCTCCCCTTTTACCAGCAGCAAAGCTGTAGCTGCTCAGAAAAAAAATAACCCGTGGCAGAATTTTACCTTGTTTGCATCTGGCCTTATTTGGTACTTATTTGGTACCTGATTCCATCACACACAGCACCAACAAGATTTGCACTTAAGAGGCTGTAGTTAAGGCAGCCTCTTTTACTGAAACACACTGAGGACCAATACATGCAGAGTGGGCCGAGGGAAACAAGGGCTATCCAAGGACTCGCATGACCAAGCACTGACAGGAATGCACAGTACAAATTTTGGAAGATAACTGGAACAGGAATGACTTCTGCTTCACCAGCAGCTTAGCACTGGGGGATGGCAGGATCTTAGACGACAAATAGAAAGACCACATCCTAGCACAAGTGTCTACAAACAGATGGGGTTCTGAACTACTGCAAGGGAGGCATCTCAGCTGGATTCTGACTTGCCAAAGGCTTCTCTACACAACAAGTGTTTGTGCTCCCGATCCCTCTTACTTTATACTGCACTAAAAGTGGCTCAGTGGATGAGGAAATGTATCCACATATTGATAGTGAAAAACCTTTTTTTCAACTGAATTCTTGAATGTAACACGTAGGGTTGGATGATAACTCTGTGAGTACATAAAATGACAAAGCATCATGTCTAGAGTGAGTATCACTCAGAATTTAATGCTTCAGCTTCAATAAGAGGAGAAGTAAGTTACAATAAATTTGACAAATAATACCAAGCTCTAAAAGTACTATGCAACTGAAAAGGCTGGGCAATGTCTGTGAAAATGGAAAGGAATCAGCAAAACTAACTCAACTGAACGATTAAGATTCTTTACTCAAGAAAAATTATCTGGACAGACAGTATTGCAAAATTCTGAATGTATGGATTTAATCTTTCACTGGTAAGTTATTATTTACATTGTCATCCTTAAAAGGATATGGAACACAATTCCCTTGAAAAGATATGCTGTACAGATGAGAGTTTGGTTGCTGCTCAAGCCTAGAAGTACTGGGATTTCCAAACAACTGTTTAATTTCTTTACGTTTTTGGAGGTATAGCAGCCTCAAGATTGAGCATTCTGACACAGACATTTTATAATTTCATGAACACACTGAAGTACTGGGTACTTGTTCAACAAATTAATTTATATTCTGGAAAATTAAAATTTCTAAAAGAAATTGTCATTTTTAGGATAATAAATGCAAGCAAAAGCAGTATAAAAGTGATAAAGAAATTCAGAGATAAAATCCATTGCTGTTAAAAATATTAACTTAAAAGGAATTGGCACAAATGTCCATCTGACATTTTCAGTGAAGCTTAAGAATCAATGCTAACTGGAGATGTTTCCATGATGTTTTTCTTCCGTGCTTTGATGATTTCCTACACATCGCACCAGAACTATTTTCTGTGCATTTCTTAGATGCTGATTTTGGACTCCAGGTAAATGCTGTCTTAGAATTGCATTGTGATATGCAATCATGTGTTCAGGCAGTTCTGGGTTTTCAAAGACTTTGCTGAATCTTCCTTCATACTAAGTATTACAGGTCTTCCCTTTACGGCAGATGTTCACATTCTCCATGTTAATGCTTCAATACTCTAAAACACAATTACGTATTCTCCTACGTATCTATATTCTTGTAGGCAAGTGGGCTCTTCACAAGCATATCAAAACTGTACAGATTGTCTTAAAAAAATCAGTGAAACCCAAAGTACATCCGCTGATTGTAAAAACTAGTTAAAAAACCCATAGCAGATGGCTTTTTAATATCTGCCTAGATTTAAGCATAAAATCAAGAGTAAAGAAACATGCAATAATAAAAACTATGACTAATGTATTGCTATGCAGGACATAGCATTCCTCTCTCTAACTGGCTTGCAGCTGCTGCACAACATGGTGAGCTACACTGCTGCCAGTGTGGGGACAGCAAAGGGAAAAAGGCACCAAGTATGAAATACTGGCAGTTGCTGCTGCAAGAAATACAGCCTCCCTCCTTCGACAGCAGTCACTGCCCTCCATACCTGCAGCAGGGTCAACAGCAACTCGCGTCATGTAACTGTGCAACAGAAAGCAAGAGTTGTTTAAGTTGCATTACCTTCAGGAATAATTGTTCCCTATCTCCTTCAAAAAAAAGGTTTCAAGGAAGAAGGATATTTTCAACCCACAGTAACAGCTTCTAGCCATTTAGACTACTAAAATTCCCATGTGCTTTAGAGTTTCACTGTGCAGCCATACAGCCTTAGGGGTTATACAGCAATGAATGTACTTAAAGACATGGTCTTTTTTCCCAGACTTTTTTTAATAAACGTGATTTTTTCTTACACTGTGTGATAACAGCATAAACCAACTTATGTTTCTGAGCCCCAGAGCTGTACATTTTCTTCTTTTACTAGCCAGTGAATGATGATGCTTTTTTTTATTTTGCTGCTATGCCACTCTATTACATAAAACATTTTATGTAAATACCATTACCTGTTAAAGCTATTCAGTTAACAGATGAGCTTAAATCAGTGGTCTAAACATATGGTATATGCCTATATATTGCATGTGGATTAGAACATCTAAATGTATATTAGAGATTACATTATCAAAGTGGTCCATCTTTGAAAATTCTCCTTCACTTCTGATTATGAGCTTTTGGTATAATTTGTTTCAAGATTTGTAGTGACTAAGAAATTGGTAATTATTTTTTTTAATAAAACCACATTCCATTTTTCAATCCACTGTTGTTTGGTTCATTTGGTGTTTTTTTCCTGAATAGGCCATAGCCATTTATTTTTTATTTTGTAACAGGAGACCTCAGGCTAGCTGATGGCAAATGTACAAGATCTTGTGGATGTAGCCTTGGAATTGTCCAGTTCAAACACTCCTGAAAATAAATTTTTCACTTAGCATTTGGGTTTTGCCCAGTAGGACAGAACATTATCTTAAGAATTACCCACTGCCAGATCACACAAAGGCCTTCATACAAGTTGTTACAAATTATTTCTTTTTTATATATGCTTTCTTGAACAGAGTCCAAAACCAATATAAAATTGTATGTATGTACACATGCATTCTGCCTAGTTGCAATTTTGTGCCTCTAAAAGGAACTCCTTTCACAGTGCTGCAAGAAGGTGCCAAAAAAAATCCCCCCAAAAAGTTTGTAGTGATTTAGCTAAAGTTTGGAAAACACTTCGCCAGAGCTCACAGAAACAGATTGCAAGAGCAATGAAACTGCTTGTTGAGAAAGTAAAACTAAAAGACTAAAATAAAAATATCACACTCCTCACATAAAACATAGGGGAAAAGAAAAACGGAAGCTTATACCATGTTTAATTATTTTGGTTAGCTCTTTTTTTAACAAATTGAGAACAAAATTACCTCTAATGATAATATCAAGACATTATGAGATCAGAATGGCTGAGCAGTTGATAGTAGAGCAGGAAAAACACAAGTATTTGATTAGAATCTGTTCTGGTTTAGGGAAAAACAGGTTATGTGTTTATAGCAAGAGATGGCAGTTAAATACTTTCCATTCCAGGAATAACTGAAAGAGATGTTAAAGTTGTGAAAGTCTTCTGAGCCAAATGCCTTAACACCATAATTTGAGTTATGTTCGCTTACAGCAGTCCTGAAGCACACAGAACAACATCCCCTGCTTGGCAGTAGGATCCTCACCTGGAAAGAGGGGGCAGAGTCCCAGATTCAAGAGCGTGTGCCTTGTAAAGGTTAGGATTGAAATTTCAACAGAAAAAAAACCCAAAACCCACATACACTGTTATTTTTTCATAAACCAAAGCTGGAACACAGGACTCTTTTTCCCCCTTCCTGTCACAGATCCCACAGCTGTGCATTAAATTCCCCACAAAACTGCATAGGGAGACTAACTGGGTATTTTACTGTAGAGTCTGTGTCTCTGTGCTGAGCACACAGCACACTAACCCCTTTGTAGATCTGCCCCCCTATTAGCATTTGGCAGTGCTGCAGCTGCTCCTGGCGTGCTCCTCTAAGGCTAATGCCTACGTTGCAAGAAAGATGATGATGAAGCACAAGTGAGGACACAAAAAAAAACTATGAAAGTGATGAAAGACTTAGCTAGTGCAAAAGCAGGCAACTCATTTATTTTACTGACAAAAAGGTTATGAGGCAAATTCATGATAGTCTAGAAGTACTCTCATGGGAGAAACAGAAATTGGATACTACTGGGTCTGTCAGCCTACTGGCCAAAAAAAGTGAGATCCAGAAGCTGGATGCCAAGACTAGACAAATTCCTACTAGGAAAGACGAACAAAATTTCAACATGGACAGTCAACAACCATGGAAAAAACATGAAGGCTTCTGGATGCACATCAGCATCATTGCCAATTTTTAAAACCAAGGTGGATTCCCTCTTCCCAAAAGACATGCATAGGTCAAACAGACTAGTTCATGTAACCAGTAGAGAGTTTGCTGAAGGATTCTTTATCCCAGCAGGAGGCTTTTATCTCAATATCTCTAACTGAAACCAACACTGGGTAATCAAGAGCATCCTAAACTTTTCAGCTTTAGTGAAGCCACTTTTTGGATGTAAAATCTTACAGAGGACAACAAAAGGAATGACAAAATCAAGATGGGCTCTGCCAAATCTCAATGCTTCTGAACATCGATTTTTCTCTACTGATAGGCTGAAGCTATGATTAACTTTCAAAATGCTATGAGTTGCTAATCAGAGTCACTGAAAAATGCTGAAAAATTTAAGATGGTCCAGCAGAGGTCTATCGAAAGCATTATATGGCGGGGGAACCTGATATAAGAAAACAAGGCTGAAAGAATGTTTGTTCAGATGAGAGCAGAAAGCTCAGAGAAGATATAATTTAAGTCCTGCAATACATAGACAATAATTATAAAGGAGATACAGGTACTCTTTACAGAAGGATACTTGCTATATATATGAGGTATATATGTTATATCAACTTGAGGTATACCATTGACAAATATTACTTCTCTCTTTTAATGTAATCTATATCTCTAATCTAAGCTCTTATTTGTGGTCTCACTTTTCAAAAGCAAAGAACACAAAACAAACATTTTTTGCTTACACTCCAAAGTATAAACAAAAGTAATCTAAAAGTGTACAGAGGGCAAATGAAATGAAATGAGATAGTGTCAATTAATCCCTTCCACACAGTCGAAAGAATGTAGTGCACTCAGTACTTCCAGTAACTGCCAAGCTATTGGTAACATTTAACACATTCTACAAAGACAGAATACAAAATTGAGAACAACCTGGAAATTAAATACTCTTAACAGATTGCTGAAAGACTTTCACTCTTTCTGAATGAAACCAGAAGTTACAGAAGAGATGAAAGACACTAATTGTACATCACAGACCATAATTTATTTCTTTTGATTCTGTAGACATGAGGTGTCTAAAGATACAACATTTTCTGAAAGTGCTGTTTTAGGTACATCAAATGTGAATAGTCTAGAAAGACAGGCAAGAAAAGTAAATAATTTTTGCAAACAGCAACTTTAACCCAAAATAGTTTTAGAGAAGGAATGACAAACATTAATGCTTTAGCAGTATATCCATGCCCAGAATAAAAGCCACAGGTTGACATAAAACAAAGAGTACCATTCTCCCTGATTTATTCCACTACAAATATCAATAACTGTATTACTGAATTATTAAAATACTACAGTAACTGCAGATTTTGCTTAACATACAGCATAACTTTGCAACCTCCACAAAAAACCAAAACTAATCCAAATCAGCAAGAGAAGAGCAAACCTACTTTTCTCATAATTTAAAATTTCTACAGAGAATTACATCTTAGATCATATTTTGTTTACCAGATTTCAATTTTAATATTCCATAGAACACAGATCTGCAGCTATGTCTGGAAATAAAATGTATTTTCCGGAACAATTTACAAGGCAGGACTTCTGTAAAATCACTGCAATTTCGAATCTATCCTTCGAGGAACAGTATTTTCCAAAGTAAGTCTCAAGTAACTTAAAAGATAAGTAGAAAGTACTATTTGCTTCATTCTTAATGCTATTCACAATAAACAGTATCATGCCTGTCTTTCTTGTTCTAATAATATGCTTATAAAAATGTGTTTACTTTAAGGTTTCAGTAGCATTTTGATGCAAAAGTTAAAATAATTGTTTCCCTAAGATTGCATAACTATATCAAAAAGCCAAACCCAAGTATTTGTTTTTCAAAATGAAATCTAAATGTTTCCTTAAAAATAGAGATTTCTATCAATGACAGCTGGGATTGTCACAATACTACAACTAAAACTGCAATATTTCACCATTTAAAAGACTTTCTGCAAAAGAGTGAGGAAAAACAACTCCTAATATTTGGACTTTTACATATTATTAATCTGCACTATGTCACATAGCAGATTATCAGATTTGAGTTACAATCCAAAACCCAACTGCAAACAATTATGGATTCCCTAAATGTCATGGAGTCTAGAGTCAATCACTGGGCACAAACCGAATGAGGCTGTAAAATTCCTATTAATGGCTGAGAATTACCAAAGGAGGAGAAGACCTACAGCAGACTTGGAGAGGGCAATGTCTTCACAGCAGATCTTTAACCCAGTAGACCTTAGGGTATTCAAAAGGACAGGGATTCTTTTTTTGAATCAAAGATAACACTTTGATGCCTGGATAAAATCCTTGGTCTTGCAAGCTATGTTTTAATAAGATGAGGACAGGAACAAAGTGGTTTACAAAACAGAGGGGTAACGCATCTACCACAATACAGCTACATCACATAGTTTTTCAAGCAAGTAAGTTTTTACATTGGTGAGAGCTACAAGGCTGTAGGTTCTACCATTTAAGTGTGCAATCCAGCAAGACATAACATTACTGACACCTTCATTTTAGCAAGTGAATTACCTCTAAATTAGCAATTCAGAAATGAAGACAGAAATAAATTTATACTCCCCGAGCACCCACTAAGGCACTCCAGGCTCATTTACCAGGCTATTCAGCACACAATTAATCATTAATTCCACAAAGCACCTACCTGCCAAACCAAGTGTTCCTTTACAACAGCTGTACCTGATAGACAGACGCTCAGCACAATCGTAT
Source organism: Lepidothrix coronata (assembly GCF_001604755.1). Lineage (NCBI taxonomy): Eukaryota > Metazoa > Chordata > Aves > Passeriformes > Pipridae > Lepidothrix > Lepidothrix coronata. The sequence goes on from NW_016690289.1 coordinate 2,822,580, forward strand.
GAGATGCAGAGGTCAAGACGCTGGCAACTATAGCGTCTCTCATGTTGAAGGGCAGCATGGTATACACCACAAAAATAATGAACAAGAAAAATGATACCTGTGCAAGACAGCAAGACAAAAAAAGAAGCATGTCAAATTTACTTTGTAACAACATTAAAAAAATAGCATTTAATTTTGAAGTGTCTTCAGCATAAAGTCACACAACAGTTTTTTACAGTAAAGTTATTCCTAACCACTCCAGAAAATCAATTTAGGAAGAATTCATTTTTAAAAGTGTTGGAAAACTTGCAATAAACTAGATTAAAGAAGTGCAGTTGCAAAATACTATATTATGGTTTCAGACCTACGCAATACTCCAAACTTTTCAAATTTATCTTTTCAAATTTTATTTTTATTAACACCCTGTTTACCATTAAAAAGTAGTTTTCTCAGGACTGGTGGATTCATTACAAAACAACCTGCCAAACCCCTCCATAGAGCCTTGATTTCAATACAGAGAGATTTTGTACATTCTGATGCAATAACAATTCACAATATGTGACATAATGCAAAAAGAAAAAAAAAAGCCCAGGTTCAGCAAAGCATTTTGGCTTAATAAGATTGTATTTCATGTGTTTCTACATGGCCTATGTCAAATTCCATCAAAATACTGCATTTTAAGGAAATACATTTATTTAGTCATGAAAAACATTTTCAGAAAATCACAGCCCACATGCAAAATTTCCAGTTAGCTTCTTTTAAAGAATACTAGTGTCCAAACTAACATTATGGAACAAACTCTCCAAATGCACAGCCCAACCTGTAACAGCAAAAGGGATTCCTCCACTATACATAGAAAATACATATTTGATGGTATGCATATGTTCCAAACTCCACCACACACTTGAGAAAACATAACTAGATTTGGGACACAGGTTTTGTACACATGAGTAGGCAATTCTGAAAATGTGCCAGCTTGTGTATAATTATATCTCCAAGTAAGGTTTTCCATCAGTTTTAGTTGAGTTGCAAGCCTATTCACCATCTAGCAGTTGTACACACATAGTATGTAACTCAGAAAGCTCCCAGGCAGGCATGAGCAATAATAATTTGCTGCTTGCTTCCCTTAGTGTCAGTTTGTTTTCTTCATATCTGCATGTGCTGATTATATAATCAAACCTGAACCCTAAGGTATGTGTACCTACAGGACAATGGAGGCATTCTTTTCCATCATGGAGACAGCTGGATGGAGGAGGAAGTCCACTTCTGTTCTCTACTCAGCTTTCTCCCATTCCTCCTTTAAGATTAATCCAGCTCCTTCCAGATCTCTCATGCTCTTTTCAATGCTGCCTATCCCACATGCTTGAGTTAAAAAGTTCAACGCCATGAAATGAAACAAAACTATGAGGGAAATGAGGGATAATAAGAAAATACAGTAATAAAAAAGGCAAAGCAAAAGCTTTGCTTCTCTACTGTTTCAATCTGCCAGCTGATAGCAAAAGGAAACAAAAGTGTTTGATACCTGTTTGGTTTCAGTTCTTCCTAAAAGTTTTAAGTGATCAGATGTTAGTAAAACCAACAGCAAAGGGTATAAAAATTTGGTCTAGGTAAGAGAAGGGTTAAGCAAGTATGATGATTTAAAATTGTCCTGGCTTCAGAAAAATCAACTGTGATACTGAGAGAACTAACCAGTAGTCTTAAAACTTGGGAAAGATATAGAAAGCTCTGGCAGCTAGAAAAGGAAACAAAACACATGCCTTTGAAAGGCCGGGAAAAGGGATAAAACTTGCCAGCTTACCTTTAACTCCTACAGCAGTACCAGAAAAAATAATAAAACAATTAATAATCAAGATTACTGAAAGTTAAGAAAAACACAGGTAACAGCCAATGTGATTTTGCTGAGAACAAATCATGTTAAAGCAATCACAATAACAGGCATCAGCATAGGGGAAAACCCAAATAATGAATTAGGCAGCAACAAGGGATGTGAAAGGTCTTCTAATATAGGCATAAGAAGAATGGATACTAGAGCCAAAATACCTCACCAGCATGTAAGACCAGCTGCCTAAGACATGTTTCCAGTTAAAGGCCAGGCTGGATGGGGCCCTGAGCAACCTGGTCTAGTGGAAGGTGTCCCTGCCCATTGAGGGGGGCTTGGAAGCGGACTTTAAGTTCTCTTCCTACGTAAATCATTCTATGATTCTATGATTAAAAAATGGTTTGAAGAAGAATCATCCCGGACCCTAGTCCTGGAAGAAGGATTTCAAATGCTCACATTCCTAGGGATTTTTCATGAAAACAAAGTTTTATTATTTCAAGTTTAGCTTTCTCATTGACTACAGGGAAAATGGCATTCAAGTATTTGTGAAAATTTTATTATTAAAACAGAAAAAAATTTCCTTCTCTAACAGTCTTGTCCCCAAAAAATAAAACTGGCAGATATTTTGATATCTGACTTTATAGCCAGACTAAATTATCCACTCCATTTGTGAGGTACTTATTAAAACTCATTAGTGGATATAAGATAGAATATGACACTGTTGTTTTTTTCAATTTTGATATAAAACAGGCTACTAAGCATGGAAAAAAAATCGGCACTTTGTAATGCTTCCAGTGACATCAGCTGTATCAGCTTCAAATTTTTTGTATATCTGTAACCAACTATCCATTCTTTAAATTACCCCACTATTTTCCTTGGTCAAAATAAATGGATAATTTCAACACTCCACAACTACAAACAGAGAGTGCTTTTACAAGGTTCAATTCCCTTGACACTACACTTCAAGTTCTCCATTTCTGAACATCGAACAGGCTGGGTTGCACTGGAACTGTGTTAATGAACACTTGACAAAAAACTGACCCATCAGTTCTTGAAATTTGGGTATCAGAATGCTGTTACAAAGCAGAAGAGCTATAGTCCTGCTAGGACAGAAACTCTCATCCAAAACACATAGCAAACAGCTCCTGCCAATAGCTCTTTGATTCTTGGTTACACTGCTTTTCTCCTAGCATTAGACCACTAATGGTCTAATGACCCAAGAAGTTAAAAGCTCCATTTATCACAGAAGTTGCTTTTTTATTTCACCATGGTTCAAGAATACTTCCCCCTCATAGCCTGAAATAAGATGCTTCTACACTTTATCTTGATAGTAGATATGCATGGTATGTAAGATGTGGGACCTTTCAACATACTTCAAAATGTCAGTGTATTTCAGTTTGAGATCATAGAAGTCAATACTCAAAGGCTTATGAGCAGGTAAAAAGAAGAGACAAGCTTTCTGGACTGAGTCACAGTCTGCAGAATGGTCAGTGGCCCTGACCATTGACCTATTTCATGTAAGGCCCTTTTCATTATCCTTTTGTATGAATTGGCAGAATATTGGTGATAGTAACATGAAAAAGCAGTGATGACAAGCTTCCAAGGACCCCAGTATCTCATTGCAAGACTTACTAATGCTAATGCTCATCACTGGATGCCTGCACTTGGTGTGTGTACCCTCAGTAAACACAGCATTAATTTACAGTGCACAATTTTTGACACTATTAAAAGGAGTCTGTTCCACCAAAGTGTGCCATAATCACAAAGCCTGTTGCTGTTTTGAAACTGTGTTGGAAGCAATCTCTAATGTGAGTCATCACTATGACTGCCTACTTGAAACACACTTTTTGCCCTAATCTGAACTTACATTGCTTTAGGAATTTGATTTTCAGAGATTTCATCTATGAGTTTATGTTATCCATACCTTGGAGATGGGGAGTGCATGGGCATTCATGGTATGCATCATAGCACACAGCATTCCTTTTTAGTTAACATTGGGATAACATCTTACAGAGAAGTATGTGGCTTTCCTGCTTTGATTGAGGGGTATCCAGGACTCTGGTCCATCACTCTTGACTGTCAGAGCTTAGCAAACCCTGAGTGTGTTTGCTGCTCTCCATATTTCTTTCCCATACTTCAGTAGGGCCACATTTTCATCAACTATGTAAGCAGTTCTTTTCCACAGCAATTTAAAGGATGATGCAACTGCCATAGTGGCCATAGCGTAGCTGTGTAGATGGGTATGTAACAGACTACTTTTCTCCAGATTTTGTGTAGCTGCTTTCAGAAGGGCAGCAAAAGTCCTCATACAGACTGAGGTAGTCACACCACTAAGGAGAGTTGGGCACCAAATGGTATAATGACACCATGGTGTGGGATATCAATGATGATCATGAACCCTCAAAAAACCTCATTCTTGTCACAGAATACAACACAAAACTATAAGTAATCATCTTCACACATCATACAAAATGGAAAGACATCAGTTGCACAAGATAGAGAAGAAGATCCTTCTTTAAATCAAACCCATTCTGAGTATTTGTCATGTTGGCAGTTTTGTCCCAGCATCTCTAGATGTATATTTGCTACTGCAGTCTCTGACCTACAGTGTTGACTGTGACCTAGGAGAACTGGTATGAAGTTGATAGTACTTGGTGGTTCACAGACATTGCTGTTGGAAACATCACTAGTTTGGACTGTGACAGCACAAACTGCAGTGGACCCAAGTCATGAATATATGCTGGTTTTGGAGCCCATGGATGCAACCTGTTCTCAGAAACCACGTCCCCCTGTTGTCACCAGTTTCTTCTCTGAGTGGTGTTGCCTTAACTCTGAAGGGTATCTGAAGTAGAAATTTTAACATATTTTACACATTAAAATTGTCTTTCTTAGCACACAGGGTATCACAGTGGATGTTGCTTTTGACACTGAGAACAACTGTACAAAAAGATACTAATCATTCCTTTTGTACAAATTATATTCCAACAACTCACAATTTCCCATCTAGACAGCCTTTTTTAAAACTGTGTTAAGATAGTTAATTGAAACTGGCTTGGCATGTGTAAAATTCACTCAATTTAATGTTACTCTGACCAGAATTTCCCCTTGAGGAGTACAACACTTTGGCACTGAAGCTGGCATGCAAATCTGAATACTCCATTTCAGTATGAGTTAGGGGAAAACACTGCTTTGATCACAGCCAGCAGTAATGCAGCTACAGCTAATAAAATAATTGTAGCTCTTTGGGAGAACTTCAACAGGGCTACATTTTCACTGTGTAACCAGAAAAGACCCTGTTCCCATAATTAAAATGTTCGACTATAAAAATTCATACTAAGTCAGCCAGCCCACTACAGAATCACTTTCAGAGGTTTTTCGAGATCAGCTTCCCCCTTACAGTGTAAAGGGAGTAAAAATTCATCAGGTAATTAAAGAATTTTCCCTTGGAAAGGCATTTAGATTACAGCCACTGATCTCAAATGTCGTCTGTATACCTAATTTCATAGAAGACACTCTAGCTTTTCTAAATAAATAGTTAGGTTTTGTAACAAAATTGGCAGGACCTACTAATATTAAAAAATAGTTACAAATACCATGTTTGTAGTTTAGTACAATAACTGTATGTTAAAGCTTTGTGTCGGTAAAGGATGCAAATATGTAAAGGTCTTTGCCATTCTACTACTGAATCCTATCCCTCAAAACTTCTGACTCAAACTTCTAAAAGCCAGGCAATGTTCAGAGAACAAAACAAGTACCCAGATAAAACAAAAAAATGAGTACTAAAATCAGCTTCTTTTTTGAGTCATCTATAAAAAGGCTTAAATTATGAAAGCATTGGATAAGATGAAGATGGAAATATTGTTCACCAAACCCTGAAACACCAAAAAACCAAACACTCAATGAAACTAGTAGAAGATTGGTTGAAAAAAGGTGAAAAGGAAGTACACCTTTACCTAGAGGACACCTGCCACAGGAGATCATAATACACCATAAGGATCAAAAAGAGATTAACCAAATTCATGGACACCTTGTCCATAAACCAGTAATAAAAAGACAAGGCAGGGAAATGTACCCTTGAATTTTGCTAACACGCCTGTGGAGGTTGGGCAAGGTATGAAGTAAACTGACCACAAAAAGTGATCAAGCTCGTGTGCTGCCTTTTAATAGCATCTTCCCTAGCACTTCTTGGAGACAGCATACTGTGCTAGATGGACTATGGTCTTACCCTGCAGGAAGTTCCTTGTGTTCTTGAGCTAAAAGTCAAAAGTGCTTCAAAGAAAGAGATAAAGCAGTTCTGATACGGTATCCTCCCTGACTTTAAAATAAAGCAAGGGAATTCAGAAAAAGAACTGAAAGTCCAAGGATACTATGAATAGAAAGCACTGTAGAACCATTCACTAGTTGGAAGGGAATTGTGAGAAGAAAGTTAAACTTCGAGCAACAACAGGATAAAATATAGAAGAAGATAAATTTACCCAACGTTTCTCAAGTCCCCGGTATGCCATAAACCTCAAGAATAAATTCAACACGGAAGATTTTGTTTGGAATTTACTCTATAAATTTCCACAATAAATTATAACTTCAAATATTTTTACCAAACGTAAGGTTTATTTTTCCATAATTGTCATAGAGATAGTAAACAACCCTGTAAATCGTGCCTTGTTCTTGATCATACAGAACTCTCAAACTAATAATCCCTTCCTCTTGTGCACAGGTCTAGGTTTAAATATCATCAGGAAACTAACAGTCATCCCAACCTCTGCCAAAAAATTAACCACAACCATTAGCAAAATGGGACAATAAAAGCAAGTTGATTGCACTAAAATGGATATTTTTAAATAACTGTGCAATAAGAGACCTTTAAATGTGCTCCTAAAGTAACATATTAATGTGACAATAAAAGACTTCAGAAAAGGAAGGAAAATTCATATTTGAAATAAGATATAATCTGATTGCTTTCTATGTCACGGAATCTTTTCTTTCACTGGATTGGATCAGTAAGAGGGGCACAGGATCTGGAAGGAGTGACCCAAGGAACATCAGTAGAGAGTCAACAATCCATAATAATTTTTGGCCCTTCCTGCTACAGTAAGAGGAAACTGAGCAACCATCATCTCTAGCAGATTTGAGATTATTCCCAAACTCACTGAGAATTTAGTTCACACTGTATGCCTGTTTTTACTATCTTTCTCACTTAATTCTCTTCTTTCTGCTGTATCTTATCACCCTTGTTTCAACCACATTATAGTCAAAGCAGTCAAGAAGACAGATTTGCTGTTACAATGCTGATAAGTCCCTGCAAGCAGAAAGACAACATGAAGCACTATATAGCCCAACAATGGCATCTCTTTGCAATGATTTGAGACTCTAACTGGATCAGATGACAATATGCCATGTCTTCAGTATTTTCAGTGATGAGACAAGTGAAAAGCATCAGAGATAGTGAATACATTGTTCATCCTTGTTATTTTTCCCTCCTGTGTTTTCCCCATAAATATTAGGATCAGAAACCTACAATTGCAGCCTGATTGTCACAGCTAGCATTTTCTCTAAAAGGGACAGTTGAGACCCTCTTTAATGTTACCTTAATAATTTTGGGGCTTTTTTTAATCTAAGGACAGTGAGAAAGACATGATAGCACATTATTAAAACCAAAGTCTTTTCTTTTCATGCCACCACAGAAGTAAAGCCAAACTGGCTAAGACCACACTGCATCCTATTCAGAACAATACTACACAATTCTAAACTGTAATTAAATTAACACATTTTAAAAGTGGAAAATCAAAAGAGATCCAAATGTCTATACAGTATATGTAGACAGACTGAAGACCAAAGCAATAAACTGTAATTTCACTTGGACTGCTAAGGAGGTTATTTTACAATACTCAAGTACCATGTACAAATTTAAAAGGAGTTTAAGAAGAACATACGTTGAAAACATTTTCAAAGTTTCTATGAAGAAACACAAAACTGTGAAAACCAAAAGATACATAAAAACCTAATCTGGTTAGATAGGATGTGAAAATCCATGTTACAATATGCATGCTCCCATATACACAGAAAATACTAGCAATGACAGCAATTAATATAAATCAGAAATCAAATAAACTAGTAAAGACAGAAGACAAATACACCACATTTCAGGGAGAATACATTATATTTTCAGGAGATCAAAGGAGCTTTTTATACATGTTTGGCATGAAATAAGTCTAACACTGAATTTCATCAACTATTATAAGAGAATGTAAAACTTTTAATTCCAACAAAAGAAAAGCAGAACCATCAAATAAAAATGTCTGTTCTGTATTAAGGGAAAAGCTAAAAGATATATGTACACCATGCTAAAGAATAATTGCAGTACAGTTTCATGTTCCAAAATATTAGCTCACAAGTATATAAAGCCACAGATAGTAATGTTGAGACATTTTTAAACAGCAGGTCCAATAAACCATGCTCGAGCATCTTACAAGTTCTGGATTATGTATGTTGATTTTCTGTACTTCCTAAACATCAGGTCAGTTCCAGAGAACTGCAGTAAAATTGGATTGTCAGAAGGTAAAAATAGGAAGTAAAAACAGCAAATAAATGGTCAGCTTTTATACTGGAAGGACTGTGTTATCGGATTCAGAGAATTTATGTTATGTCTTCCTAAGTGTTTTGTAAAAAGGAGAGGAACAGTGATGTGCAATGATTGATGTGATTTTAATATTGTTCAACGTATTCAAAAGCAACAAAACATGGGAAAAGTTGCAGAAGTGACTCACACTGGTGTGACTGGGCCTTAAAATAGCAGATGAAATCCAACATGATAAATGCAAAATAGCAGGCATGGAGAAAACAACTTTAACTTCCAAAAGCAGTCTTCACATTAGTTGTTACATCCTCTGAAAAAGATATTAGACTTATTGTGACTAGCTCTTTGAAAAAATGAATGATAGCAGTGGTTTAAAAGGCAAATAAAAGGACAGCAATAATTAGGAAAAGAATGGAGAATCAAGTGTCATGATGACATTGTATGAATCCATGGTGGGCATATTTCTGGAATAGTTCATGCAATTCTTTTCTCCCTATCTTAAAAAAAATTCCGAAGGAAAAAAACTCATGTTGGTAACACATACCCCCCTCAGCATTCTCTTCTCTAGGCTGAAAAGCTCTAGCTCTCTCACCCTGTCTTCAAATGAAAGATGTTCCAGTCCCTGAGTCATCTTTGTGGCTCTTCACTGGACTCAATTCATTACATGTGTATTTCTCTTGTACTGGGGAGCCTAGGAGTGGACCCTGCACTCCAGATTTAGTGTCACCAAGGCTAAGCAGTGGGGTAGGTCCCTCAACCATTAGGAAGACTTATAGTTCTTCCTAATGTAGCCCAGGGCATGATCACAGACCAGGTCCAGTACCACCCAAAACTCTGAGGAAGTCTAAGCCCTGAGAGACCTATGCCTTTGACATACTGACCTACAGGAACATTGCAGCCATCAGAGGAGCCTCAACAATACACTGAGAAGCCGTGGAAATCTTCTGTGTTCACGGTTGTCAGAGAACCCATCAAGAGCGGTGTTTGAAAATGAAGAAGGAAGTAAAGCAGGAGTATACAGATGGTGGTAACAATGAGTAGTCATTTCCTCTAGTGATCAGAAGCATTCCATTCCTTGAGATACTCAAGTGTCAGCAAAGGGCAACACCTTCAGCGAGCTGACATTTGCTGTGGCTGGTGTCAGAACGAAGGGAATAAGCAGACAGTGATAAAGGGTCATGGTTCAGGTACATCTGATGGAAAAATTTAGACTTCTGAAGAGCCTGAACAGAGGAAAATGGGATTTCCTTTTCACAGATCAATAGTCTCATATAGCAGCACAAGTAAGAAACTGCGACAAAGGAAAGACATGGTACACTGATATGACTCCACTTACAAAAATCCAATACTCTGAATACATTTTTTTTTGCAAATGATGGCTTATTGTAAGCATATATTTTTGGACAAAACAGAGAAGAAAAGCAAGACATTGTTATCGTTTACCTTGGCTGGATGCCCTGTGACCACCGAGACTCCACCTAACCCCCCGCCAAGGGAAAAGGAAGAGGGAAGGGGGGAAATAAAAAAAAAACTTGCAAAACCAAGGCCGCTGAGAAAGGCAGTTTTATATTTAGACACAGAAGAAAAAGAGAACTATAAGCACTATACACACAGGGAAGACTGACAATAAAGACTATTTCCCCACGAGAAGTGTTTTCCTCCTCTGAAGAACAGCTGTCTATCCTACGTAACTGTCCCAGAAGAGAAGGAAGGAATTGTTTCCTTCTTGTCTCTTTATATCTGAGCTGACGTAACATCATATGGAATACCTTACTGGTAAAATATACATCAGGTGACCTATCCTAGTTCCGTTTCCCTCTCAGGGAGGGTTACAAACCCACTACACCAAGGAAAGGAGCCTCTTAATAACTGTCCTCGAATACTGTGACTGTGTACAGAGTGCTAATAGCATGATGTTAATAGAAAGGAAGAAAACAGATTTCTTCTTTAGGAGATCTGCTGAAATAGGACATAATATCTCCTTGGAAAATTTTATTACTCATACAAACAACATGCCTAGAAGTGCATGACATCAAAAAAGTGGACAATGCCATGTTAAAATTATCTAAACTGTGAAGGGGAAAAAAAAAAACAAGAAAAAAATCACAGTATTTAACCGTCATGAGGCTAAAACAGGTTTTGTAGCACTTACTCAAAAATCTGTGCTATACCCCTGTGACACCAGACTTTCCCAAAGTTTTTCAAAACATCTGATAATACATTCCCAAAAACTTTAATACAGGGTGAAATTATTACTCTGGTTCTTGCACAGTGCCTTTAGGACCTCAGCCTTTCATATTTCTCAAAGCTTCCTATTTGCAATGTTGGCTGTTATGCCCATGGGTCTGCACGTGCCAGCCCAAACTGTTGCTGTAGTGGGTTCCCACGGAAAAGGATTGTCACTGACCTGGGTATCACCTCTTTTTTTTCCCCCTTTTCCCTCTCTTCAGCTGTGGGTTTTGATTTAAATTAGGGGATCCAATAATAAGAATGCACAGAGCTTTGCAGCTGCTGACATCAGCACATTCCAGTCAGCACGAACAGCATCCCATGCAGGAATGATCATCTGGGAGTCTAAACAGGTCCTGAAGAGAAGCATACAGTCACTATGGGATAAGAACCACAGGGAGAACCACTTACTGGACTAGAGGAGACACACAGGAAAGGATGCTTATCTGGAGTGCCTCTGATGTTCTCCTCCCAGCTGCCCCTCGGGAAAGTTTGTTTTTTCCCTTTTCTATCTCTTTGTTATTTTGCTTCTGTTCCTTCCCACTAGAGTCAATGCATGCCATCAGCTACAAACCTTGCTGATAAATCTTTGTGCGTGTGAACTTGTCCCAATATCTTTCAGTCAACATGTTTTCCCCTCAACTTTAGAAAACCACAAAGTGATTTCTAATTCAAAAAGTAGTCAGATTTTGGTAGCTACTAAGACAACAACTTTTACATGAACGCTGGGGACCAACAGCGCTACCAGCCTGGATGTTGCTTCCTCAGGAAGGACGTAGTGCTATTGTGAAAGGGCAGTCCAGGTTTCCTTTACCCTTTCACTCCAGACAAACCTTCTGGTAGGGCAAAAGGCACAGGTGTGGGATGCAAAGGTTGAACATTAATGTAGGAATGGACATGTGCACCAAATCCAGTAATGATAAAGACAATAAAAATCATCATCATCATCATTTCTTCTCCAGTTTTGACATGTAAAAATTACGTGTGTTTTACTCATAGCACTCTCCCAAGCAAAACAAAAAGAGGGAGAGGGTATTCATACATTTATTTCCTACTTCCCCATTTGTCAAACTGTCTGTTTTGGGAGCACTAATCCCTACTAGATTCATGGATATAGAACAAAGTTAATTCTCTTACAGGGATTTAATTTCAATTGAAATTCAAGAAAAAAAAGGGGGTAAAACAATTTCATGGTTATTCATAGGAATTCAACCTGTTTTGATAGCATAGATAGGCCTTCACTTGAGATCTGTCAGAGGTTTAACCTGTTTTACATAAAGACTGAAAGGAGAAAGATTAAACTGGAGAGTGGTTACACAGAAATTATATTAAGGTTTGAATTTAACCTGACAGACAAGCAGATTCACCATTATCACAGTCATCCCAAACTTCTCTCATTGCCTGCCTGTGTGCTGTTCAAGGTCAAATGCTTTTCCCAGCCCAGGTTTTTCACAATTAGCTTCTTTTCCTTCTAAATCCAAACCCTGTTGTCACAATGCAGCTGGGATTTGCTCTCTAAAGATTTTTGTGGATTTCTTTTGAAATTGTGAATATAGCAATGTGGAAATCAATCAAAAATGATAATGATGTCTTTGAGAAATTCTCAGATGAATTTCACACATACATATATGCACACACACTCTTTGTTACGGAAATGAAAAATATAATACTGGTCATTTCAGTATATAAGTAAATATAGATTGATAATATTTTAATGTAACATCTGTATTTAAAAAAATATTTTGTAAAACTTAAAGTCATTTTTCAATAGAGACCAGCGATAGAGCATATCCTTAGGCTAGGTGATCTTAATAATCTTTATAATCCTGATTTTAAATACAGAGTCCATATTCTAAATATTGCAGTTACTTTTATAGTGTTTATTGATATGATGAACAAGGTAGGCCCAAATATTCATGGACCAGTGATGTGATTTCATGTGCAGCTCTTAATTGTAGCTATCTTCTAATTACAAAGAGATTCATTATGTAGCTGTAGGATTAGTTAAATGCGGTAGACTAAATTAATCCCAGTAGGATGAATATAGAGGAAAAGTTATCCCAATCTGTTTTAACAAGCATGGGATTTCATGTCTCACTATGTTTCAAATATTAAAATTAGTCAACAATTAATTTACATACTATTTTGCAGAAGGTTCCACCATTGCTTGCTGAAAGGACTGTTGTTTCAAACCTGCCATTTCACACCTTTCACACTGTAAAGCTTTTTCTCCTCAAAAGTTTTCAGTGGAACAATTTTTATGGAAGTCTGGGTCCCCAAAGGAAAAAAACAGCATACTCAAAACCCCAGAAAGCATGACACAACTTCCTTTTTGCAGCACAGCATGACACAAGCACCTTTTTGCAGTAAAATGTGCCTAAGAAGTGTATAACACACACACAACCAGAAAATTTATCTGAATAGAACAATGAAATATTTGTCACATTTCTTCACTTAATAATTTTAGGTTGGAAGGGACCTCTGGAGGTCATACACTCCAACCTCCTGACTAGTTTCAAAGATAGATAATGGTCAAATTACTTCATATAATGGGCACAAATCTCAAAATAATTTATTGTTGTCTACACAAAACCATGTGTGCTTTACAGAGTGATGAGTTAATTAAAAGAGACAATAAACAGAGAAATATAACATAAAAACCTAACCTGTTCTTCAGTTTTTTTCTTACAGTAGGAAATAGCACTTGTATTATCAAAACTGGTATTCAATTTCTCAAGTGAACAGGACAAGGCAATTCCCCTAAAATGAGAGGAATACTTTTAACCTCTTTATTGACATACCCAATCCCAAATCACTATTGAAGCCAGACCCCTAAATCCAGTCAAGTTCCTAACAATAGCAGATATAACTGGAAGAAAAAAACTGCCAAAATTACAGGAGTCACAAAATGTTTAAAAAGAAATTCTGCCTAAATTATGACACAGTTTACAGAACCACACAACTTTGCCCATGAAAAAAAAATAGCAGGAAAATAAAGGCAAGAATTTGCAGATACTGTTGGGAATGCAATGACAGAGATACTCCAACGAAAGTGTGAAATACAAATGTCCTTCTTACAGTTACTGCAAAAATACATCAGTGATCCCTCTTTTTTTTTACTGTCTGATTGTTCACAGGCACAGAAGTAGATGGAAACACAAAGACATCCACATTAACAGATATGGCTGAATGCTACCTCCTAATAAATGTTTGTGGATCATACTATAGAAATCAATGGAAACCATGTATGCCATGTAGAAGAATACAGTCATAAGATGATATTCTCAATATATTTCTGAGGAGACGGGTCAGCTCCAAGTAAGTGCTCTATATCAAATCCAAGTCAGTGCTGACTTGACTTAGTGCTAACAAAATAAATGAGGAAAAACCCCAACCAAACAAAAAACACTCATGCCATGCATTTCAGAAGCTGCAGGACTTCACATCTCTTTCATTTCAAAGCCCTGAGCATTTAAATAAGAGCAATAAATAAATTAAAGTTTAAACTAAACATCAGTCCTGCATCCTGTATTTCTTTCCCAAGCAGCCTATCCACAGGATTAATACACTACCACCACCAATAAATCTATACCAACATACATTCTTACTAAGCTGCCTCATTCCTTCTCTCTGAATGGATTCTCAGCTGCCTGGTCAGTAGTAGAGAGGAATCTTAGAATACCCAGAATGAAGAAAGCTTCATTTAGGTCAGAGGGAAATGTTTCCTCTGTTTTGCTGTGCTTTCTTCAGATGAAAAACAAAAAGGGTGGGACTACTTGGGAGCAACAGGATATATTTTTTCTTCTACCCATTATCATGCCAACTATCTGTCACTGTTGCAGTGGCACATTAAAAGTCAGCAAACGGACTGATGATCACTGTGTCTAACATACAACAGTAAGCCAAAGGTATTAATTCCACTTAAATGACTGGATACAGCAAGATTGACAAGCTACAGCTGTAACATACAATGTAAGATTTGAAGACTGAAAAGACTGTACAAGGAGCGTGAACACTGCCACGACCAGTGAAGGAGAGTGTTCCACCTCACATTAAGCTGGCAGTTTGTATGCTAATAATTTAACACAGCACTGGGTCTTTGAACAGTCCAGTGAGAGGGGACTTAAAAACTCTCTCTGCCATCAGGTACGAACAGCTTTATCCAGGCAAGAAAGGAGAAAAGAATTATGTGAATCTAAACAGAAACATAGGCCTGATTGTGTGTAAAGAAAACACAGATGTCCAGATCAAATTTCTGTTCCATGAATAAAAATTTAGAGTTTGCGTAAAAACAGGTTTCTTGTGCATAAGAACATGATGCCCAATTAGATGGATGCTGCAAACAACTAGACAAAATGAGAGAAGCTTTGGGGTTGATCTAAGGATAACTCAGCCTAAGTGTGATCTTCCTTTACTTGTTGCATCCCATCTCAAAAACATTTGCAACTGGATAGCTTTCTGTTTTCCCATTTTGTAAACAAATTAATTATTTTACAGTTATTTAAACCTGAATTGAGTTAGGGGTGATTGGTAGGTTACTGGCAAATACTCTCCCTGCCAAAGTGGTAATCCTTTTGGTAAAAATAAGATACTCTCACAGTGCTCAGTACAAGTCCAGAGAACATAAAAAAAGTGTCAGGCCAGGAAAAAAGTTTGAAAACTGGGTCAGCTGGAGTTTGTATGGAGGAAATATCTTCTCATGAGAAGCACACACTGACAACTTCAGAAACACGTGAGCAATGACTTTACCTCCAAGAGTCTTCCAGCAAGCTTGGAATACCTATGAAGATAATTCAGTTTATTTAATCTATTCTCTTGCATCAAGAATCATTATTCACATCTGGTTTTTTTCATGCTAAGGATGTCAGTGAAAGCAGCATAGCTGCACCAAAATGCCATGGAGGTGACTGAGAACAATTAATTCTAACACACTGGATGTTCAAATCCATTGATAGTTAAGTATCTCCCAATTTTACAGACATTACTATTTTAAGGTGCAACATAACTAAGTCAGGAACATGATTTAGCAATCAGTAAGCTTCAAGGAGGTACAGACAGATTAGATAAATATCATTATCCTTGAAATAAGACAGTGTATGCCACTACAGCCTAACAGCAACTGAAAGAGCTATGTCAGTCCTTACCAAGAAAGGGAAATGGAGAAAATATCAGGTATCACAAGACTTCAGTGTTCCCATACTCACACTTTTAAACATTCACAAAAGTACTGCTGAACTCCCATTACAACATCTAATTATACACATCTTACAGACACTGTAATTATTTCACCAATATGACAGGAGAACTCCACTGCTCGGAGATGCAATTTTCTACACTTTGAAGCACTAATGGACAAATCTCATTCTGTGCCCAGTCCACCTATGCAAGTAGCTTTTTCATAAAGGAATAGTTTAGTGAAAGCTTTAGCTAAAAATGGAAAGAAGCATGAATTAAAGATGACAGGAATAAAACTTAAAAACAGACCACTGTAAAAAGTGGGGCTTTCTGCAGCCCCTTTTACAATCATTGCTTATCTGAAAAGAGAGACAGCTTACTACATTTACAAGACAGGCAATATTTGTCATCACTGTACAGAACTTGAATAAAAAGATAATTTATGTATCCCCCTCACCTATTTTTAGGTGGAATTATCATTATCCCTATTACAATTTTCTTCTTTTACCACAGATATAATAATTTTTATTCTCAAGACATTTTTGGTGTATATAGAAGCTATGCAAATGCTTCTTTTCCAGATCAGGGATTTTCATTTACATCTTCGTATGAGACACTATGTTCTCTTTTATACCCCAACATACAAATTCTTCAAGTGGGAAACTCCTCCCAGTTCCTGGCATCAAAGCCTAGCAGTACAATGTCCAGTGATAATACTACATATGTGTGCATGGATTTTCCCTGAGATTGCATCCTGGAGATTCATGGCCTAAAGAATTAAATTTACTGGTTCTTTTCACTCCTGACAATATTACTGGAATACATCAGCTTTCCTTTGTTATCACGTCAAATTATAGAAACAGTGTACTTCTTTCTCAGTAATTTCTTTCCTCTTCTTAAGCGTTGTCAACATGAAAGTTCGAGTTTGTTTGTCAAAAACTATGCCCTCCAGAGTCAATGTATTTTATCAAACATTAAAAAAGAGTTCAGCAACTTGACTCTTCTCACATCACACAGAAAGGGGGAAAAAAGGTACTACTCTTCTGTTGCTGGCACACTCTGACAGATGTTTCCATACTAGATAATGGGAGAAAAAAAGACACAATTTAATCCAGATGGGACTGACTAGGGCTAGGAAATGTTGAGAATCCAAGAGTTCAAAGTCCCTTTCCATCCTCATGCATGAAAAGCCAAATCTGTCATGCCCTTTGAAACTTTACAGTCAAGCTGTTTTACAAGCTTGAGTTACCTTAAAATGACAGTCAGACATTTTACATACTATAGTTGCTACTCTTCATTAAATAATAATGCTTTTTACTCCATGATTTACTTTTACACAAAAAACGAAACAGTAAATCTTGTTGGGGAGGGAAAAAGTACAAGCTTACTCCTGTTCTCACTTAGCTGGTTATACTAATTGGTAACAGGAGAGTTAATTTTGATATACAATAGTATGAGAGCTGAATCAAGTTTGAAAAGTTAGGAACTGATTTGGATTCAGGAAGTCAAATTAAAATTTCTAAACTTTTAGGGTTTTTTATTTTATTGACTTTGAATATTTTAGTATCCTATTTAACTAATTTCAGTAGCTGGGCAATAGCTAAAAAAAGCAACCTGGTGAAATCATAAATACAGGGAAATTGCAGCTAGGAGAGGCACGACCCCTCAGATCTTCAGAATTCAAATACATAGAGGAACAGATGTCAAAACTTTTAAGTTAAAATATTATCAGATGGGAGAAAATTAAGTTATATGTCTAAAATGAATGAGAAATCACAGCATACATTAGCTCGAGTGTAATTTTATCAACAAAGCTTTTCACAATATAGTCCAGTTATCTTTCTCCCATATTTTTACCTCAGGCCCATAGACTTATTCACTTAGGCACTGGAATAAACGAATGTACCTCGGTTTCTGCAGAACTAACATTTTCAGTATGCTTTATTTTCTATTTTCTCTCCTCATAACTCTTCCTATTTCAGTTTGAAAACCATTACTGAACAAAACATGCAAGTTTCACCTAATCAAAAGAATAACTGATGGTCTGCCAAGAGACTGAAGAGCATCAGTACCATTTCCAATGTGAAGCCTGACAGGCAGCCCACAAAGCTGTAAAAGCTCACAGTGGTCCACTCTGATCAAGGCAATGTCTACATTATTCAGGTAACTTATAATGTTAAATGGTTTCATCTGTATTGCAGTTTTTCACATACTGTGCAGAAAAATATCTTAAATATATTCAACATATTCTGCATATGCTACCAGGAGAGGAAGCTTTAAATGGAAAAGAACTGGCTGGTTTTATAGCTCTTACACAGCTACCTAAGATGGGTTAACAAGATCAACCATCACAGTTCAAAGGTTCAATACATTTGATCCTGCTATGAAGAGACACAGGTTCTGATTTGTAATAAGAAAACAGGACTCTACTTTTTAAAGGACACTCAATAACTGTTTTTAGTTTAGGTATCTTATTCTACATATAAAGAAAATATCTCTGCATTTTCAGTGTAAGAGTATGAAGAACTATGACGTTCAGTGAAAAAAAATATATTTTGTATTCCCAAATGCTCTATCTTCTATTCCCAAATGCCTATGTCATAAAAATAATTACAGACACAGGCAAGATCCCAAACCTCCAAAGCAGACATGCATCCCTCTTCCCACAGGCTGCCCAACCTTCATGAAGACATCAAGTCTTTGCCTCTTCCACTCACTGTTTGGTTTGTGATTTGGGGGTAAACTGAGGGGTTTGATTGCCTAGCAGCAGCACATAGATGGATACTAGAAACAGTTAATTCTGCCTTAAAAACAAGAGACCCAGGCAAAGAAAGTGAAATAATTTGCAGAAAATGGAAGAAAGTAGGTAACTGGGAAACAGTTGCAGTGTTAATGGACTATGACACAGTCAATGCAAAGGGAAATGTACATGCTCTTAGTGGCAGCATGTTGGACGTGAGCTACCTATGTTTCTAAGATCTTCTTAAATTTTGTTACAGGCGAAATGGTCTCCACTTGCAGAGATAATTTTTACTTAATTCACTGCCAGCTAACACCAGCTTGTGATCACTGCTTTGGTTATCAGAGAAATAAAGAACACGACAGTTAAGTGCTAAGCCAGCACTGCCCTGACGTGGGCCAACCATGGTCACTGTTCCTCAGAGATGTCCATGCCCCAGCATTAGTCACTCAGCCACAGTCTCTTCTTAAACTGACAGAGGGTAGATTTAGAATAGATACTAGGAAGAAAGTATTTACTGTGAGGGTGGTAAGACACTGGAACAAACTGTCCAGAGAAGCTGGAAGCATTCAAATCCTGGCTGGATGGGGCTTTGATCAATCCAGTCTAGTGGAAGGTGTCTCTGCCCATGGCAGGAGGGGGCTGGAAGGTTTATATTTAAGGTCCCTTCCAACCCAAACCTTTCTACATATCTATGATTCAAAAGGATGCACATACTGGATGGAGTGCCTCCTTCCAAGCGGACACCTCCAGCCATATATCTCATCAGCAGCCTCTCCCTTCCTGCATCTCCTCAAGAGCATCTTGCTGCCTGCCTCTCCCCCGGCAGCTGCAGCCACTTCAGAGGCACTGCATCCTGCTGTGGCTGACACACAGGCGGGTGCTCGCACTGGTTTCAGAGCTACCTGGACCCTGCTGTGACCAGCACAGGACACCCTGCAGCCTCCTACCAACCCTTGCCACCTATGCCTAGTGCACTTCCCCAAAACTCTTGCTTTGGAGTTTTAGTTATTGTTAGCTTGCTGCTCGTAAACAAACAAACAAACAAAGTCTTTCAACATTATTTATATATAGCCATTCTGATTTATAATTAAATATTCAAAAACATATATTAACAAGAGTCTATACCTTTGCTAATGTTTGAATTTATTTCTAAGCAAGCTGGTTAAAAGTTCTCAAGCACTTCCCCACAAAGACTATTAGAATTACACAGCTGTCAATACCAGGCAGAAGAACACAAAAAAATGCCTACTCTACTCAATATGCTGCAACACAAATATCTCAGCATGCAATAGCAGAGTGCAGTGAAATGAAATCAAAAGAGGACACAAAGCTTTCTATTAAGGCCAGAAATGGAACACAAGGAGTGATAACAATTTAATTATGATGCTAAGGAAAGGTAACAAATATCACTGCCTATTCATAGGGCTATTTAAAGAAAAAAATTATTAAAACCCAGTATTTTGAAACATTCCACTTCCCCCCTTTTCAGTGATTTGAATTGCAGAGAAGCTTAAAAATGAATGAGTGCTGGGCAGGCCAAAGTCTGCACCCCAGCTGCGCTCCACTGAGGTTCCTGGGCTCTGGATGCAATTGTTTCTCTTTCATAACAAAAAGCTCCTCCTGGTGGATCATGTGAGCTAGTCTCACTCCCAAATGAGCAATTCCATATCGGAAATCCCACACTACAGATTTACAGAGCAGAAATACACATAACCAGCATGTCAGTGTTAAGAAAATACTAAGTAAAGCTAAGCACAGCCAAGTAAAGTAGCAAAGCCACAGATCTCATTCATGTAGTTCAGTAATTATGACAAATACACACTAATGCTGTAGAAACAAACTTAAAAAAATGTTTTGACTTTTCAAGGTGAAATACTCTATCAAATGTGACCTTATTTGTCCAGAGACTCTGAAATGAGCCATTAAAACAAGCAAAACCAAACGGACTTTCAGATTTTTCCTTAGATCTTAGTAAATAAGGAAATGAAATTCCAGATAAAAATTCCATTGTTTACAAAACTAAGTCCATTTGATTACATCAATAATAAACTAAGAAAATAATTTAAAACTTTGTTGTTTTTTTTTAATGGCATTGTCCCTTTAAAGGCTTCCCTTGGAAAAACTAAAATATGCTGTTTTAAGCACTTCCCTTGGACAAATAAGTAGCTCCACTGACCTTAGAAATAAAACACTTCACACTGCCTGATAAGTCATTAATTCCATCCTCTGAGGAGGTAATGGAAAAATAATAATTAATGTACTGCCAGAAAACTGTCTCAGATTTCAGGTCGGTTCCTTAGCTACCAATTGATGTGTTAGTTATTTTCCTTTTATTAAATGTGTAAATCAATGGTCACTATTTTTTAATGGGGATAGTAAATAGCTTTTTGATTTAAAGTGTCCACTTTAAATCTGGACCAGCATCTCCACTCAATAATAATATGCTCTTGAAATGCTAGCTTATATGTCAAACAAAAGCCTCAAAGAGTTTCTGCTTTTATTAAAAGGATTCTTCTTTTAATTTTCCTCTATGAAATCTAAGTTTTTTTACAAGAACTTTCAAATCACTTAAGATTTGTACTTTGATCCCTGAATTTTCATTTTATACTCCAAACCTTGAAATCTTGAAGAAAAATCGTAAGAATTATCGTAAGGTAGTAATGTTAGAAAGGTAGCTGAAATTCCTTAGGAATAGTAAATTGAGCTCTTCAGCCTTCTCTCTGTTACACCTTTCTCAACCATTTTTTTTTTTTTTTTTTGATTTGTAAAGCAAGGATAAACAGACACACTGATTTCAGAATACCAGGTCGTTTGGCACAATTAAAAATACTTCCAGAGAAATGACACATTGTGGTATGATTAGTTACCAGCAGCACATAATGTGGTTCCTTTCCTGTTCTTATTTAAACCGTTTAACAGTAATTTACTTCTTCAAAGGCTTATTTAAGACAGGTGTTGGCTTTGAATTGGGCAGCTATACTGTTTAAACAAATCAAATATATTTTTCTCTTTCTTGTCTTTCTCTAGGACCACATTTACCAGTTTTTCTCAGAAAAGAATGAGAACAGTGACAAGAAGACACTGCTACAGTATATCTAGTCTGTTGTGTCTGCTTTCTGATGTACTTCCCTGTTCAAAAAATCTAGCAAGCCTAAATAAAACAAGAAGCTGTATTAAAACCCAGGGCTGGAGTTGTGCAGAAAAAAGACCCCCTTCATACAAACTGCAAGACTAGATGCATGGAGAGATAAAGAGCCTTTAGCAGTGAACAGAGAAAGAAGCCAGAAGTAGGGGAGCAAAACAATTTTGAGGGTCATCACTCCACCTTCATGAATGCAATCATATTCATTCCTCAGGGGGAGTAAGAGCAGCAGCATACCAAATGCTGCCAGTTCAGTGGTGTATTTACATTTCAACAGCAGCTGTATAAAATTCACGTCACTGAGCCCTCAGTCCTCTTTCATAGCATATTCCCAAACTAACATATGCAAGGAAAACCAGACAACCTCCAAAACTGCCTTTTCTGGGATATCATCTTGTGAGTGCAATAAGAATATTACAGTGCATTTGTACTGCTGAAAGAAGACACTGCTCACTGGAGTGAAAAGGATCCTCTGGACAATCCAATTCTTTTCCTTATTTACTCTGACTTTGTGAATGCTTGCATTACTGAGGCTAGAGCAGCTGCCTGCTACTACTGATACGCAAGAAGAATCAAGTCTGGCAAAATGTCTTCTTAGCACAAATATCAAGGTATTGCAGTAGTCCTGTTCGTTAATGAAATCTCACTGTAATTTTCCTTAAAAAAAGAGTGATAATGTGATGCAAAATTCTATTGATCCTTCATTTTTAGATTGCTATCTTCCAGGAATAAGAAGCTAAGATGCAGTGCAGCATTCAGAATTACTCATTCTGCCAGCAAGTTCCCTATTCATCTCTGCCAAGAACAAATTCATTCCAATGAAAATATTCCTTTACTTTCACTCCTGAGACAAGGTCTTACCTAGAACTTATGGCAACCAAGAAAAATTCTGTGCTGATTTACTTTTGAAGACAAATCACTAACTACTGTGGAGTTTGGTTAAACATGCTGCATGCCACCATCTTCTCTTTTTGATGCAATTCTTTATGTTTTGTACTGTTTTATGAAAGGTGGGAAAAGGATGAACAATGTAATGGCATAGCATGGTTGCTTGTTCACAGGGTAGGGAGTTAAATAGAGCTTTTCATACATCCATCCAACTTACAGTTTTCCTTGTGTGGCAGTAGAGTTGTACTAGTATGCTTAGTAAGTCTGTGCTATTAAAAAGGACTTCTCAAAGAGGGTGAAATTTCATTTAGAAGGGAAACTGGTCCCATTTCTCGGGGCATTTTGGAAAGTGTTTTTTCTCATTAAAAGACTGGGCTCTTTTTGCACATCCTGATTACTTCTCAAACTGTCCTTTCCTAAGCATGTTATTGAAGTGTCCTTGCATCTTGAGGCTCAGCACTGTTCCCACAAATCTTTCTCCTGCCAAACCAAAGTTTATCTCTTATTGCTGTACTGTGTCTCAAGCAGTCACAAAAAAACAAACAAAAAACAAAACAAAAAACAACAACAACAAAAAAAGGCCAAACAAAAGAAGCACACATACGCAAAGAAAAACACACACACACAAAAAAAAACCCAAAACACACAAACAGAAAACAAAGAAAAAAAAGAATTCAGATTGGCTTTGCTTCAGACAGAAAAAGACTACTTTCTGCCTGATTTCTGGTTTACTCACATGAAGATTACACCCTGTATTGTCCTAGTTCTTCTATCTGTAGTCATTAAGGCCGTAAATTTATTCTTCTTAGGTGAAAGCTAGGATTGTCTGATGCTAGAGTCTATGACTCATTAACTGAGAATCCTAGGACACAAAAATTAAAAATGCTTACATGCTTTCCTCCTTCTAAATTTGCCTTTTACTTCATTTATTTGTAAAAAACCTCACATCTTTTTTCCACTTGTCTTTTATCTTTCTACCCAACAGTGTAAATGTTCCACACTGTGAGGGTTTTTTCCCCTTTCTGGTGCTATCTTCCACTGAAGGAAAGCAGTATCTCCCTACCTCTGAAAATGACTTCTCGGATTACAGTATGAACTCTGAAGACAGAGCTCAAGTAGCCCATCTGGAAAAAAAGCTACTGGACATGCACAACGTACACCTGTGTGAAAGTCACCATGCTGGGCAGAAAAGATGTGTCCCCAGAGCCTTCACACTACCTAGGAAGATAAACCAATTCCTCC
Source organism: Lepidothrix coronata (assembly GCF_001604755.1). Lineage (NCBI taxonomy): Eukaryota > Metazoa > Chordata > Aves > Passeriformes > Pipridae > Lepidothrix > Lepidothrix coronata. Next base: position 2,846,371 of record NW_016690289.1, read on the forward strand.
TGGTAGAGCACAACGCAGTTCCCCCCTTCCCCATGTGTCTGAATTTCTTTCCATAGGAAATGGCAATGTAGAAAGAACAAAATGCACCCAGGTCTCATCAAATCGTGCCATTTGGCCAGAACTCAGTCGTGGGTATCAGATTGACAATGTGTACCACAGGGTAATAAGATAAAGTCTCTCAGACCTAAACGATACAAAGGCTGCCTTGCTTTCTCTGTCTCTCTCTTTCTCTGAGCCCTTCTTCTTAAGAAAAGAAATGGCAAAGACCATTTAAGAAACTGTTAGGCAATGTCACAATGGCCAGTCATTTGTCAGCAACAGGGGAGCTTTTAACAACCTGAACTACATAATACTGCCAACCTGCTGGTAGACTCAACCTGCTGTCAAAATGAAACTCTGACTTCTCAAAGATGAAAGCCTTTACGAAATGTTTCAAACACAGAAGGACCCAGTAGGCCACATAGGAGGGAAAGGGTTTGAGGGACAGGAAAAGATGATAGCTCATCATCAAGCAGGAACACACCTGCAGCCAGCTCTACCATACCAGCTAGCCAGGGACATCCATGTGGAGAAGTATTATTTTTAAGTACCCTACAGACCAGAGAGAAAATACTACAACAACTTGATTACCTTTAATCATATGAAACCTCCTACTCACCTAGGAAAAACAGCTGTTTACCAATTTATTCCACCCAAATCTGGAAAACATTAACTCCACATCTACTGAAAATATTAAAAACTCTATTTTCAACATAATTAAAGCAATTATATCCTTAAGATCAATATGGTACTGACACCTGCTACACTTCTGCTTCCCTTCCATTACTAATGTCAGTTGTGATCCCATTTCTCAGTAGGACTGATGCCATGTAGCACTTATTTTTCAACACTGACAAAAAATAGGTAACAAAAATCTGTAACACACAGATTGGTCTTCCTTTAAATAAAAGAAAAGCAAAGCTCAACTCTTTGCTGAATCAGGCAAAAAGGATTGTTTTCCGTTAAGTAATCCATCTTGAGATGTTCCTGTGAACAGCATGGAAAACGAGTTTTTCTCTTAGCCCTTATGTTAGCCTGCAAATGAATCAAGAAACTATAAATTTATACATAAAATTTCATGAGAATATTCTCTTTAGAAGCCATATTTTGCAAGATAATAATTGTTTTGAAATGAGAAACCTCTTTTATACGCTTTTCTAGGAGAACAGGAAGATCTAGTGCCTTGCAGAAAGCTCCCAGACATCTCTACTGTACAGGCAATATATTTATAGGGATGGTTTATCTCATGAAGCCATTACTCACCTATTGGCAATTGTAGAGAACAAATTAATTCCCAACTGTGAAGCATCCCCTAGCAACTTCAGGAGCTGATTATATATGGGAAAATAACACCAAGATCATATTTTAAAATTTCAAACTCTGCTCAGCCCATTTCTGGGTTTTGGAAAGACCTATGCATAAGTAATCTTCTACTCTTTATACAGGGATTAAAAGCCATGCTGATTATACATAAACTTGAGCAAAATGAGGCATGGAAGTATTTGTCCAGAAGAAAAGCATAGGCATAACATTTCTGCATATCAATAACATGAGAGTTTTGGTGAAAAATTTGCAATTATCAATCACTCAGATGGAAATAAAATTATGTTACTGAATTATTCATAAAGAGTTCTAAAATAGCCTCCTCATCAGTCCTGGTTGTTTTCTTGTTCCTTCAGTGTCCTCTAGATTTAAATCAATATATACTAGCAACAGTCAGTCTTATCCAGACTCACATGAAGCACTAACACAGTTCTCTCTGTTTATTTTGCTGTCTGGACTGCTGCTGCCCATGGTGAATGAAAAGATGCCTGTCT
>NW_016690289.1:2852927-2921672 GCF_001604755.1 Lepidothrix coronata
TACTCCAGGGAAGAAAGAAGACACTTTATTAAACCAAAAACACCTCAAGTGGGAAGCTGAGATACTAAGTGCAGAATCTGAGAGTTCTTGGCTTCTGAAAACGAAGGTTTTCTGTATCCCCTCACTGTTTTTAAAGGGCCAAAATAAAAATACAAATAAGAAAAACATTTTAAAAAATAATTGTAATATGGCAAGCAATTTTGCCACATGTTATCTCTTGAAAATCAAGTGTAATCAGAGATGAACAAACATTATTGTTGATATATTTAATAATCTGTCATTTTTTTATTCACCCAAAAGCAATCTATTGAGGGCTTCATCACAAATCTGAATGAAGTTGGTAACAGACGGTATCTGTATCTCATTTGAAATGTAAATGAGTCATTCTTGTCTTTTGGGGAACTAGGATAGAAAAGACTGCTCTTCAGTCTTGTGGTTAAAAATAACTTTGCACTCGTCCCACACAATATCCCCTTTAATGATCCCTGCTTAGCATTACTTTCATGATGACCCATTAAACAAATGGGGACATGATGTAGCTTCCAAAATTTAACCAAAGTCAGATATTTAAAATAAAAATAAGCACATGGAACACAAGACCAGATGTTGCATTACATAAAAAAATAACATAGTAAGATTCAGGAAATAAAAAAAAAAAAAAGACAAAATAGGGGTGTGACATACCACACAGAAAGGCTACAAATTATTAACAGTCTTGAATGTTCAGGAGAAAGACCTGCTACTCCAGGGAAAATCTCCTATTTGACTTCAGCCCTGCCAAACATTGGAATTGTTCCAGCTGGTACCTTGGCTGTTCTCCCTTCTTAGAGCAAGCTGAAAAGCCACTACTCTGAGAGCAAAGAAGCTAGATCCTATGTAATCTTTGTCTATATTCATGCAAATATCTTCTGATAATCATGACAAAATTCTTGCTCAAGCACAATGGATTAATGACTGCAAAATACTCTCAACTGAGCTCTTCTACGGTATTTTGTCAATATTAAAACTATGTAAATGTCAAAGTGGACAATGGCAATACATCACCTGAGAATTTCTAGCGATAGTAATCTAATTACAATCTTTACAACGCTGTTTTCTCACTGCAAGAGGTTTAAGCCGTAATGAAGAACTCAAGAACAATCTTACAGGGTGCTTCCTTGCAGCTTTTAAGCCAGTTTTCTGGACTGGGGACAGAACAAAACCTTTTTCTAGGAGGATGGATAGAGACAGATTGGATCAGAGATGCTGTTCTGGAAGAGATTTCACTCCAGATACATTGGTGGAAAGAACTGCAGTTCCACATCATGCTTGTCCCATTTTGGGGGTTTTGCACACTGAAAGGCATGTAGAAACAGATGCTTCAGCTATATCTAAATTAACTCAAGTAACAGAGGCTGCATTAGTGTGCTAACTACAATATTATAACAGGGTTCATTTACTGTGTTGATAAGGTCCACTGTCAGTGATTTCCAAACCTTTGAGATCAGATAGGACTTCCCATCATAAAATCAGTAGGCAGTGGGTGGGGAAGAATTTCTCACAAATCAGTGGTGATTATGTTTTAATATTGCATAATTGGGTATAGGAGTTGGGATGTGTTGGAGGAGTGAGAGATTTGCGCTTTCAAGGAAAAGGGGTGGGAGTTCAGGAGTAGAAGACATTTCTGGATAACAAGGACCTGGGTTTTCATGAGGCAGCTTGGCAGCTCTGCTTGCTCAGGCACCAGTGCTACTGTGGTTTCTCACCCCTCCAGCTGCCTAGTGATGCCTTTTCCCTAATTCAGGACTTCAGTTGTGAAAAAGGTATAGACCTAACTCTAGAAATAGTCCAATATCTCCAGTCAGGAAAACAATAACACTAGCAAAGTATCATTAGTTTGAGAACTGAGAAATGGGATTTGAAAGTAGCAATTTATTTAACACTAATAAGAAATCTAACTAGAGCAACATTTTAATTGCATAGACACAGCTATGAATCTTCTACTATGCAGTTACAGTTTAGGTGATGGCTTCTTTTGGAGGATTTCAAGGATAAGACTGCTCAGGATGAAGGCAGGGTTAGAGCACTGCAGTTTTAAACAAGTGTTAGGAGTTCATTTTGCTACCATATGGTTCAACAATTATTATTATACTTTGCCACTTAAGGGGATACTGAAAAATTAACCACTAAACCCCATTAAACTGGATTTTTAAATGTTCCTTTTTTCCTTCTTTTTTCTCCCTTAATTCCAAGTATAACTAAATACAGAAAATAAACTGGCAGAAAAGCAAAAACTTCGCTTTCTTTACCAGTAAGACACTGAAGCCATAACATTTTCAGCTACATTTCATAAGGAGAACATTTTTAGACAAAGTCTTTTTGCCCAGAAATCTCTTTGCTTTAAAATATATTCCAAAATTGTGACAAGTTTAATGTATTACTTCATATTGCATGACTTCAACAACAGACCATGCCTAAAAAGAATGACATCCTCATGCATATTCTGCATTAAAATGAATCTATTCAAAACACACACCCCCTCTTGCTAGTGTTATTTTTTTTCAAACACCTGGGGAGTCATATTAATATTAGTATGTCAAGTGTTAAATTATATTTAAAAATATATAAGATAAAATATGCTAACTAAAATACTTGATGGTATGATGTATTGAAGAAACAATTTCCTTAACAGCAAGAAACCTTAGTAGAGTCATGTGATTTAGTAAGATACTGCAGCCTGAAATACATGATCTTGTTGACCTTCAGTACTTCAAAATTGTTCCTGTTTTTATAGCCCTGTTGTTTGCCATCCCATTTCTATCCATGGCCACTGAGTATACAAATAAAAAGAGTTGAAAGTCTATCTTCTGTACAAACAAAATGCACACTGCTCCATGCCTTCTCAACCGGGGTTTTTATTTACCATCTGCTTACACTGACTTATCACTAAGGGCTGTATTTCTTTTACAGTTTTAACACAACCCTTCTTCATCTGTCCCTTCAGTCAGTCTCCATCCATGCTGCTAGCCAGAAACCATCTATTGTCCAGGACTGTGCGACCAACTTTCACAGCTCCCACAAAGAAGGCAAACAGCAGAGTAGCGTGAAAAAACACCACAGGCACCACTTTGGCACAAGCCATTACTTGCCTCCATGTCCAAATCTCCACACTGCAGGAGCAGAGGTGCACAGCTTTCCTCACACTTTTAGATGGCTTTTTTCCCAGTACTGATACCTTAGGAACCTAGGATCAATTCCCAAGGGTTGTGGCCAGTGTTTTAGCCTCTGTCCTCCCTAACATCTTTACACAGCGACTCCAATGTTTCTGCAGCTCAGCCTCTGCACACTGAACTGCCCACGGACACAGGTCTCTTCTCATGGAAACAGCAGAGGTCAGACACAGTGGTGTTGGGCTTCTGTCCTGACTACAGTCCTCTCCCACTCTCACTGAGACTGCAGCCATCCTGAACAAAGGGGTACATCTCATTTTGATAAAACAGGTAAAAAAAAAAGCTCAAACAACAGCCAAGAAAACCCTGGTGTAAGAATCGCGACAAAAATTGTAGAAGTACTGAAAACTGAAACCTGACATTTTACTAAATAAACCTAATTTTATTTATAAACCCATATGATATGTGGTTGCTCAGCATGGTAAATAAAAAAGAATACAAAGCCTGCGACAGTACAAGAGGCCAAGTTGTTTTGTTCTGCATTTCTATATTATGTGAAGTCACCAATTTGTGATTGCAAGTCACCAATCTGTGATCACAACTACTAGCTAAATAATAAGTCACAGAAATTATGCAAATTCTGTGGATCCAGAAAGATTTTCCTTTTGTAGCTTCAGTGGCTTCAGTGGCCACTACATGTCCCTGCAATACTGTAAAATGCTGTTCCCAAAATGTTCATATGGCTTGAGAAAAGTAGTACTTACTGAAATGTCATTAAAAGTAAACAAGGAGAGATGAGAAGAAAAGGAATTAAGGGGTATTAAAGGATAGATTCTTCTGCTAGCCCCTATGGAGAAATATGTCCTGTAACCTTCTGCCTACATCACCAATGAGTATGGAACTCTTGGGGTAATTTAGAGGAAATCATAGTATAGAAATAAGTATGATTCACACATGATAATATGCATTTATTGCACTTTTCTGCATTCAGGGCTTTGTTATCAATCAGGATTTCTCTTTCCAGTCTTCATCTCACCAAAGAAACATGATCTTTCTCAATTTTTTTTGCACATCAACCCAACACTTTAAATGGAATTTAATATAGAAATTAATGTCATTCAGACCACACACTTTCCTTCCGTTGTCAATATCCCGGGTCATCCAGCAGACCTGGCAGTTTATCTACATCAAATGGTAACTGATATTCTTAAATAAGTTTCTAAATACTGAACAAAGTCAGGTTACTGCAAAAAGAAAATAAAAGGCATGCGCATCTACCTTAGTAAGACTGTAACCTCATCTATGTGAAAGCCATTTGAAACACCGATTTATACTTGTTTATATAAGCGTGTAAGTAATATGTACACACTGACAGGAACCATCATTAGATAACATATGTAGTCATAATGGATAATCAGAGTGCCACATGGGGAAAAAAAGACTTTCTCAAATCTCTGCCTCATTTAATAGGGATAAGATCTTTTTTTTGTTGTTTTATGGAAAGTAGAAGTTTTCAGACTTATGTACGTTTAATATGATTTTTTAGATGTAAACCTTTTTTATACGGGAGACTGTTTAATCCATTTCCTTCATCACTGGACATTATTTGCAAAAAAAACCCTTGATGATTTAGGCTAACAACAGCATAGTAAAGAAAAATTTACTGCCACATTTACTTAGGATCAATTCCACCCCAAATTAACAAAAAAAAAATAATTTCCAAATCTGGAAGATAAAGTCATAATATTTTGTGTGCTTACACTACCAAAAAAGAAAAAAAAACCTTTCCACGCAATTTTTTTTCTTCCCTTTTTTTTGTGTGGGGGAGGGGGAATGCGAGGGAGAGGCAGAACTGCAAGTGTGGTCAAGCAGAATAAAACAGAACTCTAACTGAGCTCTCAAATATTTGAACTTGCAAGACTACATAATAATGACACCTAAAAATTGTTATTTATGAAAATTCATCGGTATTGAATGAGGCAAAAACTATTCTTATGAAGACTACAGCTGGCTGTAAGACAAAAAATACAGTGAGATTACAATTATACTGAATTGAGGAAAGGCTGTCCTCATTAATAAGTGGGAGAAGAAACAACTGTCACAGTAAATGTGAGAAGGTGTTATAAACTTGGGAGGAAATGTATGAAAGGAAGAGCTGAAAACAGAATACAAAGGAACTGTGAAATAACCAAAACAAACAGAAAATAGTCAAAGGACATTCATACTACAAATGTGCAAACTGATAAATTACAGAAAGCATCTCATACTGGGTAACTACAACAAGTAAGAAATCTAGAAAGAACTAACGTTGAAAGAGACTGTGCACTGTACAAAATGCAGATTACTGTGCAATGCCACGTGAAGACACAAGACAGGGAGATTGTAGTTACTAAGTCATCTCTTCCCCTGCCACTTTGATTCTTGGAAAACAAAGATATTTGCAGATCAGTAAAGTGTTACAGAAATCAGAACATTTAAGAAGAGATTCAGGTTTGCCAATTTAAGCAAAGATAATGCCCCTGAAAAGTAAGATAAAGAATTTACATACACATATAACTTAGCTAAAATGGCATGTACAAGAAGCAAATAAGAAAAGTGCAATCTAGAATTCAACATAATTAATATGTGGTCAAGTTCTAAACTGTTCAAAGTAGATCTTCCATAACAATATAGTCCAAGAACTTCAGATATTGACACTACCGATAAATGTGTTATTTTACAGCAAGTTTACTTTAAGCTATAAAAACAATATGAAGTTTTGGAGTAGTAACAAAAATATACCTTTTCCCTAACTGGCACAACAGCAGATGCAACATTGCATGAAAGCATTATTTATTTTTTGAAGCCTTGTTAATGCATTTATGTGGAGGGTTTTTTCCCTGATAGACTGAAAAGGCTTCTTTTCCTGTGACACTGGTCCAGGAGGCCTAGCTTTTCTGCAAAACTGAAGCTGGGAGATGTTGTGTCCTTGTCCCTGATATGGATCTCCCAAATAGTTACTGGTTCCCTTTTGAAAGACTCCTCCTTTTGGAACCTGCCTTCTGAAAGTCCTCTTGCCCTTCCTGTTCTCAGCCCTCTTCCAAATTAGTCTCATGTATTACCTAAAGAAGAAGTAGAATCATAAAAGATAAATACCTCTGGGATTTTCCTTCATCAACACTGAAATGTTGTCTGAGAATTGACTATATCTTAGTCAGTTATCTTTCTCCTTTCTGTTTTTCTAGACAGCCTATTGCTGAATTAAACCAATATAAACATCAAAGCTATGTCCCAATAAACAAGCACCATACATTGGTTTGTATACAAAAAAACTGTTACACAGAAAAATAAAACAAAAAGTCACTAAATGAACATAAATAACCTCTTGAAAGAACATCTATTTTCTATTTCTCAATGAATTTACAATTTATAATGTATAATTATTTATATAACTTACATTTTAATTATACATTATTCCTAAAAATCTCAGCTTAACCACATGTGAAATCATGCAATATCAGAATCCTCTGACATAATTATATTTGTGCATTTAAGATACCTTTAAAAATTAGATTTACACAGATTTTACAAATTATATTTTTTTATGAATATATGAAACTTACATCTTTTGCAACCCGTATTGAATGGGCCTTACTACACTTCACACGTATTTCTACCTCTTTATTTCTTACTTTTGTAAAAGGTAAACTTAGCACCTTGCTCAACAACAAACCAGCAGACCATATGGCTTTCTTTCAAATATTAGTTAATTTAAGGTAATGTTTCCTGATATCTGCATAACTCTGCAGATGTGCATCCTAGCAAGTGAAAATGAAAGGCATTGCACATCCAGAATATTACAAACTGCTGGCACATAGGGGAACATTGTTACCTTCCTCCTAGACTAAAAGAGAAGCCAACCTCTGACATTCCAAATACTAAGATTATTATTATGCCTACAGCTTTTTAAAAGCTACAGAAACAGGGAACACTCTCAAACAATAAAACTGAGGTCTTCTTATGCAGCTTGTAGGAAAAATTTTCACCATCTATTTCATTTTTCTTTGTGCAACAGTTCACCAGCTAAATTATTACCTCAGTACAAACCTGCAAACTGAATCAGATTTGAGACAAAAGACAAAAAAATTACCAAAGGTCAGAATCTATGATGATATGCCCTTTCATCACCTAATTCACAGAAATAAAAGCATACAATATTATGTCCAATGGCCTTGTAAAGGTACATGCTTTTCCATGGCAGGGAGGTGTACAAGGTCAAAGAGCTTAAACCAACAGACTAATACAGTGTCATGACAAAACCTTCCCTCCTGGAAGTCAGGTAAACTGTTACATTTCTGAGTGAAAAAGACTAAGTGAAACACTTTCAATGAATGGTAAACTTGCATGGCTTCCCTAAACTAAACGTGCTAGCAAGAAGTACTGGATAGCTTCTTTAATGGTTCTCTGGTAACTCTATCACACAAGTAATTTTTAACTATATATGTATTAAGAAATTATTAAATGCTTATTTCCTAATGTCAAATCAATTATTAAGCACATAAGAAGCCATATAAATGGCTTAAATTATTCATTTCCATTTGTCATTTGGTGTCTTGACTTCAGCAACATCAGAATAATATGATAATACATAAAATTAGCATTGCTTAATTTCAGGACTCTCAGAAACATTAACATTTTTATTGATAAATGTTACTTCCCATCAAAGGGAAAAATTTTGCCACATTCAGTGGCAATGTCTCACATTTTTATTGTAATTCAGTATGTACACTTCCCTTAGCAAAATTCATTCACATGACTTGCAATGCAAGTATCAAAGCACATGTAAACTATGCAATATCTTGATGAAAACTACAATCAGCTCAGCCTTTGTACTTAACCGTCCCCTCCAAGATGAAAAAATCACTACAGGAAATGGCATCAAGAAAAACAAACTAGCAGGAAAAAAAAGGGTTTCATAGGGTTCTTCCAATAATATCCAAGACACATCCAGTCTTTTCTACTCTATATTACATCAAACTTCTCTCATAAATGTTATAAAGAATGCCTAAAGAAAGAAACAGACCAAGATTAGTATTCTCAGATGTTTTAAATTTTGAGACTATTTCTCCAGAACAACACTGGAAGGATAAAAGATATTTAAATAGCAAAAAGCTGCACATTTTCATAATTCAGAAAATGCATCTCTTCAGCTTTTAGATGAACTTCAGGCACAGGTCAAAGTAAATTGTAATTTAAAACAGTTCAATAGTTCCCAGATGTTCAGTAGTGCAAAGGATGCTCCTGAACCACTGAAGTCCATGTCTTTGTTATTGAATACACTGAATGACTCTCAGCTAAGGGCAGCATTCCACTGTGAAATCAATTCATTATTTTAATCCTTATTATTCTGAGGATATTAGCCACTCCACAAACTCAGTGCCCTAATGGCTATGGGATTTATTCCAATTTTCAGTTTAATTTTCATTAATGGTCAGCTGATTTTTATTTGGAGGGGTGGAGGGTGGGGTGTATGCGTGTACGTGTCACTAATTCTTTATCTTCTGTAGCTTCTTCTCAAATCTGCTGTCTGCAACCATGGACTATCTGTAGATGGCAGTCACACCACTCTCAACATTCTTCTCCTCTGAAGATCTATACCCAAGACAAGCTTTTCTCATCTCCTTTCACAAAACTCTCCTTTATCCTGGTGATCTTGCTTGATGATCTCTCTATTTATTCCAGTTTCAGTTTAACTTTTTGAATAAAGGTAACTAGAAATGTACATAGTCATCAAAGTAAGGGTTCATCTTTAGCTGGATACTTTGCCATCATAACTGAGTCTTTTCTGGATGCATGTCCTAATGATCCGGTGATCAGCTAATGCTTCCTCTCTTCATTCTGCTTGTCCTTGCTCATTTTTTACTGATGAACTCAGACTATAGCTGAAACTTTTTCTGTTATTCCCCAAATGCAGATACCTCACATTTCCTGTTATTAAATTTCATCTTGCTGGTATTACTGCAGTTCTCAAGGTCAAGCTTTTCTTCCCCATAACATTGTGATATTTCTCTGTATTAGAAATCCTTGAACTGGGTCATCGACAAATTTCATTATATCAGTGACATTCTGTCACCCCATCACTAGTAAAAAGCACTAATAAAGGCAAACATTCTCCAGAGAGCTCCCTGAGAAATCCAGCCAGCAATCTTCCTCCCGCCTGACACCCTCTGAAGTCACACTATCTGCCATCTCTCCTCACCTACATGTACAGTTACTTTAGCAATGGTCATCTCCTCTACAAGTGCTTCTAGTCTTCTGTTTGGCACTAAAAAAGAATTTTATCTTTTTTCAAAAATACATTCCCTATTTATAACAGCAATCAGTTCTCTTTCCACGAACCATCCCAATGCACTGCCATGCCACAGCAAAGGTTAAGAATGGCACATTAGTTGTGCCAACGGGGATTCCAAGGCTCCACACACTATTTTATTATATTAATCTACTATATTACTGATTTTAAGAACTCGTAGGCCTCTAATAGTTCATCTTTTCCCTGTCCTCTATACAGATATAGCCACACCAGACATGATAAACACACTTAAATGCCTTCCTACCAAGCTTGTGACTTCATATATCTCTAAAAAAAGCATTAAGATAAAAATCATCTGTTCTTCTCCTTCCTTGAATATAACTGAAAATATGGCATATAGTTGTGGATTGTGGGTTTCTTCTTTTTCTGTCACTTCTAATCCTAAAGCACAGTATCACTGCTTGGCAGTATCTTCCCTTTTCATACCACCTTCCTGGTTTTCTTCATGTCCTTTTCCAGGTGACTACTCACCTACAAGGTACTGAACCATGTTCCTACAAGCTTTGGTTCCTTGTTCAGGATACTCATTCCTGAGAGTCTGATTAATCTTGAACATAAAAAAATGTCAAGTATTCTCCACACTCCAGGTCATGAACCAGTGGTATAGCATTAACTCATCCTCACTCTACTGTGCTGCAGGCACTTCGATGATACCTGCCTTGTATTCCTCAAACATCTAATTTTTTTTTTTTTTCTTTTTTGCAGTGCTTAACCACAAAACATGTTATTAGTAATTTATGGCAGGGCTGACTTTAGATAGGGCAGGTCCCAAGCAAGATGAGGAAACCATACCCAAAGTAATTCCTTAAAAAGACAATTCTTCTCTTTCTGCAGATCCATCAGCTCACCCCATGGCCTAATATAGGAGCTAATTACCATAACCACAGAAACTCTGTGCAGGCCCCCCTCACTCCGCAGCACACAACAGACTGATATCCTCAGGTGCTACAACAGTATCAAAAAAATAAACATTATAAATACTAGGGCATAAAACTTTGCCCACACCTTGTAAACCAGGACTGCCCCGAGGCCTGAACTGAACCGTTCCATATCAACACATTAAAACAAAACAAAAAAGTGCTTTAAATTCAGCTTAAAAAGTAGAATTTAAGCTAAAATAATCAAGCATATATTCTAAACACATCACTCTGGATAGTTTTTTTTTTAAACCATAAGTGTCAAATTCCGCTTGAAGTAATTTTCTGTGCTGTAACTGAATATAGAGAAGGAGGAACACATCTGGTGCCTGTGCTGTGCAAACATATTTATAATTAAATAGAATTGAACACCAAAATCCTGCAATGATAGAATTCATTAGACTAGTATAATGTTGTATAATTACTCTTTTTTTATATCATCTACTGCATGCTTTAAGAGCTCTTTTTATCCATTGATATCAATGTGCTATGACATACTTACATACATCCTGTATAAAAGGCTGAGGAAGTATTAGACATGTCAGAGGGTGACATGGAAAGGCGACTGTTGTACAGTAACTACACTGTCAGTGGAACAAGAAGAAACTAATTTCAATTCATTCCCTGGCATGAAACTCTACAGATAGAGACTGGATTTACATTTAGAAAGGAAAGGTACTTCATTCTATAGTAGGGAAGAGTCTTAACATGATAAAATCAATACATCACCTTTTTCGACCAGAACTCCTTACTCAGCTTGCCTGCCATGCATTACTGGCCCTCCACCGACACACCATCTAGAGATTTCCACATGGATCTTGCTAAGTTAGCATCACCCTCGGGTCTTTCCTCACTGAAACCATGTCCACACATTACTGCTCACACCTTAGACTTGAAAAAAGTTGCCAGCAGGGAATCACTCCCTCTGAGCCTCAGCATGACCGCCTTTGCTCTACTTCTTTCCTACTCACCCAGGTGTCTCGCGATTCCTACCAGGCAGCCCAGTTTCCCTTCTGGGCTCTAGCACGGTGAAGCGTGTGAAGGTCCTAACGAGGCATCCGAGTTCCCTGGGGCACCAGGGAAAACCAGGGGCTACACTGTCAAGCATGGCAGTGACAGAAACTTGGGCTGACACCAGTAAGAGAGGGTTGCCACACTTCTTTAAAAAAATTTGTCAGGTACCAAAGACATTTGTCATCACTGTTCCAATCATGTAAAGCCACCCACTGCCTCCCTAAAGCACACTCCACCTCCCTCTCAGTGTACTCGCTGTGTTTTGTTGTCAATACAGAGGAGTAAGGGAGCTCAGACTAACCTAAGAGGTAAGTTAGTAAGGCTGATAGTGCAAATATCCTGGCTGCTGTCATGAACGGGTTAGTGATGATGCCCAAGCAGTCCAGTGATAATAACAGCCTTTGGATCAGGCTCAGCAGGCAACCACAGAGCTAGTATGGGGTTTGCTGACCAGACTAAGGGACAAAGTAACTGTCCACAGCTGCACTGTCTTCCCCCTTCAAACAGTGGCCAGATACCTACCCAGTAACAGCTTTCTCTCCAAAGCTGTAGCTGCAGCCAAAGAAGAGTCAAGGAAATGGAGACCAATACAATGGTCTGCAGGGACAGCAAAAAGATAGCTGAAACCAATCCTGATTTGCACTTATTTCACATCAGCCTACAAGTTTCTAATAAAAAAACCCCAACAGTGGCCCTGATCAGCCAATTCATTTCAAGCCCTCTACTCATCGTGAAAGTTATTTGAGCTATGTGCCTGCAGGCTCTGGAGGAACTGCTCTGCATTAAATATATATTGATTTCCTAACCAGAATAGTCTCTCTCAAGTGGTATTTTTATTGTAAACAAAAGCTGCAAAAGTTCACACCTAAGGTTCCTTAAGACAACAGAGAAAAACTATATTTAGCAGTCGCAAACAGTCGAGAAACACATGAAAATCATTAAGCCAAAATTTAAAAGATGCAGGGTTCTCACTCAGGGAGAAGGGTTGTGCACAAATGACAAAATAACAAGCTTTTTTCTATCAACTGTGGTATGCAAAAAATCTATCTTTCAAAATTTACCAGTACAATTAAGAAACACCATATTCTTAACAAGCTTAAAATTCAGAGGACATGAAAGTTATGATGAAAAGAGTACTTTTAAACTCTGCTGGACTAAAACAAAAGTTAGGCTGTAATTTGAAGAAAATTAAAATAAAGCACTTGTTTAGAAAGTAACTGTGCATGAACTAGCTCTTTCTTTTATTTTCATAATTTCCTAATTAGTTATGTTGACAGAGACATATTTGACTGAATTAATTTAAATTTTACATCACATCTCCTTTCTTTCATAAAACGCATAAAGGAACCACAAAACCACCCTAATATGCCAAGCAAAATGGTTTAAAGATTCGCAAAACTTCAACAAAGCAGCTGTCAGTGATCACTGAGGAAGGATTTTTCAAATTTGCTTTCATGTAGGATTATAAGAGAGAACACCGATTATTGACCTGCACATTCTTGATGCAGAGCAAACAAAACACCAGCATCACAGGCATACATGGCAGTATTTTATTGCTCACAGCTCTTTTTCAGATGTTCGAAAACATCTAACCTGCAATTAGTCTATTGTGTAAAGGTGTCAAATTCCCAGAAAGACTCCCATATTTTCACAGTTTACTCTTAACTGACACTAGGCAAAAGTATGCCTACAAAAGCAATCCGCAAAAGCGCACTCCTATTCAAAGGAGGAAAATGTGGTTTTGGGGAAGCGAAGGGTCCCACTGCAGGGAGCCACAGGACCTCGGACTCCCAGCAGGGGCCAGGGGCCGCTCTGGCACAGCCCCTCTCCCGCCAGATGCCAAAGACATCTGCCGCGGGGTCCAGGCGTTCTGGAAAATCCCTGCCCACTCTCGGCTGGAGCCTGCACAGCACTGGGAAAGGCTGCTGCCCGGAGCCGGCTGCTGCTGGCAGAGCAAGAGATGCGGCTCCCTCCCAAATATCCTTTTCTCCAAGCAACACTTGCACGCAAAGCAAGGAGCAGACTGAAACATCAGAGAAGTTGTGTCCTGGCAACCTGCAGCAAGACAATGCCTTTCCCTAGAGCTCTACAGTCCTTCCTGCCTCACATAGCCAGCCATGTCCCTGGGATGCTGTGGGAATGCCTACACTTTTCCTAAGAGGAAAGCAAAGCAGGACAAACCATCTTCAGGGGCTAAACACAACCTTGGGACCGAGACATCAGTATCTCTCTTAGATCTCTTTTAGGCCAAATGCTTTTGAAAATCATTATTCTATCTTTCAAATACCAAAATTAAACTCACTACAATTTGTAATGAACAAATAATACAGTTAATTAAATATTTGCATCTAAGCTTGAAAGTCTGAAATATCCTGAAATGACTTCCCACAACTGGCAATGAAAATAAATCAGAAAAGTAAGACCATGTGAATTATCTAGAGCTGATATCATAAAGATATAAGAACTCCCATGGTGAAATCTGTATCTAGAGAAAAGTATTTCATGTTCTGATTTGCTTTTCATTACATGCAAGTGTGGCCTGATTTGGCAGTTTCAAATACTGAAAAGGAAAGGGAAAAAAAAAAACTGGAAGGAGGTTTCTTACATAATTAATCCCAGAACCTTCCAAGAAAATGAAAATATAAAGTCAAACACAAAGGTAAGGGCTCCAGAAGTATTGCCAACATACACCAGTAATTTAAATAATTTGAATTAAAGAGTTTAAAGGAACTATCCGCATACTTAAAGTTCAGTATTTGCATAAGTCTTTGCAAGATCTGAATAACAAGTGAGACAATGTGCTTCAAGTGTATCTCAAAGACCTAGAAGGCATTCTGGATAGAGCAATACCATTTAAAGGTTATACTAAATTCATGGAACTAGCATGAAATTTTCAGAAGACATATTTATATGTTTGAAATATTTTTTTTTGCCATCCTTTGAAGAGTTTTAAAATTATTTTATAAGGAGTATTCCCACATAGAGTTGTTTGGGGAAAAGAAAACAATACAGAGGAGCACAGAAGAATCAATCATGCTCAGCATTGGATATTGTACATCATTTATTGATGTTTCAAAAGTGCTGCCATTAGGCTGCAATTATATTTTGCTTTGTCTCCATTACAAAATTTAAAAAATGTGGAGGGTACTTCACTGCTTCTCTACTCACTCATTTCCCTAGACAAGTAAGGAAACACCCAGTCCTTTTTCTCACACATTGCTAGAGAACATCTTGAAAACCACAGAAAGCCTACACTGACAGCTCAAACGTTTTAAACTGAAGAAGATAGCATCAGCAGTGCTGAACAAAGCTAGCATTTCTGCCATATTAACTGGTCACTAGAATCAAATATTCACTATACAGAGAAGTTGGTGATTGGATTCACATATTCATTACACAGAGAAGCTTAAAAATATGAAAATAAAATCCTCCAAATATTTCCTAATATATCCTAAGTATGCACATCTCTGGTATTTATAAAATAGACGCAGGGAGTCTCAGCATGCAACCACTTAGTCACAAAACCATTTTATGAAATGTCCCACAAAAATGAATGTGAATGCTTTTGTATAGAATGGTTCTTGGAAATTTACCCAATGGAAATAAAATCAGTAATAATGACACTCTTACCTGGTCCCAGGGACAGATGATTCCTCCAAAACACATAAAGAGATATCCCATGGCAACAAGACACACCCAGACCACCAGAGAAAATACACGAAGCAGCTTCTTAAATACAGGTTCTACGCAGACAAGGATAAATATAGCAAAAAAAATTGCTAGGGCAGTTGGAACGGTTATTAAAAACGCCACATGGTCTTCAACTTCCTGGAAAGAGAGGAAAATGAAAAGGAAGTTAAAAACTAATGTGTTTAAAGGTCAGACAGCAATAACGTAGTCTAAATTTATGGTACACGGAGATCCCAGAAAGACATGATTGGATATCAAAAGTGAGTTCAATCAACACAGAATTTCTTTCTCGGTAAGAAGCTGTCTGTAACTACTACGGTAACTATTAACCACAATACTGCATGCTACTTCTTTTACTAATTTGAGCTGCAGAGGGCTGTGCGAAGGCTGCACAACATCAGGGAGGCCGAGTTAGCTAGCTAGTTCCAAGCACAGTCTGCAGTGGACCCACAGCCCGTGGCCAACTAACCAACAACAGCACCACTGGTGCACACAAACAGAAGGGAGAGGGGCAGATGATGCAGAACAATGGAAGCCTGCAACAGCACGGACCCAAAGGAGGAAGAAATTTTCCCCGAAGCCTGGAATGCCCTTGCAGAACCTCTTCAGTGCTCTGCAGACCGAAGATGAAAGACCCGTCACATCAGGAGATGAGCAAGGCAGCCCCATCTGCTCCCTGTGTAAAAACGAACACAACTAAAAAAACATGATGGGTGATAGTAGTAGGTGACTTTCTTCTGAGAGGTACGCAGGCACCCATGTGCCGACCTGACACACTCTAGAGAGTCATGAGGTTAACTGGGGACTTTTATCAGGGATGTCACCAAGAGACTACCAAGCCTCATAGGGTCCACTATTAACCACGGCTGTTGTTTCACCAGTGGCCAACAGTGATACAGCCAGGAGCAATCTGAGGATAACAAGAAGGATTACAGAGAGTGGTGGTAATGGACACTGGAGTGCAGGTAGTTTATTCACCAATCCTCACCAAACTAAAGTTGCCAGAGGAAGGGAACCTCAATCCATTCCACTCCACGTTTTGCTTCTGCTTAAAGTATTTGTCTGGTAGGACAGACTCTAGATTACATATATACATTTTTTCCTAGCAACTGCTTACTTGGAAATGTAGTGACAACAGCCAGATCAAGGACTAGAATATAACTTGAAGTAAGATTCAGAAAAATAAATATTTAAATTTATTTACAGAACTTGGAAATTAAAACACTAACATCTTAAAATTATCTAATTATGGATGCATTAAAAAGGAATAAATATTTGATTTTATATTCCTGTATGTGTTCAGAAGTACGCCTGGTTGAAGAACAACAGCACTATATCAAAAGTCTGGTCATAGGATCTTTAGTCATTCCCCAGCTGTTATGAATTCTAACAGCCTCATTTGCAGCAACAAGGATTCCAAAATCAAGCACGAAATCCTACTGCTGCAACAGTACGAAATCCTCCACTAACCACACACTTCATGCAGAAAAGCCTTGGATTCTTTTTTCATATTGGTGAAATTTCAGAAGAATCTGAAAGTACTTATTTTATGATCTGTAAGACATCTAAGCACAAAGAAACAACATTTCTTTTTCCCTAATTCTCAGCTACTTTCTTAGTGCCCTGATATATCTTGTTTATTGATGAGTTTTCAACTTAAATATTTCACATTTTACTTAAAAGCATTTTAATGTAGCTTTTTTCCCTTTCTTATGTGTCTAAGACTTGCTCCAACTAGATCAAAACTAAAAATTTACAAAGAAATTTGTAAATTTACAGAAATTTACAAATGCTGTCAGTATTTTTTCTTGGGATTTTTTCCCTCTTATCTATTAAGTTTTACGACTCAATATCAAGAGACATTGTAAGAATCTGTCCCCCTCCTCTCTTCCAATTTCTTTGTTTTCCTTGTGGCTCTGCCTACATGTGTACTGCACACTGTGACACACATCTGCTGCACCAGGCCAGCTCCAGCCCAGGAGCAGCCACTGCCCTGACAGGTTCAAAACAAGGGAAACACCACAGAGAAAACCCACATCTGCCTCTGCAGTCTGTAGATGATCTTTCATATACACTACTCTGCCCGACAAAAGTCAGCTCGTCTTTCAACTTGAACTCACGAAGTCACACATTCAGGCAGTTATTACTGCAACACTGATGATCAGGATATAAGCAAAAAGAGAGCTGAGAAACTGAAAGTTATAGTGCTAACTTTGAAATGCAA
The DNA here is from genome assembly GCF_001604755.1 of Lepidothrix coronata. Lineage (NCBI taxonomy): Eukaryota > Metazoa > Chordata > Aves > Passeriformes > Pipridae > Lepidothrix > Lepidothrix coronata. Next base: position 2,870,271 of record NW_016690289.1, read on the forward strand.
ACACTAAGCTTCCATATATTAAATAAGCACATGAAGGCTTTTAAGCATTTGGGTAGTTGTACTGAAAACAAAATTATGGTCTTAAAATTAGGCATAGAGATAAGTGTTCATAAAAGTATAGAGCTGTATGGAGTAAGATACATGCAATCTTGCATAGTAAGAGAAAAAATACAAAGCCTATCTAGTAGTAGTAAGAACTATTGATTTATGTATCTGAATGTTGTGATTTTTGATCATTTTCATCTCTGAAATTTGTTTCAGTTAATTTTCACAGAATATTCTGAGTTGGAAGGGAACCACAAGGATCAACAAGTCCAACTCTTAACTAAATAGCCCATATGGGGATTGAACCCACAAAGTTGGTGTCATTACAGAATCAAGGAATCGTAGAATCACAGAATATTCTGAGTTGGAAGGGATTCACAAGGATCACCAAATAGCACCATGCTCTAATCAACCGAGCTAATCTTAGGGTCAATTGATTTAGTAATGTTGCAAACAATGTCAGCCCAGATGACAGCAAAAGCTTTTAACTTTGACTTTTGACTTCTGCACTTCCAGGTGGGATGGCAAAACTCTTGTTGCAAGAGAAATGAAACCCCTCACAGGCGACAGGACAACATTAACTTCCTTGTACCATCTGTCACACAGCCAGGTCACAGCACTGAAGGAAACCACAAGCTCCTGGAGGAAGCCAAGACTGTGGAAAACCACATATTTAAAAGATGGCAAAATCATTTCAGTGATAACAATCATGCTATAAATATACTAGCGAGACTATCCAGATGCACAATTAAAACTACTGTACTTTCTGGGAGGATCTGGCTTCACAACAGATCAACAATATTTAGATATCAGTTTAGAGCATATGTATGCTCATGCAGCTACATATTCTTACATGTATTCTATAATTAGATCAACCCATCAAAATGTTTCTTCCAAATTAACAACTAATCAATTTCCTTGCGTACACTGATCTCAACGCTTACCTTGAGCCATTTGGATCACTAAATCTAAAATTTTACTTCTACTTTCTCCCCTTCTCAGGTTGCCTACTACACAATTTTACATTTTACTTTGATTTAAACATATGGAGGTAAAAAAAAATAAAATTGATCACAATGTATCAGCTCCTCAGCACATGTAAGTGAACGCCACCTTATTGACTGCCATGGGACGTCACCTCTCTGGGCTGACATCGAACAACCTGCTTCTGCGGTCACAGGCTGCTTGCATCGCATCATCCACTGTACAAACTCTGAAGTAAAACTGAAATTTAAAGACCGAATAGTATACACATCAGGCAATTTATAAAATATACGAGAAATTAAAACTTATTACAATTTGAATTCTTTACAGAAAGCCTGAATGTGTACAAGGGGATTTTTCACAATCCTGCCTGTAAATTACATGCTAATGTCAGGTCAACAAAAGCAGGCCCTGTAAGGAAGAGGTTTATTTTGGAAACTGCTTTTAACAATATTTTCCTATTACTTCACAGGAACTAAATCTTTATAGAATTGTAACTTTAAGAGCAGGACATTTAGAAGTTGTAGCTTCCTGATCAATATTTGCAATCACCAGTGGGTTTAGCAGATTAAAAGCTCATACGCAAAAACAAACCCTGAAGGCTAACTGTTCTGTTACTTTAACCATTTCCCAAAGATGTGGGAGGAAGAATGAAAAAAAATCAAACCCAAACACTTTTTTTTTTTGCTAGTTTCTGAAATTAAAATACACCAGAGGTAATGGAATTAAAATATCAGCATGACACTTGTGAACATAATGGCTAAGCCTGCAATAACATGGATCTTACCTGACAGCTCTGTCTTTCTGAGTGTTTTCTATCTTGCTGTCTTTTAATTACTGAAGAAATTAAAAAGTCTACTGTTAGAAATTTTTCCAACCCCCACAAATTCTTCCAAAGTGTGATAATCTTGTTATCACCACTAAAATCTGAAAAGTCACTTTCACTCATCTTTCCAAAACCCACAACCTTTTCTCATTCTACATCCTGTTCTTTTCCAGATAATGTCACGCCCTCAGTTTTAATTTTAAACAGCAAAATGCTGTAGAGCACTTCACTCTTACATATGTAAACATAGTCAGATGAAGAAATCTATAAAAATGAACAAATAAGAAGTTAAAAGACCAGTTTTACCATAAAAATCTTTTAACATGGTCCCTTATTCTTTTGATACTTTTTTCTTATTCTTTTCATCTAGTGGAATTAAACAGCAGACTATATACAGAAAACTCCTGCTGGGATCTAAAATATCACATGCTTTGAATTAACTCAAACCATTTAATACATTAAATTCCTACTAAAATCACTTTTTGCTGAGCTCAAGGAAACACTTTCCAAATGTAAATATAAAAACAAGGGAGTAATGTTCTTCAGACATTGATTTAATATTTTATTTCATACATCTATTCAATTCTCAATTTCAATATTCAATATCTTCAATATTTTTAAAAATGTTGAGTGTTAAAAAAAAGTTACAGGGCTCAAGGATTAGTAGCTTACTGGCCTCTCAATCAAAATACGTCTTCCTTTAACCAGGAAAGAATCTGTAAAGTTACAGACTGAAAGACTCTGTCGAGTTACCTTTGTAGCAAAAATTGCTCATTTTTCCTGTAAGGCCTTTTCCAGGAGTTGAGAGAAAGATTTTCAGAAGAGAAAATCACTCTTGTCTTTTTAAAACTGGACAGCATTTAAATTCTCTAACACCTCAAGAACTAGTTCCCTACAAAAGCTGCAAAAGTCTTCTGGCTAACTGCTGACTGCAGTGTGTGCCATTTGCTAGACAGCTGGAAAAATTTCCATTTTACTAGGAGGTGCCACACCCTGCTCCTGGCCAAGTAGCTGTACAGTTTCATCTAGGACTTCATCATTTAGGACAACAACTGAAAAGTTTTGGCTAGCAATCTCAGATTTCTTTTCCATCAATTCCATCAGTATTAGTCCATCTTCACTTCAGAAATGATTCAGTGTCTTTAAGGCCAGATGTTATTTCCAGGTCCACATTTTATTTTCTGGATCCACAACTTAGAAAAACTCCTCTGCCTTTTATGCTCACCATTTATCTTTCAGAATATAAAACTTTGCTTGTTTTTCTTGCTTAGGTGCCTGGTTAGAAGCTTTCTCGTGTTCCTTCTATATTTATTTTTTTTTTAAATCTTTCCTTGAGTCCTGTGCATCATGTTCAAGGACACTAGCAGAAAATTAACTGAACCGTATCTTTTAATCAAAGTGTCCTGAAGTTTGTGTCAATGAAGCTTTTGATTTTCACTAAGGCCCTCTGTAACTGCATGCCTGAATTTTTTTCCCCTCTGATTCAGCACTCCCTGTCTGGCTTAGTAGATCGATGATAACAGCATCAGGCTCAAATCCAGTTGTTTCATGATGTCTGTTGTCTTGAGAAATTCAGTTCTGTCTATTAATGAGTCTGATGTGCAGTCTACACTTGTTAGCAGTGATGTCTGACTCCTCACTATATGCAATCAATCCAGCCATTTGCACATCATGCAGATCAGGTAATTCTAACTGCTAACCTGCTGTGCGATGTCACCTGTAACCACAAGAAACAGTTCTGCATTCACGGCCATATCCTACACCATTTCATACTTGTTGGTACATGGGAACATTATCGGAGCAGGAAGATTTCATCCAAATCCTTCAGATGACATTCTGGCCACCTGGACCTTTCCCCAAACTTGAAAGCCATGAACAATGTATGCTGTAAAATCCTCCCCATATGAGAAGTGTGTAATTCTGCTGAAATCCAACAGGAACAGTTCTTTGACTTTAGACAATCTGCCCTCATTAGCATGTGGGACTAATAGTGATAATATAGTGACTAACCATGTAGGTCTTATGACCACCCTTCTGACCACCTACATGCTTGACTACAGAGCCAAGCACTTTTTGCTGGTGGACTTTTTTTTGTTGAGTACAGCTACATATAGATATTATTCATCTTCTAATTTACTCAGTAGAAAACAATTGTATCCATTTTTTTCCAAGTTTTCCTGACAGCTAGGAGTGAACCTCACCTGTCTCAGTCTTGTAATAATGATTATCAGGAACACAAAGTCTCCACATACCAGAGATCACAGACTTCTCTGTTTAACGCAAAAAACATCAGACCTCACAGACGGTTTGGAAAGGTTCCTTGGAGGTGCTGAGTCAAAGGCCATGGCTATTCTGCAAATAACAGTAACATGAGGAAGTTGAAAGAAAAGTTCTGGAGGCAAAATATTTGTTGCTAGTGAAGAAGCAGAGAACTATGGTAGCATTCCCAGAAATGCTCTCGAAACAAGACTGGTTGACAAGCAGAAGTTTAATAAGCAGCTAAGAAAATGTGTTCAAAAGGGAAATCAAAGAAATAGGGAAACTTGGGGAATAGGGAGGGAGCCTCTAGAAGGTATCTGAGCTTAATCTAAACTAGAAAAGAATGAATTTGCTGGCACTTCAAAGGTCAGAGGAAAACATTCAAACTGAAGAGGTTATAGAAACACAGTACATGGTTTAAGAGAAGCAGTAATGTCAAAGAGACCTGAAAGTCTCAATTAAATGAAAGGACAGAAGTTGATTAAACTCAAGCAAGAAGGAAACAGCAAAGACAGAACAGACAGACTCTCTTTTTAAAGTTTTTCAGAGAAATAAAGCACCCATGTGAAAGTACTCTTCTCTATAAGCCTAGGAAGCGAGATGGAAGAACTACAATGCCCATTGTTAAAGCATTATTTACACAATAGTCTTACTGAAAACTTGGTGGAAAAAAGACCATCATCAGAATACTGAAAAAGGAGGAAAGACTGAAAGGCATACACTTCAGTAGGGACTGAAGAAAGGTCTGTATTAACAGTATAGTGAATTAACAAATAGTAACAAGTGGCTATGAACCAAAAAAAGAGACTGAACAGCATAGGATCATAAAAATAAACTACCGAGAGGACTGGTCATCCAACCACAATTGAAACTATCTGAGATTCTATGAAATGCAGATATAAGAAAGGCTGTCAAAGAAGAAACACAAGAGGTCAAGGGATAATTTAGTACATCCAGATAGATTTGCTGTGGATTACAACAGCAGATAGAAGCTGAGATGACTGTCTATGTCTCATGTGCTGCAGAAAAACAAAACAAACAGGTACACAAGACAAACAAAAAACACCCATATGAGGAAAGAAAAAACACTCAATCTGATCTCAAGAAGTGGAAAGAACATGGTTCACAAAATATTGCTGTTGAGGAGCTGCTTTATAACAATGACAAAGCTTGTTAAGCAAACAAATGAAAAACAAAACTCAAACACTAAAATTGAAAGGGGGAGCTATAACCTTACGGATTAAAATCTTCGTAGGCGACCTGAAGACACTATAAAACTCAGAGGCACAGGCCAAAAGCTAATTAATTCCCCAAAATGACTTGAGAAAGACCAAACAACAACCAGAATGCCTGAACGGCCAAGTAGGGAAGGTTCTAAAAATTATCTTTAATAGAAAAAAAAAGCCAAAAGAACCCAAAACAAACCTCCAAACCCACCAAACAACAACAAAAACACACACACATAAAAAAAACCAAACCTGGAAGAGTATAATAAAAAAGAATCATAACATTTATCATTATTAATATACAGACTCAATAATGCAGGCCAAGAAAAGAGCTTGCTTGAGAAATTATTTTTAGGAGTATAAAATAAGTAGTAAATTCTTTTTGAAATATAATTAGGAGTTGGCAGCCTGCTAAAGGACTTCTAATCAAACAGATGATGCAGGTATTAAAAAGAACAGTTAGAGAAGAGCAGACTGTAGCAGAAAGGGTTTGGCTGGGGTTTTTTTGTATCTGTGTTCAGTGTGGGATAATTCTCACTCCAAAATAATCTATACAGCAGAACATACTGGAAGATCTGCCTCAAATTGGAGCATTGGTATAATGCATTACAGACAAAAGCAGCAACATTAAATGAAAAAAAAAATTACCACAGGCAGACAGGGTTCACCAGAAAAAGCCAACAAGCTTCAAAGGAGAAAGAGCTAAAGCTGTAGTAAGATGTAACCTCCACCGAAAGTTCCCCAGTATACAAAGATGGGAATGTGATGTGTCACCAGTCTCTCCTGGGATCCGTCTCAAAGACTAAGGGAAGTACCAGCAAGTCTGGCATCCATCCTGGTAAAATTTGTTAAAAACAAAGGTACCAAAGTCCTCAGGAATCCTAGGGTGTATGTTGTTCGGCATATCCATAAAAAACTTGGGAAAAGAGCTGGATAGCAACCTGACGAAGATGAGGGCCAACTTTGAAGAAACACAACAGGATCTCCTAATAGTTACTATGGAGCAAGAAAATGGTAGATGGATTTCAGCTGAGATGTATTTGAACGGGTGTAGCTCCAAGAAAGCAATCCAAATTTTATACACATGACAACAGGCTCTTGATTGGCTATTAACACTTAGAAATAGAGATATTTGGTGTTTATCATTGGTAGACCCATAAAAACATCATGTTGGTGCTCACTAGAAGTCAAAAAATAATCCAAAATGAAGAACATAGGAAAAGAATAAACAAGAGAGAACACCACAATGCCACCTCAGTGCACGATGAACACCAGAAGAATTCCAATCACCACTTCCAAATGAATGCAAAAGAACTAGAAAAGATGGGTTTCTGAGGATAGTCAAAGCTGCAATACAGTGGCTAGATACTGAAGGAGTAACATTGGGTTTTAAGGTTTCTCTTCTCTGCATGGAGTGGGCACAACTGTGCTTTGATACAGCTCTTTTGATGTTTAAAGGTAGTATCCATCTCAGACCGACAGGAACAACTTCCACTGGAGCTGTCTGCATGAAAATATGCACCCGAAACCCCATGAGCCTGTGACCATTCCTACTGTATCATATGCCACAGAATAGAGGATAGAAACCTATCCCTGCCTAGAACATAATTAGTAGAATCAGAATGTGGTGCTTTTATCTTTTATATACATAAATATATCCTGTGCAAACACCATGTACTCAGCTTGAACAGTGAGCAGTTTCTTTACACACCCTTATTTGCCATATCAGCAGTTTTCTCTCTCTTGGTTTATTTTTCATCGATTTGTACCTTCTCGTCTTGTTAGCCATATGTCATATAAAATCTGTCAGTGCATACAACTATTTAACAAGCTTGGGTTCAGAGGGCCCATAGAGGGTTAGGAACGTGAACGGGACTGTCATGTGTTTCAGTCATCCAGCAGCATCTCAATCTTCTTTTAGGCTGGCAATTATCGACAGTTTTATTTTAAAACACTTAACAGCCTACGAAAAATGAGACAGTCCAACTCTGTTACTAGGGTAACTAGTGACTACAACACTCAGCCGGTGTACTTCAAAAATTGTCCTACCCAGTGGCAGTAGCTGGTAGCCACAGAAGAAAAGCCATGTCCTAGAGAGCAATGACAGTTAATTACATTCGGCTCCCTGAAGTGTCCTGTTCTGAAGAGGGAAGAAGCAAGCAAAAGTTTGTACTTTGATTAAACTAATTATTTCAGCCTCCAGAGCTAATTACCAACTACTCATATAATTTAATTATTTTTAATGTAAATATAGTGATCAACATATTTTTCTTGTGTGCTTTATACTACATGTATTGGTTCTGAATTCCTCTCAAAAAAATATGGCTTAATAATGGCTTAGTTTAGCTTGTTCTCAAAATCCTTCCTTCTAACCTTAAAGAAATCTTAAAGAAACTCTCCAATAAATGCAGCTACTATTTATGCAAATCCCATTACATGAAGATGAGTAGAACACTTATGAAAAACATATGTTTTGCAGTTAAATATATTCAAAATATGTCATTGTTGAAAGAGCTCCATCAGTTAAACACTGTGGATAATACATCACTTCACAAGAGTCAAAGACATGTTTTTCAGGTTAACTGCACCGTAACATGTATTAAAAGTGAAATTCTGGTCTTCCTTGTACCCATAGAGATCCATGGAATTCTGAAATACCCGTTCAGATTCATGGAATTCAGAAGTACTCATTCAGTTATTTGAGCTATTTAATACTGACAGTCATATATCTCAGCCTTCCCTCACCACTTTACTCCTGACATAGTAATTTGTAATCAAGAACAAATGTCAAGATAAACTTGCTTAAAAGTAAAGATTACAAAATTTGAACCAGGGAGCACATGAGTTTCAGCACATAAAGTTCTTTTTAAAGGTCTGTTTAATGACGAAAAAGGTACACTTAGGCTTCTTTCTCTAATGGGTCTCTTAGACCCATTTGCAAGAATACTCCTCAGATTTAACATATCAGCATAATAGAGTAGCATGAAAAATAGTTTTAATATTGAAAAGTCACTACTGTCATTGTGTAATTACTTTTCAAGTGTCTCCTAAGGATTTGCAATTACATACGAAAAACAGTTATTATCACAAAAATATTCTTGAAGTTTACTCCTCTAAGGACACTTTCCACAGTCTCATATGTCTCTCAGTTCAACTAACTTCAAACCAAAGAGATTTCTTATTTCATTTTTGACCCCGGGATCAGGACCACATTCTGCAATGGGTATTATTTCTATAATGATAAAATTTCATATAAAGGTCACAACCAGGTTAACTTACATTTGAAACACAACTGTGCCAAAGAACATCTCAGGAACAAAACTTCAGACATATTCATAGGAAATAGAGCAAAACTGACTGTGCAAATTGAGGCATTCCTATTTTGTGTTAGCTGAGGGCTTATTTAACCAATGCTGATACCTCATTTCATTAAGGCATAGGTAAGAAAATATTAAAAATCAAAGAAAATAAAATCAATCTGGTAAACTGTTTCAGTCTTAAACAGACATCACATCACTTGAAGAAACTTTTTAAAATCCCACCAGCTATCAGTCAGGTTTGGAAATTGCCAGGACTTGCTGGAGCAGGAAACAAGCCCCAGTGAAAGACTGTGGCCATTTTCTGGCACAAGCTAGCAGGGTGCTAGTGGAGATCACAGAACCAACTACTGGTCTGGATAACCTACCACTTCCTGGGTCTTGACCAGAGTAGACTGTTCTCAGACCACTGTGCTACTAAAAAGGACCACCACAGTGCCTGCACCAAAGAAATAGAATCTATCCACCTGCCAGGGTACATAAAGCAACAGGACTTATGAGGAGCAGCTGAGGGAACTAAGGTTGTGTAGTCTGGAGAAACAGAAGTTCAGTGGGGACCTTACCACTTTCTACAGCTATCTGAAAAGAGGTTATAATGAGATGGGTCCTGGTCTCTTTCACCAAATAACAAGCAATAAGAAAAGAGAAAATGGCCTCAAGTTGCTCCAGGGGACGTTTAGACTGGATATTAGGGAAATCTCTTCAGCAAAAGGGTGAGCAGGCTGCCCAGGAAAGTGGAGTCCCCATCCCTGGAAGTATTTAAAACACACGTAGATATGGCACTTGGGGACATGGTTTAGTGGTGGATTTGGCAGTGCTGGGTTAAGGGTTGGATTTGATGATTTTAAGGGTCCTTTCCAACCTAAATAATTCTATGATTCTCTAAGAGCAGGAGCACTAGCAAGCAGGTGCTGAGTCAAGTTCAAAGAGCATCTGTTTTCCTAACACAACTCTCGGAAGAAATAAGGTGTCTGAGTCCTCAGCCTGAATTCAGTCTTGCTGGAAAAGGAGCTGGGGGCAACCTAGTCTTCCTAGGACTTTCTTGCAGGACTGACCAAAGTACTAGCAAATTGGATACATGGATGTGGAGATTTTACCTGGAATGGGAGGACAGCAATCCCACTTATCCAATAAGTGAGCATGTTCACTGGGCATGCCAAAGCATTTAGGGTCTTTAAAAGGTCCCACAGCACACAGTTGGCTGTGAGGAGGCAGGTGGAGAAAAGCAAGTTCTAGCTACTTTTGCAAACACTAGCGAGCAGATCTGAAAAGCTATCAGTCTACATAGGATCTCAAGGGACTATCCAATGATCGGCCCCGGGCGCGGAAAGGAGCAAGAGAATGGGAGCTTCGCCTGTGCGGACAGTGCCATTGTGGGAGATGAGAGGGGAACCCCGGAACACACAGAAGAGAAGGACAACTCTAAACCCGGGCAGATGGAGCTCGTCAGCCCTGTAAGGCAATCCATCTAAGAGAAGGTCACTCTAAACAAACCTACGTCCTGGGGACCTCACTGCCACTGTCCAAGCTCGCTCGGCCCCAGCAGATGAACCTCAGGATTAAAGGGTGGGCTCAGTTCAGCGCATACTGCGTCTCACCTAAAAAATCCATTGCGCAGGCTCGAAGGCCTTACTCGCATTTGCAAAGCCCTGTATCACCAGCGTGCTTGTAACGAATGTGGGTGGAGACCTTTCCCGGATCTTCGTTCGTGAAGACTGGCCTTGATGATCCAATGATCCAGACTAGTTGCACCTGAAGCTATATGGGAAACATATACAGGCCAGAGGACCTCTTACCCCAGCTGCTCTCTGGTGTATGCAACCAGAAGCCATTGTTCCTGCACTTTGGAGCACATCTTCCTGGCAAGGAAAACTTCAAAACTAGAACCATGGATGGTGGAAGAAGCAGATGCTCAGACTAGCAGGTCTGAGAGCAAGGCTGAGAGGTCAGTCATGATGGGTGCTGTTTCCTCTGCCTCTCCCAGACACAAGTCTGGAACACGTTCACACTAGAAACAGCAAGGGGATTTTATATCATCTAGGCACCACTAAGAAAAAGAGTTCTGTTTAGAGACAAAAGATAACGTTTCTATATAGGCTGGAGAAACAGACAACTGGGAGGATAAGTGTAGAGACAGCCTCACACTCCTCTGCACATATGGTGTAACAGGCCCTTCAATTTTCAGCATCATCTGAGTAAGGTTGTGTCTGAAGGTTGCTTACTCAAAACACAAAAATAAAAGATCTGGAGAAGAAATGCATGGAGCTGGGTTTCGGATTTGTTTTTGTTTTGTTTATTTTTTTCCCAATAGGATCAGGACTGATGCTCAAAGAAAAAAAAAGTCAGGGAAAAGGGGTGGAACTGTGTTAATTCACTTATTCTGGGGTCTGAATCCCCCAAAACAGAAATTTAACCTGTTGGCATCTTATCATCATCACAAATCAATATGGCTTGAGCTGTCTCAATTCTTTCTGATATATGCAGAAGCCACTATGGCAGCACATAATTGTTTGGGATCAAAGCTTGGCTATGACTTGAGATGCAGGCACAGGACGAAACACTTACAGGTGTTCAGTTCTACTTTGTTCCTGTGATGCCCGCACACCCAGCTGCTCAAGAGATCTATCTGTGTTAAGTGTCCATGCCATCATCAGCTTGGAGTGACACATGGTGCAGTCTGGAAGATTCCAGTGACTGCTACCATTATAACAAGGAGAAGTTTTCTTAATTACAGCATAAATGTAGGAACTGTGATCTCTGGACAACGTTCTTAATCTAGAAGACCTTTTGAAGGCTCAAAGAAACCTATTCACCATTTTTATATAAGTTATAAGATCCCCACAAATGGGTCAGATATATTTGTTCACAACAAGGAACTTGAAAACAACTTAAAAAAAAAATTAAGGAAGATAAGCAGACAGGTATTCATAGGTTCATGGCAGATCCACTATGAAGTTGCCAACACATGATTTGTGAATCCACACACCTGGCTTGATGCTGATAAAGACAGCAGACAATTGTAGCCCAATCCATTACCTGTCTTATTCCCATTGCACCGCAGTAAACAACAGCTCTAGTAAGTATGTTATTTATCATTTCTGTCAGCTGCAGTAATGATTAGGAGTTGTGGATCCACCACTTTGAGTCACAATTTGTGACATTAAATAAGTTTTCCATTGCCAGGGTATTCATAAAACTTTAATTTAAAACTTTAATTTATTAAGACTACAATTACAATTCAAGGCAAAGTATTTTTCCAGCATAGCCATACCCGTGGTTTTATCCAATTCTTATTCAGAATTCAGGTTATTCAATATGAAGGATTAAACAGAGGTATGCAAAGTGAGGTTGCCACTAGCACCTCATTAACTTGAGAGCTCTCTGTTTCCAGGCTTGTTAGGGACTGGCAAATGAGACAAGCTCTTAGCAGTATTAAAAGTAACCACAGATGTACTGGGAGTGTCATTAGTGAATGAAGAAAGAAGAAGCCCAGACTGATGTAGTACTGAGGAATGAAACCAGACAGAAAGTTAGGCAATTTCTACTTCAGACAGGAAGATACAGCAACCCTTCTCACTCTCACAGAACCAAAGATATTACTGGAAGGAACACTGAGCAGGGATAGCAATATCCTAAGAGTGTATCAAAAAACTAGCAACTATAGCTAGAAGAATATATTGCAATATGGTGTCGGGAGACAAGAAAAAAGAATTAGAAACATCGGATTTCCTCACACAACATTTTAATAGGGGACTTGAAAGCAGAACTGTACACTCAATTATACCTGAAATTATGAAAAGAAAAGGCATTGTAAATACACTGGTGTTTATTTTGAATTCTTTCTCATCTTGGTAGTTGCAATAATCTGGTGGAATGAGTTTAAGAAGAGGTAGGTACCTCCTGGGCACAACAACCAAAGCATCAAGCATGCAAACAACTTCTGCTTGTCCTCCAATTAGTGAGGATTTTCCTACTTCATTACCTTTCCTGTGGCTTAGCTTTCTTCTTGAGGGAATGGATATACTGAAGTTTGAAAGCAGCATAGCAGATGCTTTGGCTTACTTTCACTCTATGAGGATTCCAAGGAACACTTTCAGACCTTGGGTATTCTTGGACTTTAGGAAAACAGTTGGTGCTCCTAAACCAAAAAAAGCTGTAATTTACACAGAGATGATCGCAAAGATTTCCTAAAATTGAGAGTACAAATGATCTTACATTATGGCTATATTATTCTATGCAATTAGGTTTTAGCAGAGCATCTCATGAATACAGATATAAAATCACATCGTCAGTGTGGTGACCTTTTGCTGTGGATGGATGAATTTTTCAGATCCAAGGCGATGAGAACATTACCAGAGGTATATATCAGATGCTCTTATACAGACACCTTATCACTTGAAACACTGCAATGAGAATGATGAAACATCTTCTAAAGCTACTTTTTCCACATGGACTTGGAAGACTTTTCTCCCTTTATTTCAGAAAGAGATTATGATCCTGGAAATCTGGAAGGGCTTGGCTGAAGTCAAATTTTTACCAGAAACAGCAAGGATTTATTTTAGGAGTAACGCCAATTTGAGGGAAGGAAGATTTGCTATCCTTCTGACTAAGGGCCCAAAGAAATGGCACATGCAGTTCCAGCCCCAGAAGGCTTAGAGGACTCTCCTGCTCCTGTTCTCTTTGCACAGACAGTTCCCTGCCAGCCAGGTTGGCAGCTAAAAAGTTTTCATGTACTTCTTCAGAATGAGGCGGCTACCTCTTCTTCCATGCAGATCAGCTGAAAGTAAATTCAGTCAGTCTGCTGCCAGAAAACCAATTCCTGCAAAATGTACATTTGTCATGTCAGAGGTACACCTCGCTAGTTAATTGTATTCTCCTCTTAAGCACGATTGACTACTCCCCTTTTTGCTACAGAAGGTATTTGGGCATGTCAGTGAAGCAGCTGTGCAGCCAATCTTTAGTTTCTTGAATTTATGAATCAGTAAAAAGGTTCGGGAACCATAACTGAGCCTACCAGCATGATTGTGAGCTTTTTAGGAACTTCAAAGAAGTGGCTGAGGGGGTAACTAATACCTCTGCTCCACATCAGGCAGCCAACTCAAAGCCATCTCAGGTGCTTTAGAAGAGGGAAGGCAATAGAATGCCACACTGCAGAAGCACTTTTCACTCAACACGTGCTCCACTTGGATAATGGTATCATCAAGAAGTATGCATCTACATACCAGCATCAACACATCAACAACTACATCTTAAGGGCTTTACAAGGTCACATGTAGCAGCAAGAATTTGTGAGGGAGATAAGGAGATAAGGGCTGCAGACTAACATTAAACACCACATAGGAAGCTTGAAGGTTTTGAGCAAGAGGCATGAGCGTACACATGTATCTGGTAGCAGGTTGGTGAACCTTGAGTTTTGGGAAAAGGGACAGAAAGAACATCTTGACAGACTCAGATCTTCTCCCACTTACCCCACAAGTGCTAAAAGATTCTGATATCCCTGAACTACAGATTTTTATTGCAGCCTGTATCTATGGACTGGGCACTTTTTATGTCTAGAAAAATACATGGATAAAGGAAAGTTATGGCCTTCCAATAAATTGTACAATTTGGACATCTACCCTGTCTTCAGTCTGAGCTTTGTTTAACCACGTAAGAAACAAAACATCACAATTTCAGATAATTCCATTACACTCATATCTTGCATTAGGAATCTAAAAATGGCGTTTTTTTAATCTCCTACAAATTGCAGTTATAATAGATACGCTTCTGTCAGAGACAAAACTATTCCAGATTCCACTAAAAATGGTCATAAGTTGTTAGCACTAAAAAGGGAGAGGGGGCGAATAATTAGTTTGTCCTACATATTATATTGAAAGAACAATACAATAGTCAGAGAAAAAATGAAGCTGACCTCTGGCATTTTTAAATGGTGGAAGGTTTTCACTGGTTTGGAAAAATAATTTACTCTCTATCGATTAAAACAGCAGCTAAACATGGATGACTGATCTCATTTTGCCAGTTTGCAGTTCACGCCAGGTACAGAGAAATACAGAGGATACTCTGACACAGGAAATTCAAAGGTTGATACTATCAGTACATTATTTAAAACTACAAGCTGTGAATGGTCATCTTTCAAGCAGAATCTGGGAGTTTTATATCTAGTGTTTGAGGAGATAGAATGCTTAATTCCAAAGGTCAAAATCACAATAGTTTTCTGAAACAAAAGCAAAATCTCCTAAGAAACCTCTCTCAGTAATAATAGCGGTACATTGTCTGAAACAAAAGTAATCAGATTTCCAGGCACACTTTGTAAGTAACCTTGTTTACTGTAATTTTGCAACAGCTTTAATAAATTTTTCATCTGAAATCAGGAAGGCTATAGCTTGTATTCTGACAGGTTGAAATAGCTGAGTAAGTTGAATACATCCCTGTGTGGCTGGCTGTGTTTGGGAACACTTAAGAATATATTGCCACAAAAAAAAAAAAAGGGGGGGGGGAAACTCAGATATCACAGTGATATATTTTAACAACTAAATTGGTTTCTGGGGTTTTTTTTAAGAAAGCCTAGATATAAAAATGGTTCATACTTCATGAATATCCATCTTAACAATGTCCAAACCCATGTTCCATGTTTTAACCTGTTCTTTGAAGCACAAGCAAGAAATACACATTGAGTGTTATGGTTAGTCATTTTGGAGTTTTGCTTCCACAACAGGTTTAAATAATTTTCAGTAAAATCTTAATTGCTTTGTACAGAATCTAAAGGAAACAACTGTTAATACTTCCTTTAACTTCAAATGCATACCACAGACCTACTATCCCACTTCACTTCCATTGCACCTTCTCTACAAAATTAAATCTTCCATCAAAACAATCACACATGTACAAATTGTGCAAAATAAAAGACAAGGATATTGGTACTGCTTTTTGTGGCTCAGACAGTCCTAACGGTATGTCCCTTTTAAATCATCAGGCACAAAAAAATGACTAAGATTCCATTGCTATATAAAATGAGTATTCTTTATGCAGATGTGGGAGAAACATATCTAAACCTTCAGTGGTTTTCAATTAAAATTCAATATTTTAATCACAAATGCAACCAGAAGCTAGACTATAATAAAGCGCTTTTAGGTGAAACTCTGGGCAGGGCTCCAAAGGATTTTGTCCAACATCCTGTGGCTAGAAATTCATATAGGCAAGCTTTCTCTCTGCCTGAAGTTACTTTCATCTGTCAACTGGAAACTTTAAGGATGAGCCCCACCTCTTTCTCCACTCACCCATCCAGTTGTTAGCTACAGGAAGACAAAGGCTCAGGAAAAAGGTTTTAAAAGCATTTTTTTCCTTTTCCGGTATGTCTGGAATTCTAAGTGCAGACTGAACTATAAAAATTCACTCTTTCTGAAGTAAGAATGCCTGGCAAGATTCAGCCAGCTTACAGTTTTGTTTCCATAACTTTGAGCAGTCCTTTGACCCCAGCCCAGTGTTATGCCCACCGTTGTTACTGTAAATGATTTACCTCAAGAAACAGAATTACCAAAATAACCTCAATCTTTAGATCATACCACAACTGAAGGTACAAAACTTAATGCTAAACACTGCCAAACCCAAATTCTGCCACCTTGACTGTAGGTGAGTATGGTGTATGTCTCCACACCCAACTACGCCTCAGCACATGCCTGACGGACTTCATTTCCACCTTTCATTGGTCCCTTCAGCCCTGATGGACAAGCACTCAAGCACCAGAATAAGTGGTCAAACCTGTATTTTGTACACAGAGCTCCAAAACTGAAACACTTAGACATTAAGCAGCTGAATTATGAGGCATCACCATTACTGGCCTCACTTTAGTCCTTTTACAACTGTTCTGTACTTAACAGGAATGGCACTTGAAACAAAAAAAGCTCAAAATACAATTGATACAAATAGTAAAAGGAAATAAACCACCAATTGACTCAAAGTTCAGCTAATCCTGCAAGCAGTTACTGTAGTTTTTAAGGCAAAAGTTTGGTCAAGATAGAAAGCAGGATTCTCTGTATAAGCAAACACTAGCTGCAGTGCCTCTGGAAGAGAATCCATTAGATTATACTAACCTACTCATCCTCTCCTTTAAAGACCACTAGCTCAATTCAATAAACATTACGCTTTTCAAGAGACCATTAGAAGACTTGTTTTTTAAAAAAGACTTTGAGACCACGCAAATCCTATTCTTCACTTCAGAGGTATACAGTAATACCAACAGCCTGTCTCTAATCACTAACAGGAGGAAAACTGTAAGGAGCAAGAATTTTACTGCTCTCTGCAGCTTTTCCTTTGCGTTCAACGCAAGGGCAAATGCCACCGACTTCTGGGGGAGATAAACTAATACCGACTGTCATCTGCCTCTGTGACATATTTTTCCTCCCAAAAGCTGGAAGCCCCGCACTGGTCATGTAGAAAAGGGATCCGACCGACCAAACTTCACCTTCCTTAAAAACGAGTGCTGCGCTGTCCCAAAAGCTTCCTCGAGAAAATGGGTCAAACGCTAGAAAATGGTATCGGAGAAGAGGGCGCGGGGGGGAAAGTGTATAAGGAGGGCACGGCCCCTGCTTACTTGCCCTAAAAACATTACTTTAGATACGAGTACCGACTGCATCTTTGGGCGGGGATTTAAACCCTGCCACTACAAAGGCGACCACGGCCAAGCCGGTAGCTGGAAGAGAGCGGAGCCAAGGAATTAAGTGAATTAAACTCGATGCGCTTGTTGTCTCAGTTTTCGCTCCATCAGCCGCGCGGCCGCTGCTCCAGCGTCGCTTCCAAATATCGGGCAGCAAAGTTTGGGCGGGGGTTCCCCGGCCCCCGCCGCCACCTCGGCGCCTCCCGCCACCAACTTTCCGCCGCCGGAGCTGCAGCACCGGCTGTCACCCGCCCCGTCCCGTCCCGTTCCGCCCCGCCCGGCTCGGTTCGGCTTGGCTCGGCGGAGGGCGCCGGGTGCGCGGATGCCAGCGGGAGAGGGGATGCCGGATAGCGGCAGCGGGGATACCCGGGGACGGCGCGGGTCCCAGACTAGGAAGGTGTCTCTTACCAGCCCGGAGGCGAAGAAGACGGCCAGGAGGGCCAGGCAGGCGCCCATCACGATGAGGAGCAAGAAGACGATGAGCGGGTGCTGCTGGCTCATGCAGTAGTAGGACTCGTAGAGCCAGTCCCGGGAGCGGGACTGCTCGGCGCTCGCCCCGTAGCCGCCGCCCGCCTGCTCTGCCCGCTCCAGCAGGTAGCGGCGTCTCCTCCTCATCATGATCGCTTCTTGCCACATCGGGCAGAGCCCGCGCAACTCCCTCAGCGCCGCCGCCGCCGCCGCCGCTGCTGCAGGAGGCAGCCGGGGAGTGGAGCGGGGCGCGCTCCCGCGCGGGAGGCGGAGAGGAGGAGCCGCGGCGGCGGCGGCAGCGGCATGGGCATGGTTCGCCGGGATGCCGCGGCCGCCGCGCAGCCAGCCCGGGGCTTGGTGCGCCTCCGGCAGGCGCCACCCCGCACGCACATGCCTTGCCCGACTCCCCCGGAGGAGGGGGCGGGAGGCGCGCTCCTCCTCGCCGGGGCGGGGAGCGAGCGCCCGCCCAGAGCAAGCGCCCGAGGGCGGCGGCGGCGGCAGCGGGAGCGGGAGGTTCCTGAACGGGCGGCCGTGAGAGCAGTGCCTGCCCCGCGCCCCTCCGCCCTGGCGCCTGGAGGTGCCCCAGGGGCAGGGCCACCTGCCCCCGCCTGCGTACGGCCGGGAGCCCTCTCTGCCCCAGCGGGGTTCGGGGCCGCCGCAGGTACTGGTGCTGCCGGCGGCTGAGGCGAGAGCGCGGCGTGAGCCGCTCCCGAGCCCGCTCCCGGCGGCCCCGGCTCTGCCCGGCTCCCAGCGGGGACGCCGCAGCCTTGGCGAGGGTGCGTGGCAGCACCTCCCGGCGCCAGAGGGAGAGACATTTGGAAATTTCTTTGAAATTACTCCCACGGGCGGAGGGCTCTGCAGGACTGTTTCGCTGAGTACCTTTTCTGGAGGCGGAATCTCCTTTTTAGAAACCATACCTCGATGTTTTGTCAATGCCAGCATTAAAATTAGGAAGAAGCATAACATGCATTTTCCCCAGCTTACCATGTTCTGAAGGACTTTGGTATTTCTAACAAAGAAGGCACTGGAAACGCGCTGGACATAAAACACACTGAAGTTACATATCTGTCATTGACCGGCTGAAGTTTTGTAAGCAGATACAGGCAGGTCTGCTTCCCCAGCCCATTTCGTCCCTGAGTGTCCCTCCTCACAGGACAAATCCCTCTCTGCTCTACTCTCCAGCCTCTGTTGTTGCTTTGCCGCATCCTTAAACTCCTCGAAACCACCTAGGTCTGACTTCCTTGCAGAGGAAGAGCGCAGAGCAACATGGATGGTACTGGGCCTGAATGTCCCAAGGGTGTCTCCTGGTGACTGGACTAATGTTAGGAGCAAGACAGATTTTGGAGTACTACAATACTACAAAAGGTGAAAAACTGGAGGTAACATAAATGGTCGTCATAAGTCAGTCATACAAGTCAGTCATCATAAGTGAGAGACGTAGAATAGAGAGCTAGCCACTAGCTAGGTGGAAGAGAAGGCAGTTAACTAGGATGATGTAGACCAAAACTATATGTACTATTAAGTAAATTGTATTTAATGCCTACTTTCTGTGCCAGTGTTCACATTTTTATGCAGAAGAAGAAGAGAGACATTATCCACAAGTGTAACAAAGCAAAGAATCCAATAGTACATATAGCTCAGAAGCCCTGTTCATATATTTGCCCTTCTTAGATTCCTTACGTTTTAAAGAGGGATAAGACTTGAGTTTTCCTGCCCCTTCTTCCTCTCCATTGGCCGGATGGAAGAAAGGCTCCTTGCCTTTCAATTTCCTTCCCCTGAACTGTTTGCTGGGGCAGGAGGAACAAATGAGGCAGAACTGGAAAGTTACAACTGCACCCACTGTTCTGGGAGAGAGAGAACAAAAAACTCTCAGAAGCAGCAGTGATATTATTGAAGGATGAACACATTTATGTGGGGAGAACATTCTGGCAGAATTAATTGCTGGGAAGGAGTTAGTAGAGGTGGGTGTGAGAATTTTTGCAACATGAAAAGGCTTTACTTGCAGTCACTTTAAAAATCATGGAGTTGGCCACCCTTACTGTCACACACACATATATAATAGGATAAGCATGGGGAGTTTAAAAAAAACCAATGGACAAACCAGAATTACAGCGTAAAAATTCTTTTAAAATCAGATCTCAGTATTTGGTTTTTGACGGCATCTGAGTTTTGATCTCTCGAAGATGGAAAGGCCAATATCACATATACACTTAAGAATATTACAAGAATAATTACGTGATCCTGCATGTACTCACAAAAATGCAGAAGATCCAAACAGGCTAAATTAAGTATGTTCTCTGTTCCATGTGTACAACAACCATCCCCACAAAAAGTATTTGAAACAAAATACAAAAGTATTTGAAACTTAGACAATATGATAATATAGATGACAGAACTGGTTGTCTTTCTTCTCACAGCTTATTCTGCTTTAATAACTTTCCACTACTTTCCACCTCCCTGAATTTGAAGAGGAAAGGCCATTTCAAAGACTTTACCATGATGATCATGTAATTTGTTTGTTATTTCAGTAAGGTCTTATGCCTGTAACAACTAATTCCTCATTATATTAGTCTCATGCAATTTCTCAGGAAATAAAATTATAGTTCCACAGCAAAAACTTAATTAAGCCAAAGGTTGCCCAGTGGTATCTCATGCCTTTCCAGAACAATGGGATCAGCATAAGTCTCTTTTGAAAGACCAGACATGAGGTGCTTCAACAGCAAAGCAAGAGGAAGTAACGAGATAACAAGAGAAAATAAAATAATCACTTTTCAAACATCACCTCCTTAAGGGCACAGGAGAAGGCAATTCCTAAATATTGCAAGTCAAGCAGACAAGGCAGAAGGCCAGCTTGGCTGAACAGAGATCTCCTCTTGGAAAAAAGTTAAAAAAGGAAGGTATATGGTCAGCGGAAGTAAGGACAGGTGACATTGGAAGAATTCAGAGATGCTGCTTGCCGCTGTACGGAGAAAATTCATTTGGCTAAAGCTCAGTTGGAGATGAAGCTGGCCAGAAACGTCAGGGACAATGAAAAGAGGTATTTTTCAAATATATTAATAGCAAAAGGCAGTATAGAAATATCATTGGCCCATTCCAGGATCAGGATGGTCGCTTCACAAATAGAAACATAGAAAAGGCAGAGGTGTTTAATGTGCTTTTTGCCTTTGTCTTCAACACGGATGACAGATCAAAAGGGTCTCAGTGCCCTGAGCTGGAGGACCATGACTGTGAGAATGATCAACTCCCAGCTGACCCTGTACTTTTATGGGACCTGTTGCTTCAACTGGATCCCTACAAATCTATGGGGCCTGATAGGATTTATCCAACAATCCTCAAAGAGCTGGCTGATGTCATCTCAAAGCCTGTCTCAATGATTTTTGAGCGGTCTTGGGAATCCAGAGAGGTCCCAGTTGACTACAAGCTGGCGAATGTTGTCCTGATTTTCAAGAAGGAGGACTCTGGAAACTACAGACCCGACAGTCTCAGCTCAGTGCCTGGTAAAAACATGGAAAAAAGTATTCTGGGAAGTATTGAAAAATATCTGGAGGGCAACACAGTCATCAGTTATAGCCAGCATGGCTTCATGAGGGGGAAGTCCTACTTGTGTAACCTGATTTCCTTCTACAGCAGTGTAACCCACCTAGTTGATCAAGAGTAGACAGTAGATGTAATATTTTTGGACTTCAGCAAAGCTTTTTCCAGGATTCTACACCTGGGACAGGGTAACCCTGACTATGTGTATAGACTGGAGAACAAGAGGCTGGAGACCAGTGCTGCAGAAAGGGACCTGGGAGTCCTGGTCAACAGTAAGTTGAATATGAATCAACAGTGCCCTGGCAGCCATGAGGGCCAACCGTGTGCTGGGGGGCATCAGGCAAAGCATCACCAGCCGGTCAAGGGAGGAGATTGTCCCGCTCTGCTCTGCACTGGTGTGGCCTCACTTGAAATATTGTGTGCAGTTTGGGCATCACAATATAAGAAAGATATTAAGCTTTTAGAGAGTGTCCAAAAGAGAGGGCAACAAGGATGGTGAAAGACCTTGAGGGGAAGCCACATGAGGAGCAGCTGAGGTCACTTGGTCTGTTCAGCCTGGAGAAGAGGAGACTGAGGGGGAACCTCATTGCAGTCTACAACTTCCTTGTGAGAGGAAGTGGAGGGACAGGTTCTGATCGCTTCATTCTTTGTGACCAGTGACAGGACTCAAAGAAAGGGCAGGAAGTTGTGTGAGGAGAGGTTTAGGTTTTATATCAGAAAAAGGTTCTTCACTCAGAGGGTAGCTGGGCACTGAAACAGTCTCCCCAAGGAAATGGTCACAGCACCAAGCCTGACAGAGTTCAGGAAGCATTTAGACAATGTCCTCAGGCGCATGGTGTGATTCTTAGGGTATACTGTGCGGGGCTGGGATCCTGATAAGTGATCCTGATAAGTCCCTTTCAACTCAGCATATTCTATGATTCTATGATATGTTTCCATTAGACTCTGTGTTTTCTTGCCCAGCTGATGAACTTACCCTCTATACATTCCCTCTCCAAACTAGAAACCTGTGTTTTTCAATTCTTTTTCAAACTCCATCTAGAAACATTCCACATCTTAATTTCTAAAACCCTCATCAGTTCTTAGAGCAGATATACAGAGAGAGGCAGAGGTTCAGTGAAAAAAAAACCCCATACTGTCCTGTATATAACGACTGCAACATTCTATATATGGACAAGGTAATTGAAATCATGTGTACCCAAATCTGAATTTGAACTTCCAATTCGAATGCTCTACTTTTTATTTAACATATTAACACTTTTTTTTCCCCCAGGATGCATTTAATTAAGTGAACATTATTGCAGTTAAATGACAATATGTCATTGGTAAAGTTGAAATGTCATATGTTTTTAGAGACAAATTACCCTAGGTAGCCTAAAATAAACATACTTACTTGACTCAACCTGAAAGTTTGCTGTGCCTTAGGGAAAAGGAAAGTACAGTGAATTTCATAATCTGAGGTTGAAAATCAAAGGATTTTCAGAAAAAAACCCTCTCTATGTATTCCACTTTATTTTTCTAAAAGAGGAAAAAAAGCAAAACTAGCACTTAAGATTGTCAGAAACTATCCCCTGTGTACCCTTGGGACTCCAACAACATCAAAGAATTTATTCCTTAGCCAGCTGGTGTCTCAGCATCTGTTGTACCCCTCTGGCGAAGCAAAACAGCACAGAACAAAAGGTTGAGGTCCACAGCTGCTTGTCAAAGCAACCATGTGCCAGGGGCATTACACACTCTAGTAGCAGATTAATTTAGAGAACTTCTATTTGGACTATCTCTGGAGGTCCCTTCCAGCCTCAACTGTTCTGTGATTCTGTGGTATCACAGCTTTTTACTAGTGTCAAGGGATCTGTGATAGGTCCTCAGGAAAGAGCTAAATAGGAACAGGAGGAATGGGAGAACCTCCTGTTCCCTACATCGTTCTCTTTGCCACTCTGGCTTAATCAATCTCCATCACCTCTTTACTTCATTTTCCCTTCCCTGTTGTCTTCTCCTGCATGAGTGTTCTGATCAGGGATGCAGACTAGCTCTCAGCAGAGGGAGAAGAGAGACAGATCCTTTGCTCTCAGCTAGTCTGTTCATCTGTAGGTCATACTCTAGAAATAAATTGCACGGAAAAATTGTTGAATCCCACAGTCCTGCAACATAGCAAGCACTCAAAAGAGCCATAACAATTGGCCTGAGTAAAACATTGCCCACAAGTCCACTGGTGGTCAAATTCCCCTCCTCAGCAGCTGGCCACTGAAGTTGCCATCACTATAGTCTTGACACTGTACTGCCACTGCCCACATCCATCAAGCTACCTTACGCTGAGCTGTGATTGCAGGTCACGTTGTCCTACCAGTGAGATTACGTATAGCCATCAGCTGAATGGCACTTCCAGAGCTTGGATGTGGCAGCATGGCCAAAGACAGGTGAACCAGCCCTGCTTAAGGCTGCTCTTGTGAGACACCAGCCCATGAGCCACACCTGCCATAAGAACAATACATTAATACATCTGGCTTGACCATGATTTTAGAAGGGTGGTATTAAATTTTGTGCAGGGGACCTGGCGCTCCCTGGGACCTTGAAACCCATAGCCTCAGAAATAGAAAACCTCATGAACATTACTTAACAACATTATCTTCTCTATCAGGGATGCATAACTTTTTTTATATTATTTAACACTGAAGACTGCTGATTTTTACTGAATTTTTCTGGATTCATGTTACTGACTTCAGTTAACAGGACTTGCCCTCTCAAACCTTATAACTGCAACTATGTACTACTCTTCAAAAAATGATGACAGAATTTCTTACAGAAATATATTTGATTTCACACACCTGGAACCAGCTGAAATTCACTTTTGATTTAGATACAGACTTGATTGAGGTGTTTGATGTTGTTATTTAAGGTGCTAAAATGAAGACTGACTGATCTATAACTCCTTGTGTAATTTTTCTCCCTAGCCCTTTTGAAGATAATGTCTAACTTTGGGCCTCTCTCAGCTTCCATAAACTTTTAAGAGTATTTACTAGTATGTTCTGAGCTCACTGAAGGCACTACTTGAGATCCAGATGATCTGAAAGTATCTCAGTAATCATTCTTCTTCACAGAGTCGCAGAATCACAGAATATCCTAAGTTGAAAGGGACCCATAAGGATCATCAAGTCCTGTAGCAATCCAAATTTTGGATACCAGAAAAAGAAACTGCTGGGCCACAAAAGCTGGAGAAAAAAAACCTGCATCTGAGGACCAGACAGGATGTCACCTGTTTGACCCAGACCCAGAGAGACTATGCTGTGATGTTATCAAGTCTCTGCATAAAATCCATTGTTGTTTTCCCCCTCTCTGTGTATCCTCTGTTTCTCTTTGGAAATTTGGAACTACTCAGGCAGTTTTATAAAATTGCAAATTGACTGGGAAAAGTCAAGACAAGTATCACAGGTTGCTCAGGAAAGACCTGTTCAATATATGACTACAGTCATAACACTTTTACAGATTTGAATGCATAAAGAATAGAATAATAAATAATTTAGAATATACAGTAACACCTTTATATTGATCAATCATACCGCTTCATCTTGAGTTGTATTTACCCTACTGCAGAACTAGGCACAGATTCCTCAGAGTACAATTAATCAAAACCAACAAGGAAAGGTTTCTTCTATTTCGCAAGTGTATAGGACTGTTACCCACAGAAATGAAACATAAGAAGAACCATACTAATGCACATAGCATTACTTTAGAAAAGACTGCTTGTAGTTTATGCTTTCTTTACACTGATTTTTAAGAAAAAGGATAGACTGAAAATTAAAGGAATTAAATGCAAAATTAGTAAGTGGTATATGTCATTTCACACATCCTGTAGTTTATCTGTGGAACTCTGTCACAAGAGGCTTCTAAAAACAGGAATTTCAGTGCGACAAAATGGATTTGATTTTATATAGTTGTCAAAATAAGTTTGATAATTGGCAATAATAACATAAATTATGAGGAATATCAATCCTGTTGTTTCACAAGTACTGTCAGTGCAAGGCGATAGATGCAGAGATGAAACAAAAATACAAAGGCAGATTATGTCAAAATGGGTTTCTTGCATCTTCCACTGAATCATGATGTGGCTATTTTTTTTTCTCAGAGGTTGATTATTGGCATGCGTTATTCTTTATTTTCACTCAATTGGGATCGACGTTGTTCCTAAGATTTTAATTGATTAAAAGTAATAGATTTCTTGAATAAAGGGCAAGACAATTGATTCAAAACCCACTGACTCACACAACACAATCTACATATTCTCCCTGCAATAAAGAAGGCATACATATGGTAGAATTATTTGGGTTTTAGACATTTTATTATGATCTTTACTCCATCTGCACAATCCACTGAAAGTAAACCAAAATGCATCTAAAGTAAAACTATAATTATGCAATGCTTCAAAATTGCTGCAATGATCAAATGGCACTTACTGATCCTATACAGGTTAATCAGGTTAATTCATACTACAGAACAGAAACACATAAATCTAAATATAAAATGAACAGTTAAAATAGAGAAATGCAATACATTCATATCAAAGCAAACCATATTCATATGTCTCTAAAAAGCCATTTTTGCAAATAATCTTTCATTGTTTCAAATTTTCCCTCAGTAGTTTTCATAGTTATGTTAAAGGAAACTTCCTCCTAGCAGAGGCTGCTAGTGACAGTGGAAATTGATGATACAGTCCTGCAAAATTCAAGATATGATCCAAGCTCTGAAAATACGTAAAAGCAAACAAGAGTCTATGCATGTTAATTCTGAAATTTCTGTGAGACTTTTCAAAAGCTCAGAATTAATCAGTGAAATAAGTTTTTGCAAGACAGAATGACCGGTATTTTCCTAAATGAATAATTTCCTATTTTTAATTTTATAGTCTTCTTGGCTTCAAGAAATTCAATCTGGGCTCATGTTTTTATGATTATTGTGCTATTATTTATTTAATGGACAAAGTTTTGCATAGACCAAGAAAGGAATACCCCAGGAAATGTTATCTACAAATTAATATTTAAATTGGATTGTATTTAAGCATGAACCTACAGAAGAGTTGAACATCACATCAGATTTGGATCGCAGGTAAATTTTATCCATAATTTTCCCACTTGCTAGGGCTATACTGTCTCTCCCTCTCCTGCAGAGGTTCTGCATTTCCTCTTCTTTTTCTTCACAGCTTCAGCATGTTCTGACAAACAAATGCCGCATGCTCCCCTCGGAGATAGAGCTGGCACTGCTTCCTTTCAGACCTCTGCTGTGCTGCTTAGTGACCTTAGGAAAAACGTGTTAACCACAGATGGTTTCCAGAATAGTGTGAAGCACTGCAAGGTAATGGTTTCAGCTGCATATTTGATAAGAGCACTCAGCTGACAGCAGAAAGTTGTAAGAATTGGTAATGTTCCAGGATCCAAGTTTGGATGCCAAGAGTAATGGATCCCAGGATTTTGGAGAAAGTGTTATTTCTGGAGTGAAGCAGGAGGGACTGAGCTGCTACTGAGGATAAGGGGTCACTCTGACCATGAAATCCCCCGGTGTTGGATGAGTGATAGACTGGGGTGCTGGGGTTCAGGAGGCTGAAGTGATTTTCTTAAGGGAGGCTTTGGTTGTGTGGTCTGAGTCAGGTCCTGGCACAGCGTCACACCTTAAACATAGAGATTGTGGGTTGACAGCCCAGCCCAACCCTACTGCAGCCAGCACTAAGGAATGGGGAGCTGTAGAGTAAATGTCATTGGCAAAGGCAGTCCAGCCCTTTGCCTTGCTAATGAAGCCTACTTCACGTTGGGAACACTTCTCTAGAGAACATGAGGATTACCAGGTCTTGTTGTTTTGGAGAAAAGGTATTGATATTAATCAACAAAAATATTCCAACTTCAGAAGTTTTCTTCAAACCAGCTGATTGATACACAACTGTGTATCACCAATGTATATTTGGAAGAAAAGCTTGTAAGTGGCTGCTAAAGTAATCTCTCAGATATTTGAGCACCATCTTATCACTAGGAGCCTGTGTAAACTTTTCCATCAAGAAAAACATCAAGATTTCAAAAACTAAAGTGCCAGAGACCTATCCATTTCACAGGAGCTTTCTGTCTCCTTAGGACTGAAAGAAAATTCACAGTTAAGGCTGTAAGGGACCTCTGAAGATTGTCTAGTCTGACAGGATTAGGAGGGTCAGCTAGAGCAGGTTCCTCAGGACCATGTCCAGTTGCGTTTTGAATACTTCCAAGAAGGAGAGTCCACAGCTGCTCTGCGCAACCCATTCCAATGTTTGATCACCTTACAGTAAAAAAACTTTTTCTAAACAATATTTTTTCTTGCATGTTGTGGACATTGCCTCTCGTCCTTTCACTGAGCAGCACTGAGTCTATTTCCATCTTTTCTGTTCTCTGCCCTCTCTCAGGTATTTATACACACTGGAAAGATCCCCCTTGAACCTTCTCTTCTAAAAATTAAACAGTCTTGACCTTTCCTCATAAGACAAATCTTCCAATTGCTTAATCAGCTTCATGACCCTAGTTGGACACACTCCAGTGTGTCCATGTCTCCATTGTACTGAGAAGCCCAGAAATGGACCTAGCCCTCAAGTGTGTCTCATCAGTGCTGAGAAGAGGGGAAGAATCATTTCCATCAACCTGCTGGGCAGTAGGCTATTGTCCTTCTTTGCCACAAGGGCATATTAATATTTAAGGTTCAACTTGTCCACCAGAACCTTCCAGTCCTTTTCTACCAAGATGCTTTCCAGACAGCTCATGGTATCAGATATCAGGTAAAGACATGTTCTTAAATCATGTTGCACCATCATACGAATCCTTATTGATTGTTTGCATTATGGTAGGATTAAAATAATTACTTTATTAATCCAAATATTTACAATGTATTTCTATTTTTTCCTTTTGGTTCCTGAGCCTCTATTAGTTATGTTTACTGGATTTCACATATGTTTTAACTCAAATAACTGTGAAAAAACTTTCTGAGTTTCAGAAGAACTTTGTGATGGCTAGGAAAGAAAAGTAACACAAAGATAGACATACTTTTCCTACTTATATAAGGTTGAAACATTTTCCACAGGGTTTTTTAGCAAACACTTAGCATAATACAGTACTTTTCTGTTCCTTCTCAGTATCCAGTTCACCTTATCAGAACCCAATTGAGCGAAAATAATACACATGTTGATCAATGAGTAGCTGATTGTGGTGTTATGCATATTTTTATTCAATGTAGGTCTCAATTATGATGATCAAAGATTTTTCTTTTAATGGGCAACTATTTAGAACTTACATGACTGTACTAAACGTTTTCAATGATTTGTTAAAATCCAGCAGTCTGTCTCACACCCATAAGAAAGCATCCAGTAAATGAGATTTTAGATTAAAAACAGAATAACCTCGGTCATGCGTTTTATACCAGTACTGTCAGTCTCATGCTTCTCCGATGCAAGTTTATTGGACATATGAGTGATTTGAATGATTCCTGTAAAACCACCCATGACAGTTTGAAATAGCCAACTAATGAACTGCTCTTGAAGTCATGCTAATTAGGTGAACATTACACTATTGTGATTATGATATGCTTACTACAGTAAATTATATGTAATAATTATCACTACACTCATATGATAGAATGCTTCTACACCATCTCATTTTCACTTTAGGGCACAACTAGGAATTCTTGAACCAATAAGTTATATATTTTTATGTATAAGTTAAATCAAAATAATACACAGAGGGAAAAAAAATCCTAGCAATTATGTTGCTAGGTAAAAAAACCCAAGGAATCAGCTAATCAAGGGCTATTAAAATTTATAATCAGAGTTGAAGAGCTTGCTAGGGAAGATTCAAACATGTTAAACCAGAGGGAATATTGTCCTATATATGTCCTGTTCTTATGTGACTTCTGTAATCTTCATGACCAAGTCCTGTTTCATTATAAGCTCCTAACGTCATACCTCCTTTATGGAGTTAAATTTCCATGTAGGACTCTGACTGAAAAAAGCCCCAAATTTTTCTTTTGATCGTGGAAGAGTAAATGTTTTGTGATATCAGTAATTTAGCTATTGACATGATTTTTCACCAGCAGTGTGTTTTCCTGTATGTGCATTCACAGTGTGTGATCATCCAGCAGTTGAGTTGCGTATACTCAGACTGGCCATATACTCATTGACTCGAAACAGTGTAGCATTTAAAATTGATATGCAGCTAAAGGCAGCAAAATAAATAAAACAAATGTGATAAAGAAACCTTTTAAGCATATAAAATATAGACAGTACTATATCACTATATCAAGTACTAGTTAAAAACAAATTTGAGGCTTTGGAAAAGAAATGGGATTTATAGAGCAAGTCACTACTTTTACTTTTAAAGATAGTCACAAAATAAAGAAAAAAGTAAATTCAAGAATAAAGAACAAGCAACAGCTTGATGACAGCTATAAGAAACCGGTCAGGGAACAATATGTAACTTGAACATTTGTCCAAAGTCTAGCATCAGTCTCCTGCTGAGCGGTAAAGGCTAAAGAGAGCAATAGACTGATGAAGAAATACAAGTGAATGCTTACACAACTTGGTAGAGAATGTTCAAAGGCAACTGTGACAGTGGTGTGGGGGTATTTTGGAAAGTTATCAACATAGAGAGAAAAGGATAAGAATTCTAAGGCAATATAATAATGAATAAAACTAGGATAAAATCTTCTGGTTACAGAAAATATCCACCTATAAAACAGATCCTTCATAGTGAAGCAGATTTATTTAAAAAAACCCAAAAGTTGGCCATTTTCTCTGTAGCTGAGACATTTAGAAAAGAAAGTTGTGGTTGTAGGTTTAAGTACAAGTAGAAATCCCAAAAGACAATCAGAATTCCCAGGAATTCCCAGTGTCACAATTGCCATGCTGATATACTTACAGCAAGAGGAAAAAAATTAATGCAGTCTTATCCAATTCATAAACTGATTGCATTGGTCTGAAAAGTTGAAAATATCCAAAGGAACAGAGACTGATATTTTGCTCAATTAAAAAAAAAAAAAAAAAAAGTAAAAAAAAAACCCTTTTCCAATGATTAGTATCTCATAGGCTAGGAAATCCTGGGTTTGCTATTACACTGTAGATTTATGTTTTAAATGAAAGAGAAATACAGGAGTTTTATGGACCTGTGAAAAGCTGGTTTTCTAAAATAAAACATGTTCTAGTCATTGACTGTTTCAGAAAAAAAAACATTCAGTCTCATGTATTGAATCTACATCTGTTTTCAGGTCTGAATCAAAGTAAAATTTATATTGAATATTGATTGGAGAAATTGTCCTGATTTAAATATTTCCTTATATTGTGCATAAGCAAGGTGTGGAACTTTTCTGGTGAAGGATGAGGTGAATGAAGGGTTAGAGCTTAAAGGAATTTTATTATATTATGTTTTATTACATTACTAATGACTAATAGAATTAAGAAGTTTGGATTATAAATCATATCATTGTTGTAACTGGACTAAAAATAAGTAGTTGTTATATTTGATTAGACTGTTACGGCATTAGACTAGCAATAAAGTCCAGTCATGGATTTTCACATGAGCTGTAGTCTCTCTATTACTTATCATGAATTTCTATGCGTAATAGTAGGCACATATCACTAACCACTGTTGGTGACAGGTTCCCAGTATGGATGGACCTTGGATCTCACGCAGTAGGACCTTTATGGAGAAGAGGCTTTGAGAGAATTATCTCAATGAAGTGCCCAAACTATTCCCCTAGAACCATTTTAAAGCTTTCTCATCTTGGAGAGCAGCAGTCTGCACACATTTTAATGCTCCTGCTATTATAACTGGAGTTTCTGAAGGGTTTCAAGAATCTTGGAGAATAGTCATTAAGACTGATAATAGAAAACAGATATCTTTTCGACAAACAGATCAAGGGATACAATTTAAATTGTCATCCACACTGTACTCTCCTTCAAAATGCCAGCTGTATAAAAACAAGAGTTAAATTCATACTACATAAACCTCACACTAAAGTGAGATGCAAAGCCATTCCCTTTTCCTCTTTTATTTTTCCAAGAGAATTAGCAGTTAATTAACTGGTCAATCAAAGCAACCAGCCCTTATTCAGTGAAAGGAAACCCATCCAGAAGCCAAAAAATATGTGCCTTCGAAACTCATCAGACTGATATCTGGCCAGTGAAGAAGGGACTATGTTGTCCAAGAAAATTTTAGATCGGATATTCCTTTCATCCTTTTCCCCTCAGATTCCTGTATAGAAATAGCACAAGCACAGTTACAACATGACAGCAACAGTCTTTTCACTCTAAAAAAGACAGACATCCATAACAATGATAAAAAAGCACAAAAAATATTTGTCTTAGCATTATGCCATCAACTTTTAAATGTGAAAATCTAGTTAGAGGTGAACCAATTTAAATTGCACAATTACTACAATAAACCATATTTTAAAGATAAGTTCATTCTTTTATTATTGTTGGGCCAATTCCTGAGGCTGTGTAAATACTGATAAATCCCACTGAAATAAGTCTAAGTCCTCAAAGGTGCCAAACATCAACACTTTGATACAAATGGTTTCTGCAGGGATGCTCAGCATTCCTAGGAGTGTGACTTATACAACTCCTCCAATCAGAAGTCACGTCACTGTGGTTTTATGTTTTCTTTCAGCCATTCCAATTTCCAAAAAAAGTAGAAAGCCTTCTGCATGAACACTACAAATGAACTTAAGTCACTTCTATACAAAGTAACACTAAATTTATAAACTCTTCAAGTGTTCCTTGGCAAATAGCTTTGTTGGAATATTTTGCATATGCAGATGATGCATAAGGCTATTCTGGTGAATATCTGAGAATATGCTCTTAGTGACCACAGCCATTCACTACAGAGTGAAAAGCTGGAATTTCCAATGGCAAGGAAATAGTTTGAGAATTTTTTAACACATGGGATGACAGTTTGAAAGAGAATTTAAAAAAAAGAACATTTGTGAGATGCAAATGCCATATAAAATAGAGGAACTCAGAAATTTAGGTGGAAGAAGTAATTAAATACATTCTTTTGTTTATGTCAACATTCATTAAACAGATTAAATAAAAATGCATGAAATTTCTGGGAGAAAAGACAGCACCATTTTATAGATGGAAAAACAGAAACACAATGAGTGATATAAACAGTCATTGATAACACTAACACTTCTCACTCGCTCATAAGGACGTGTTTTGAGATAAAGACATGGTTTGAGAAAAGCATCTGTGACTTAAAAAAAATTAGCTATGACAGATCATAGAGGATTTGCATTAACTCACCACCCCCTCCCTAGAACATATTGATGATATTAATTACACTATATCCTTTAGCTAGCATTGTAATAGAAAATTTGCTAAATACCCATTAGCTTATGGAGCTCCTAAATGAGTTTGGAACCAATGAGAATGAAAAAAAAAAGTGTTTTTATTAACACTGCATGCTTTCTGATGTTACAATATAGATTGAAGCATCAATAACAGAGTAGCCGTGAGGAGTAAATGTATAATTAATAGATGATACGGTGCCAATGGGGAAAGAATAAAGATCTTCCTGTAACACAGCAGGCCTCCTCAGTGTCAGAAGAAATCAGGCATGGGAAGGAAAGAACCTTGACAGATACCTTGTGTCTGAAGGTCTTCAAACCCTTTGAATGTTGACACTGAGTCCTGGATGGACACAAATTAAAAATTAGGTATATATTCTCTTCAGCCTGAGAATAAAACTTATTTTGATTTTCTAGGAGATGTGAGGTCTGAAACCAGAGAGTTAGCTCAGAACAAATATTTATCTTGACTGAAATCCCATTTTTATAAACATATTTTCCTGATAAGACAGATGTACTTAATATAATATATTCACTGCCATATTTGTAAGAGCTGGCCTTTACTTCTTCCCTCATCTATAAATAACTGCTTTACTTTGTTTTATTACTGAAAATGTAGCTTCACTTCACTTAAACATAGGGATATGATTATCATAACATCGTTACTGTTATTATAAGCAAGATAATAGCATTAATACAATCCCAAAGATGAAAAATCAAGTGCAGAAAATGCCAGAGCAAAGGCTGAAAGCCTTAACCATCCTCCAGTTATTTATTTCTATCCCCAAGAATCCAAAACATGCTATAAAACAATGTGGAATATCTTATACAGCATAACAAAGCTGTATATGGAACATACATTCTTCCTCAGTGTGCTTGTTTTATAGATTTCTGTGATGTACAAAGCATGTGATGTTAAGAAAAATGGTAGAGTAGCATAATAGAGGAGGAATAGTTAAACTAAAATTTTAGAAGAGAAACTTCTTATGCTTGGAGTTTTTATTCTGAAAAAAAAATAAAGTGAGAAAGATTTATTATGTGAATAGGTTGATAACTTGGAATAAAGAAAAAATGAAGTTGTAGACTAGTGCTGAATAACTACATAAGAGCAGGACATGCAATAAAATTGTGCAAAGCATCAGAAAAAAATATAATTGGTATCAAAATACACAGCAGTGTGAATTATAGAACAAGTGCCACACAGTCTACTGGGTTGTGGAAAAGTAAATTGTTTGTTATAAATGTGTTGGCAGAAAGTATAAATTCATTTTGTAACAAAGGTAGATCCAAAAGTGTTGAGATCTGCATAATACATGTAGACAACGGAAAGATTCTGTCTTTCCAGTGTCTTGATATAGCTATCTTCTACGGGAAAAGGCAGCAAATTTGAGTATTCCTGGGATCAGTATGGCTCATCTCAGTGGGGAAAAAAAAAAGAACAAAAGACACGTGATGTTTTTGTAAGGATCATGAAGTTTGTGGTTAACAGCTTTATCTGGAGCCCAAGGCAAAATTATGCAATTCTGGATTTTTTATAGATACCTGGAATTGCATTATTTCAGGGAAGTTCTGGAATTGCATCACTTCCCAGCTTCCCAAACTTTCCTGAAAATATAAAGGTTAATTTAATTTTGGAGTACCCGTTGAGCACAATGGCTTTATGATGTTTAAGGAATCTCAGGAAAAGTTATGCACAACTTTATGGTCTGGAAAACATACAAAACAAGCAAGATCATCAGTGCAGGGCTGGATGTAAGCATAAGAACAGATGTTGGAGAGTGGCAGCAGATTGTCAGGTGTCATTTCTAATCACCTGTCCTTGGAAGAGTGATCCTGGTTTCTCATTTTTATTCTAGTACTGTTCTGTTTTTTCCATAATTTTGTTTTAACACTGTGTCTGTCTTGCAGAGCATCCATTGCACTCACTTTCCACACCTGCCTCTATATCAAATGTGTAAGAACCCTCAAATAAAATACTCAAAATATTCTGCATTTTTGCCCAGGATTTCTTTCATGGGTTTAAGAGCAAGCAATTAAGCTAATCATAAGGCTTCTTTTATGTTTCCACTTTCCTTGCTTTCTGTTTGGTTTCACCTTTTTTGTTTGGTTGGGTTTTGTTTTATGGATTTTTTTGTTTTTTTTTCATTCAGGTTGTTGTTGTTCTGTCTATGTTATCTATATTAGAAAATAAATGTTTAAGTTCACAGTAGAAGAGGCCAGGAAGTCTAATGAGTCTAATATTAATAATAGTTTTTTATACTTTTCTGTTGAAAAACCTTGATGAATTCTTAGAAAATGTACTTTCTCCTTGGGGGAGAAAAAAAAAGGGAGAAGAAAAATCTGGACCAGATTAAAAAGATGAGTAGAAAAACAATAAAAAAAAGCCTATGGCATGAAATTTTGTATAGGAAACGATGTAACAGTAAACCCTGAAAACCTGTAGTGAAAAATTATTTTTTTAGTTACTTGAGTTGTGCGATCAAAACCAAAGACCTACTGAATATGAAGGGATGCTATGTCAGGCCCTGTGGAGAGGCCTGATGATTAGGCATAATTCTTTTTCAGTCAGTTGTAATCAGATAGCTACCAAAGTAAAGATAACTAAGAAAAAATTAAGAGTCCATTTTGTTATAGAGAGGGAATGTCTGGGTAGAAGAGATACTTTCAATTCACCTAGACCTGATTTAATTTCATCCTAGGCATTGGTCGATGTTATGTGATTTCTGTCCATGATGGTGGAACAGATTTCAGAGAAAAAAGATAGTTGAGTAAGGTTTTTAAATCCATCACAGATAGTATTCTCATATGCAAACCAGGGAAAAACTCTGCAAATTAAATTATTATAGAGTGGGTGCAGGGTTGCTAGCATTACGAAAGTCTGCACCAAGGGAGCAGCTATTTCTAACTCAGTGTCTGAATGAATCTGAGTGATCTAGGAAGATCCTGTGCAAATCTATCCTAAGTCTGGTTCATATTTCCATGTGGAGCCTGGGGATAAGAGAATGGTTTGTTAAATCTGCAAGTGCGATCAAACAGGAAAAGGTCTCAAGTATATTTGAAGTGAAAATGAAAGCCCCCTAAGCTGATTGGAGGCATGATATCGAAAAGTAGAATTCTGCTGTGCAGTGAAACGCATGGTGCTACCTATACATAGGAGGAAACCCACTTCATACCAAAAACAAAAATCAAAGGGATCTAAAGGTTGTCGCTGCCCCATTCGGCACTGGGAAGGCAACAGCTAGAGCTGTGTTCAGAGCCTGGCACTGCTGTTTCGGGAGGAGCTAGACCAGAGTAAAGGTAACCTATAACAGAAAAATGAGATTGAATAAAATACTGGAAAACACTCAGGGGATTTGGGGGCAAGAAAAAGGAAGACCTCTCAAAATTAAGGGAATAGTTGGTTCATATGATGAACAGGGAGAGAAGTAATGGATTGTAGGTTTAATAGGGAAGATTTTAGCAACTCTGTAGGATTTTTTTTTTTTGTCTCAAAAGTTTCTTACATCACTGGAACAAGTTAGAGAGCAGCTGATAGGATGTGCACAATGGTAAATGATCTTGTTCTGGGCCACAGGATGGGCTAAATGACCTCTTGAGTCTTCTTTTCCAGTCCTATGATTACTGCTGCAATGGTGTGACCATGAAGCTCATCTAATTGCAAATTCAGTACTAAATGGATGGTTCTAATATTTGAAATCTTAGAAAGCAACTCTAAAATATGTGATAAATCGAAATATTGTTTTGGAAAAAGCTTGGTTCAACATAGTCTTGATTTTCACAGACCACTAGCCTGCCTACTAGTACTGCCTTATGTAGACTTTAAAAATATTTCACCAGGTGGTGCTGTTACACATAACCTTCCAAACCTTACCCTACCACCTGGGCAGTCTTGGGAAAGCATCTGTGGGTTATGCAAAGGTGTCTGTAGAAGCAGAATTATTTTTGTCTTTGATATAGCTGTAAGAGTTGTGGAAAGAGGAATTGTCTAAAAGGTTGCTCCGCAGAATTAATTCCAGATTGCGTAAAGGATGTGATAAATTTTGTATGTGTATGTATATATAAATGTGTGTTTATGTATATTTTTTAAAAATATCTGCTTTACTGATTTCTCCTTCCTTCAAAATCCTGGATATGACGACAGAAGGACCATACAGCTTCTAAACAGAACACTGTGTGATCATGCATGACTGGTGCATATAAAGCTGTAATATCTAAACATATGTTCTGCGAATGTACAATTAAGATTAATTCCTTTAGGGACTATTTTTACTGTACAACATAAGACAAGTGTTCTGTATTACATGGATAGGAAAGATAAGCCTTATATTTACCTTGAACCAAACAAATTTTGGGATATTGTATAATTCTGCTTTATAAATATTAAAAAATGTTTATATTGTCTTCTTAATGATCTCTTTTATAAAATAAGGGCATTACAATTTATTAATATAGTAATCTTTTTACAGTAAATTAAAAATATAGGATACATACAAACTTTCATTAAAACTATGAAAAAAATAAATCATAGAATCTATAAATCTAAGCTAGAAGCAACTTTAATGGTTGTCTAATCCAAACAGGTTCCTGGTCAAAGCACACTCAACTATATCAGTTTGCTCAGGGCCTTGCACAGGTGACTAATGGAGATTCTGCAACCTGTCTGGGCAACTTGTTCAAATGGTGAACTTATTTCACATAAAACTGCTTTCCTTGAATCTCATCAGAATCTTCTGTATTGCAGCTTAGGTCCATTACCCTTGTGCAGTGCATTCTGCATTTCTGAGAGGAGCCTGGCTCCACTTTCTCAATGCCATTTTGTTAAGAACTTTAAAAAGCAGTAAGAAATCCTCTTAACTTCTCATTGTAAGGCTAAACAGCCCCAGTTCTCTCATTCTCTTAATATTTCATGCACTTCAGCCCTAGTCAGCTCCACCGGACTCACTCTGGTATGCCAACATTGTTGAGATGCAATTTATGCTGCTGTTGTTGCTGCTTGTCCAATCACCATCTACCATGGAAAAGAATTTGCCTCTGCTTTTTCTACATGTGCTTATTTGATAGTCCAAAACAATAAGATGTCTCCTCAGCCTTCTCTTCTCTTGAGGGTGAAAAACCCCAGTTTTCTCATCCTCCCCTCATATGCCATGTGCTGCAGTCCCCCAGACATCTTGATGACCTTCCACTTGACTCACATCAGGGCGTCAA
Organism: Lepidothrix coronata; assembly: GCF_001604755.1. Classification (NCBI taxonomy): domain Eukaryota; kingdom Metazoa; phylum Chordata; class Aves; order Passeriformes; family Pipridae; genus Lepidothrix; species Lepidothrix coronata. The sequence continues at coordinate 2,908,122 of NW_016690289.1, forward strand.
CGTCTTTCTTGTGCTGTGACTCCCACAAGCAGACACACCAGTCCAGCTGTGAATAGCCCAGAGGGGAAGTATCACTGCCCCTGCCCTGCTGGCTACACTCCTGCTAACACAACTTGCTGTATTGTTGTCCATCCTTGCTGTAGGGGCACGTTGCTGACTCATGTTTATTTTACACCCTTCTTGTACACCAGAATTACTCATCCCTTTCCTGTAAAGCTGCTTTTTAGCCAGTTGATGCCCAGCCTGTATTGCTGTACAGAGTTACTCCGCATAAAAATATTGGACCATAAATCTGTATTTGTTGAACTTCATGACCTTCCTGTCAATTTATCTGTCCAGCTCATTGAGCACCCTCTGAGTGGGAGCCCTGTCCTTCAGTGTGTTGATCCCCATCTTTTCTAGTCCATATCTTGTCAAATTGAATACAAGAATACCATGTGATACTGTGTCAAATGTTTTGCCAAAGTCAAGGTAAATGTCATGCACTTGCTATCCCCTTCCCACAGAGCCTGGCATGGTATTATTATAGGTAGGCAGGATTTCCCCTTGCTAAATCTATGCTGCCTTTTCCCTATCACCTTCTTGTCATACATATGCCTGGCTAAGGCTTCCAGGAGGGTCTGCTACATAATCTTCTGAGGACTGATGCTAGACTGAAGGTCTGCTATTACTTTGCCTTCCTGGTTTTCCTGAAGAGGGGTGTGATATTTGCCTTTTTTCTGCTCATGGGGAACCTCCTTTCTCTGCTATGACCTTCCAAGGATGATGAAGCATAGCCTTACAATGACTATGTTCAGCTCCCTCAGCAACCTCAAGTAAAGTCCATCTAATGTTGTGGATTTGTGTAGGCAAAACTGACTTTATTGCTTCCTAATCGACTTCCTGAACACTGAATAATGCTATATTCCCAGAGACTCTGCCAGTAGGCTCGGTGACCCGGGAAGGCAGATGGCAGACGTTGACAGCAAAAACAGACAATAAAAAGGCATTGGGTATTTTGGCCCTTTGTATGTCCTTGTAGTTGTACATACAGATGTTCTTGTTGCTATTCTTTCCATCCCATTTTAATTTCAACTACAGGTGAGCTTTGGCTTTCCTAACTCCACCACTGCATGGTTAGGTAACATCTTTATATTCCTCCTGAGTTGTCCCCACCTCTGCCTCTCATGGGGTTCCTTTTGGAGACTGAGCTTGGTTAGGAGCTCCTTGTTCATGCTGACCTTCTGCATGTGCATGGAATAGCCTGTTGTTCTTTGAGGGGGACATCTGTGAAGAACTACTAGCTGTCCCAAGTTCCTGTGCCCTTTGCACCAATTTTTTATGGAATTTTGCTAAAAAAAATGAATTCTATCATCTGGAAGTCCACGTTTCCTATCTTTCTATTCTTCTGCTCGGTTTTCCCAGAATTTTAAATGCCAAGGTCTCATTACCAATACAGGCAAAGCTGAGCTCAGCCTTCACACTCTCTGACAGATTCTTCATTGCTTTTGAGCAACAATTTATACAGAGCATCTTTCAATATTGCATCTACATTTTAATCTGCCTAGGATGGAACTGGGGATTTTGCTTTCCTTAATTCCTTGTTAAAAACATATTAACCTTTAAATTACAGACAGTTAATAGACAGATCAATAAATATTCAAACTCTTTCTGTGTTCAAGATTGAAATAAAAATGGTCATAGGAAAATAGGATAATTCAGGTTGGAGAGGACCTCAAGAGGGCACGGTCCTGCAAGGTCAAAAGCTGCTGACACCAAAACAGGGTGATCTATGAGGTCAGACCCTTTTACTGAGGGCTCTATCAAGTCTGGTCCTGAAAATTTTCAAGGCTGGCAACAGCACACAACTTTTTTATGTGATCAGATCCACTGCTAAGCGGTCCTCATAGGGAACAATTTTTATCTTATATCTAATTGGAACATGTCTTAATTATGTCTGTTTTTTCTTATCCTCTCACCGCTGTGAACAGCTTGGCTCCCTCTTCCTGATGACTTCCCCATACTGTTAGGTTCCCCCAAAGCTCTCTCTTCTCCAGGCTGAACAAGCCCCATTCCCTTAGCCTTTCCTCATATGGCATATGCTTCCTCATTTTATGCCAGCAAGTTTACCATTTCCAAGTCAGTTTGCAGCATTTTGTGACAACAGGACCAAGCTCTCCTCATACGTCATTCAGGGAAGCTTTAGAACCTACTGGGAGGTTGGAAATCCCATTTTGGTAGCAGACTGCCTGGGACTTAGACATTGCACTGATGAATATGGCAATGCCTAAAATCCCTCGGGGAACCCAGGATGATATAGTTAATCTTTGGAATGGAAAAAACAAACAGACAAAAAACAAAGAGAAAAGGAAGGCGAAGAAGCACAGGACTGTAGAAAAATTTTCAGAGATTGAACAAAAAACATTAGGGAAGGCATTCTCATAAAATAGTAAATTAGTAAAATTTTTAGAGGCTTTGTGTCTTTTGTCAAGTCAAGCTGTATGGACTAGCTTCTTAATTTCTTAAGGTACAAGGTAGGCCATTAAAGGCATTAATAGTATCAGAAGTATCATTTCACTGCAAAGAAAACTCCCACTGGGAGATAACTATGTCCTTCTACTTTCTAATATTTTATAATTTCTGAATTGCTCTAGCAATTCCAACTGTTTACAATTTGGCCATAGGATAAATTTGGTATTTTTTTCTTATAAATTCATATGTGTTTGTTGATTAATCCCTCCTCCCACATGCTAATTTTTTTCCCCTACTTGTGTCTAACTATATCCAAAGTATTATATATGATGACATTATAGCTTTCTGGTGGTGTATTTTATGACAATTAGGAAATGTTATCTTATTCGTTTGGACACAGAGAAAGTAAAATAATATATATCATATTTAAATGGCCGTGACTCTAGTTCGTGACTGCAGTGATTGAATTCTACCAAATGGTTAAAAACTAATTTCTCATAGTATTTCTATATAAATAATACAGATTTTTAAACAATCTATTATCTCAGGTATGAATGTCACATTTTTTTAATTTATGTGACCTGTATGACTAAGGACTTCTAAATCAGTGGAACTCTTTACCTGCAAGGGTTAGGGTATGGAGTTTTTTTCCAATCAATAACTTTTGTGAATTATTTGACTCTTTTGATTGAACATGATCATGTATAACAATCTCCTTTTTGCTTGAACTCTTGTATATTTACCTCTAAAAGCAGGCTAGAAGACCAGTTGGATCAGGTAGTGCAAGCTGTCAAAGAGGTATCAAGAATTATAGGTTGAGTCAGGTAAGGATCAATTGATGGAGAGGAAAGAGTATATCCTCACGGAAGAAAATGATCCTAAGTTTCAAGGTTGAAATGAAATGGTTTTATGCAGTTCGGAAGGGGGAAGAAATTTGTACATCAAGCAAATCCTGAAAATCCTAACCCAAATGTACCTGGAAAATGCTGATTCTGGACAGTCTCCTTCTGAAAGTTATAATGCCAGTCTCCTGTGATGGTCCATGTCATCAGAAGAACCTAGAATTCTGGAGGTTTAGAAGTGTTAACTGGTTTATTTTGACTGATTATTTGTCAGATGTTTTCTTAAATGTTAGGGCAACCTAGAGAGTGTTGCAGACCCGGTACCACACCATCTTTGCACAGGCTGACACATGGTTTACAAGGCCCCTAAGAAAGTTTTGCAAAAGTTTTTACTGCTTTTAGTAGACTTGCTTTTGTAAATTATTGTTGACCAGAATATCTGGAGGAATTATCTAGCCCTGATATGAAACATGCCACAGAATAGAAACAGTAGATACGAACTATATACTCTATTTCAAGCATTTGAGTAAGAAAAATGTCGTGCCTATAACTGAAAGCATTCTAAAAATATATAGTTTTTTACATACACTTGTATTAATGATAGTTCAAATCTAAAATTAGGAAATGAAAACATAACATCAAAGGAATCCATGATGACAATTCTCACTTGGTTTAGACTGACTCTGCCATAAAAGCTAGATCCATCAATAAACATGTGGGAATAATTATCCAGCTGAGCAATTGGGAAGTATTTGCAAATTTCCAGGCAGATGAATCTTGCCCTAAAAAACACACTGCTCTTAATTTGTTTGCACACATGTGGTTGTTTTAAAGCTTACTATTTACATGTACAAAAGCACTACTTGAAAGACCTTTTTTCCCACCCATTTTTTATTATCCATTTTTTGTGTAAATATGTGGAACTTCTCACTTTTAAATGGTTACCCAATTCAGAGTTCCTTCAATCAACAACTTGATCTACCAAGAAAAAATTAAAAATTAGTTTAGTAATTAAAAATTAGTTTAATTATTAAAAAAATATACTCTCAGACCTAGAGACATGTATCCTTTTATTTACTCAGATAAGATACTCCTCTTAATTTCTCAGGATTACTTACAGCAATGATATTAAATAAGCACATGGAGATGAACAGTATGAGCTCTCTAGATCCCTTCCAGTTCTGTTATCTAAGGTTTCTTTAAAATCTCTGGCCTTTTTAGTATCCTTATTTAGCAGCTTACTCTTCTGGGAATTATATAAAGGAGACAAATTTTACTGGTTGAGAATTATATAACTGCTTTGAAATGAAGGAGGTCCAACATGTACATTTTATTATAATATTTATCTTCAATTAGAAAAATCTTTAGTTAGCCACCATTGATTATGATAATGGTATGAAAATTAATGGCTGAAATTAATCCTTAATGCATCTTCATGATGTTTCTTCTACCAAGTTAATGATTTTTTTCCTCATTTCAGTTGCAGCTGCTCTACATACAGTGAAATAATATAAGGAATAAGCTAATTATAAAATTAAATTTCTAAGTGATATAAAGGGCCTTTTTCTCCTATAACATGTGCCCTGGTTCTGGCCAAGACAGGGTTAATTTTTGCAGTAGCCAGGAGGGGCATAGCCAGGACCCGGAGGTTATTCTATATCACCCCATGCCATTCCTAAACCACAACAACATTCCATCCACACACAAAGAATGAAAGAATATCATATCCCAGGTGCCACATATAAGCCATTTTACTGAGAGCATGCAATGCAGATGGTATAAATCTCATCACAATTTGACATTGTAGAAAATCTCAAAGAATTTATCAATATCAATTCCAAACAAATTGATTTTAATTTGTCTTTATACACTTACATAGTTACTTCTAGTGTTGCAATCATCAGCATGTATTCGGTCAGCTCTGGTTTTCATAATAATGCAGTGAGAATGCACATGTTATTCACTTGTTTGTGTTGAAGCTGATGAAGCTTTGCCCCAGCGCTCTGTTTAGTCTTAAGTGTTATTAACAGCTGTTCAGCTTAGTGAGGCCAGGGTCACAGTTTCTGAGAGAAAGAAACTATGTACACAAGAAGTCAACAAATAATGGAGTAATTCATGTCAGTATGACCCAGTCAACAACTCAATGCCACTGACAAAAATCTACTTAAAAATCCTGGTTTCAGAATTCAAGGGACACTGTGGGAAATGCCTGAGGACCAAGTTGGTGGATGTCCAAGTGGAGATGGACTTGCTAAAGTGAAGATAGGCTCACCCAAGTCTTGCCAACTCTGAGGACACCCTTAAAGCAGGTCAATGCACATGACCAGCATGGGCTTCAAACTTTGTCCTTACACACCTGACATGTGATCAGCTCCTAGAAAACTTTTATGATTGCAGCCTGATGCAAAATATGCTAGAAAAAGCTAAGATAACAACTGCAAGCTCTTCAAATGGTCATATATTTTTCTGCTTCTGTTTCACCTATTAGATGAAGGCTGTCACCTTCCTTTTAAGCTTTCTTTAAGCTAGGAAGTCCCAGCTTGTTCAGCCTTTTCAGATGATATATACAACACTTTAGCTTCTTTCCGTTTTTGTCATCTAAGATTTCATTAATTGCTTTACATCTTTCTGGAAAATGAAGCTTTCCTAATAGGATAAACATAAGCTTTCCAGCCTTTATGTTTATATTTTCCTGTTTATAGCCTGTCCATTTATACTTTCCAGAGTGATGTTTATCTCTTTTCACAGTATCCTGACATTGTTGTGTCACAGTCATCTCATCATCCTCCATTTTTCTTCATGACTGCTAGAGTGCCACTTCCACTGATCCCATCCAATCTTCACGGTGCTTATGATTGCGGCACTTTTCACCACCTTCTGCTGAGTTTAATTTATTTCATAACTTTCTTTAAGTAATTTTGTAATTCTTTTTTTTCCGTTCATAAGCTTCACTGAAGTCAGAGTAAGCAAAATCTGTATCTTCCTTTGTCCAAATAGAGCAAGAATTAATGGACTTCTGCAGAGGAGATTCTGATTACATATTCAGGAAATATTTCAACTGCTAAGAACAGCAGAAGAGTGGGATAGAGTGGGTGTAAAATCTTCATTGCTAAAGGCCTTTCAGATCAGGATCGACAGGCATCTGTCAGGAGTGACATAAGTATAAGTACAAAAGTACTTTATGCCAGTAATGGAATAGATGAGACTGCTTCCAGTTATTCTCTGCACAGACGAAACCAATAATTGTTTTCAGTTGCATGAGGCTGCAGAGTAAATTTACCACAGAGCAAGTGAATGAAGTCTCAATAAAAGAACAAAATCCACATTTTAATCACATTTATCTACATGGGGTCTTCAAAACTAATTCATAAGGATTTCCAAAGATTCTGAGGCATCGGGTGTTTGAAAATATACATCTGTGTAGACAGAAGCTATTGTTAAAGCATATTTATACAAAGATAAGGCATCAAAAATTACCTTTCATTAAAATTGTTTTTTTCCCGCAAGTGATGCTGTGGACTAATTTTAATTTGATCTTTAAAACCACTTCTGTGATGTTCAAAAGTTTGCTTCCCCTTATGGAGAAAGACATTGCATACCTCTTTGTGTGTGTTTTCTCTTTCAAACTTCACCTTAGTGTCTTAGTTTGCTTTTAAGCAGAAATATCAGGAGGTTTCAAGATCTGGTGATACAATAGTAAGTTTTCATACTGATATTCTCTGGGGAACAAGAGTAAAATAAACTTAACACTTCACATGATAGCAACTGTAGCAACTAAGATTCGTGAGGTGAGTGAAATTTAGTAGGTTGGGTGGAAGGGGAGAGCAGCCTGTCTTCTACAGTTGGTAGTGCTTCATTATTATGCTCTGGTTTCTGCAAAACAGCCTTGAGCTTCTGAAAACAATAATTTGCAAGCCTACTCTAATCAAAGTTCCCCGAAGGGATCAAGAAGTTAACCTGTATTTCACAATCACTCGTTTCTTCTGCAGTCCTTTTTTTTATTCTAGCAAAAAGGATCCTTTTACAAGGTTAGTTCTTGCAACAATATAATGCAATGGCAAGCAAAAATGTCATAAGAGTCACTGTAAGTAAAAAAATATTGTTTTAACTAGTTTGGTCATGATAACAGCTAAAAATATACTGAAATTTTTATAAATACCTGTGCAGAAATAAACTGAATTCTTTGCTTCTTTTTGCTGGGAGCTCATATGTGCAGAGATTCTTGCCTCCAAGCTTGGGAGCAAAGAAAATATACCAATGACCAAAGAATATTGGGTGTAAATTCATAAAGCTTTGGGGAAGTACATTTGCTTCAAAACTTCATCTTTCTCTAGCAACTAATGTAAGTTAAGGCAAATTCAATATTGAAATCTGAAACAGTAGGTACAAAATGGGAGCTTTACAACTTGAAACTTCTATTTAAAGATAGTTTCATTTTGCTTTAAAGTAATTGATTCCCAAACATATGATTGAGATCAGCCAGAAGAACTGCATGTAGTGTTGCTATAGAGGAGCCAAACTGCAAAAGACTGTAAGACTGCAGTGGAAACAGATTAACACACAGAGGGATGCAAGCTTCTAAAATGAACCTAACAGTTTTGAAATTAGTTTCTCCTCAGATTATGTGAGATCTCAGTGCAACTACCCTGGCTATATTTAAATCCTTAGGCCATTTTCCTAATAGTGGTGTGGTGTTGTTGCATAACATACATAGCATTACAAATTCACGTACATTTATGTGAGCAATTTAGTAAAAAAACCAAGAACGCTTATTTTAGTTCTGAAGGTAAACACTGAATGAGTTTGAATGCTGCTTTTTCCAGTTGCCAATACTATTTGTAAATTATGCCCTGAAAGCCACTCTTTTCAATCAAATGGAGCGCTGCCATGCATGTGATCTGAAGTGGCAAGTGTCAGGGACTGTTGTTAACAAACTGTTGAACTGAACAAATGGTTTTACGTACTAGCAACAACAAAAAAGTTACCGTCCTCTATTCCTTCTTCCACCCCACTGCTTATGAAACAGCTGCAGGGTCAGACAACCTCACAGAGGTAGCCTCAGCTCAACTGTTATTGCAGGATGACCTAATGTGAGAGGTTAACCTGAAAACAAGAAGATAGAACTATCACAAAGAGGTCTAACAGAAGAGCAATGGTGTACAATAAATGACATTTTAAACACCATCAAGAAAATGTAAATAAGCAAAATGACTTTGCAGCAGAGGAGCGTCTGGTGAGCAAAAGATGCACAAGAAATGCAATAAAGCAGATGTAAGAAAAACCTTGAATTTGTGACTTGAGTAAGTAGCAAATATTAAAATTTTTTCTTACAACTTTAACTTCTAAATCCTCCAAATAACTGTGTCATTACACAACATCAAGAGATTAACAGTTGGCATATGACAGCTGTAAGCAAAGAACCGTAAAGGAGCATGTATCAAAAAAAAAAAGAAAAGCTCAGTGATCTTAAAATAATAGAGTATCTGTTTTTATAAGGCAGTGTTAATCCAGCAATATAAGGAATTAAAACTCCAGAAAATAAATAGGTTTGGCTATTTGCTCTTGCTCCACAAGAGCAGTGTTTCGTTGTTGGTAGACCATGTTGAGTAGAGCATGACAGTTCTAGTGCCATCCCATCCACACCACACTGACAGACCACTCTTCACTTCCCAACCAATTCCTCATTTTTTTTCCAAAGGCAACCAGCTGCAGTGCTTGAAAACAAAGACAAGGAGCAACCTGTTTTAACAGCAGGAATCATCACAAAATTTGTTCCCCTGTGACACTCCAGGCACTTAATTTTGACATAATCTTTTCTCCCCATGCATTTCCTTTATGTTAGATCTTGCCTGTGAATCAGTCATGCTCCTCCAATGCATATTCACTATGTTGGCTCTATCAAGAAAGCTAGTGTTTCCCTTTTATTTAATAGCACTTCTGGCTCAGTAATGTAGAGTGGGATCTGTAACTTCTACTGAACTTTCAGAAGTGTGATGTGTGCATGACATTGTGCTTGTACTTGTGGGTCTCTTTTGCATTCTAATATGTTCACAGGCTTCCTCCTGTGTCGTTCTCCTTTTCATTAGGGGCAACAAATAGGGACCATATGCTGTCCCTTCCCCCTTTCATTTTTTAAACAATCATAGGTAAGCATACGTTAGAAAACATTATTTAGTCTTATGAACAAAGAGGTGGAGAAAACCTGACTAACTTGTTAACTTGCTCTTGCTGCCAGTTAGAAAAAAACACCACCACTGGAATTCTGAGTGCAATTCTAGGCTCACCAGATAATCAACTCCCAAGAATATGTTAAAGAATGCTTAGAAAAGTGATGTTGTGCCAGCCACCAGCAATCAGACACAGTCAACATGGGTTCACAAAGGGAAAATCACATTTAACTAACTTGATATCCTAATATGATGTCTTAGTGGGTGAAGGGAAGGCAGTGGTTGTGGTTTTCTGATTTTAATATGGCTTTTGCTGTCCTTCACAGAATCCTTCTGAACATGTCCAACTGTGGGATGAGTGGGGATCACAGAGCGTGGGTGAAGAACTGGCTGAAGGGCAGGGTTCACAGTGTTGTAGTGGATGGGGCTACATCTGTCTGGCAGTCAGACACCAGTGGTGTTCCTCAGGGTTCCACTTCAGGGCCAGTTCTGTTCAGTGTATGAGCAATCTGGATGCAGAAGTTGAATGCACCATTAGCAAGTTTGCTGATGAGACCAAAGTGCGAGGTGCTGTTGGCTGTCTTGAGGGACAAGTTGCTTTGCAAAGGGATCTAGGTAGATTGGAACACTGAGCTACGATTAATCAGATAAAATTTAACAAGTCAAAACCTGCACCTAGGATGGAGTAACATCGGACACAAGTATGAATGGACAGAGGAGTGGCTGGAGAGCAGCCTGAAGGAAGGGACCTGGGGTTGCTGGTCAGCAGAAGCTTGATGTGAGTCAGCATTGTGTATCCCAGCAGCCCAGAGCCCAAACCCCATCCCGGGGTGCATCACACATGGCATTACCAGCCGGCCAAGAGAGGTGATTATCCCTCTGTATTCAGTGTTGGTGCAGCCTCAGCTCAAGCGCTGCGTGCAGTGCTGGGCCCTCCAATTTAAGAAGGATGTGAAGCTTCTTGAATGTGCCCAGAGGAAGGCAACAAAGATGGTGACAAGGCTGGAAAGGATGACCTGTGAGGAGCAGCTGAGGACTTAGGTCTTGTGTAGTTAGGAGAAAAGGAGGCTGAGGGGTGACCTCATTGCTCTCTATAGCTCCCTAAGGAGGGAAAGGGGAGAGGAGGCATTGAACTCTTCACCCTGGGATTCAGTGATAGGACACAGAGGAATGCTTCAAAGCTGTGCCAGAGCCAGGGGAGGTTCTCTCACGGTCCCAGGGGGGAGGGGAATGGGGCTGTGACGCAGCACAGACGCAGTCCAGAGTCAAGGTAGAGGTGCAAATGGAATGCTTTATTGAGGTGTGCAGGGGTTTTATGAGTTCAGGCGGGGAAAGGGCTAGAACATGGGGTGGAGCATGAGACAGACAAATGGGGGAACAAATCAGGGTAGGGACACTGGCAAAGGGGGAGGAATGTGGGAGGAACCAGGGAAAGAAAGGGAGAATGGTGGCTGTCTCCTCTCTGCAGCTTCTTCAGGCTATCAGAGAGGGAAGCAGGGAAGCAGGCATGCCTGGGCATGCGCGGGAAATACAAATCCTGGGGAAACATGCAATGTGTATATTTATAAATATACATAAGAATATTATAAATATACATAAGAACTGCAAAGTCCATATCATAAAGTCCTGTTAATTGCTGTATATCTTCCTCCATGCTTGGAACTGTTCCCACTCTGCTTCCTGCTCCTTCACAAGGTTCAGATGACATTAGAAAGCATTTCTTTACTAAGAGGGTGGTCAAACATTGGAACAGGCTTTCTGGAGAGGTGGTCAAGGCCCAAAGCCTGTCAGTGTTTAAGGGTCATTTGAACAATGCCCTTATATAACATGCTTTAAAATTTTGGTCAGCCCTGACATAGTCAGGCAGTTGGACTGGATGATTATTATATATGCCTTCCAACTGAAATAGCCTGTTCTATTCTATTTTAATCACACCATAATTTCAAGACAGATAATTGCTGATGATCCTAACTGCAGCTAGCTGGAGATAGTGAACTACAAAGTTACCTTGGTTAGATGTTTCTACCAAGACCATTTTTTAACCTAGCAAGATATTTAATAAGCTACTGTGTGACAGCAAAGGCATCTATCTTGCTCCAGATTCATCCTTTCTCTTTTGATCACCTGTTCCTGCCCCACAGCACTTGTACAAAACACAGAAGTCATATCAGAAAAATCTTGACTTAATATGTCTAAGCCATGTCATGGACAAGGAAGAACAACTAGTTTCATAAAGAAAGATTACATCTGTCTGGATGCTATAGCAGAACAGACATTGGCTACAAAGAGCTAATATGGTTTTCCTTATTAGAGAGAATTTCTTTCTAGCACAGCACAGGGGAGATTGAAAATCCCTGAGGTGTGAACGGTAGAAAAGCACAGAATGAGAAAAAGTCTCCTGTCTAATCTTACTGCAAGTAGCTTCCTTTTCCTTTTTATCTCCCTTTTCTTCTCCAATAGCATGAGATGTTTCCAGCTATGACGTGTACTTGGATGGACACAGAAATCAGAGCACTCTGGAGATCATGAATAACTTTTCAGAGAATGGTCTAGTGATTATACAGATCTGAACTCTGCAAAATGCTTCTTTATGAAATTCAACAAGCATTTCCCAGCAGAAGCTGTGCTTGCCTAGTGGGAAGCTGGTGTCACAGATGTACTTGAGGTAGAACACCCATCCTTGGGGTCCCAGATATCTCCCATCCCTGCTCAAAAAACATATTTCCCAAAAGGCTGTTTGTGTAACTCATACTTGAGTAAATTCAGTCTTTAATTGAGCCATGGTGTATTACTGGAAAAACATGTGGCAATCATCAAAGTTCAGTTAATAAGCATTATGGATACAAAATTTCAAAATTTTGTTGGTAAAGAACATAATTGAGACTGTCACATGTGAACTGAGCAGTATATATCAGAAAAAAAATATTAGTTTACAATTTAGAGGTTCTTCTATTCTGCAGGCTTCTCCTTTTGTTTCAGATTTTTCTGACACTTATGTTTTGCTATTAAGTATGTTCTTTTTTATGTTGTTTCTGAACATGTGCTCACTCTCAAACTAATTTTCAAATTCCTTTGAAGATTCTTAGCAGCAAGGGTTGGTGAAACCTTTTTTGTTATAATAGTTTTACTGATTTTTAGAGGAAAACTATATCTATACTGGTGGAATGAATGTTCATTAACTAGCTGGGATGAATTAAACCACTGTGAAAGACTGCTAAATTAAATGCATTCAAGTAGAAGAAAGTATTACTCACAGGCTCCAAGCATCTGCCTCAGATGAAATAGGCATCAAACACTGAAAGCAGCAGAGCCTTGTTCCACTGTGAAAAGAAATTATCTTAAGCCTTTACACTCAAGAAGTTAAATCAATGTACCAGACTGACTACTGTTAAATAATTGACACCCTATAGGACAAACAGATGAGATAATGCTGAACAAATAGGGACAGCCTAATAAATTACTGAATTGTATGCAGCAGCGTGAAGAGGTTGTTTTCATGAATTTGGAAAGGGCAGATTTGTTTAGGGTGGTGGATGACAAAGATCTATGAGAATTGTGAAGCAACAGCAAACTACAGAGCATATATTTTCCTCATTTTTAGAAAAACTATTGATTTATTCTATTAGGAATAAATAAGAAATTGGAACAATACATGCCTCTTTAAAAATTTACTGAATCATAATGTACATAAACAGAAGTAAAGTAAAAGTTGTAGAAATGCTACAAATATTAAATATCAAAATACAGTACAGAGCTACTCTACATCTTTTCTCAAATATCAAAAAAGGTGCATGAGGAAAATACAGAGGAAAAAAAATCTTTAATTCAGAGGATTTTACTACTGCCAAACCAAAGACCTGGTTGGGCAAAGACCTTCTTGCTGGGCAAAGACCTGTCACTGCATTATATTCTAAGAGGTGGTGTATCACAGACTCTTTCTGCATCTAGATTTCTCCTAATGTCCTAGCTTTGTGATGAAACATCTCTTTTTCACTTATTTCTCTTTGAATATTGTCAAAAAATGGAAAAATTTTTACAAATATTAGACAGCCACTGATAAATTTCAGATTACTAATAAAAGGCTGGATAGG
>NW_016690289.1:2921787-2929309 GCF_001604755.1 Lepidothrix coronata
CAGTCCAAAATCAACTTTTTTTTCCCTTTAACATTTTTAAAAGGACATATTTTTTGCCACAGCTTCATCAGGTGCAAAGTTCCATATTTCCAGACGTGATTAACAAATTTTCTTTTGTGTAGTTGTATGCTTACAGAGATAAAAAACACAGAAGCTTGAGTCATGATTTCAGAAGGGCTTGGAGAAGAGAGTTAAAAACCCACAGTTTTTGACATTTGGTTATTCCAGTAGAATTTTAAATTCAGACAAAGGAAGATCTGTATTTTGGTCCCTTTCTCTCCTCCCATTTTTTCTTCTCTGCAACTCACACATGAAAAATAAAGATGCTTATTATGCACTTTCATTTTCAGCTCCATTTGTCTGATTAATCTTTGAAGTATGATGAGGTATGGAGAATAAAGTATTTATTTTCCTGCATAAATTTCAGAAGTTTATTTCTTTGATTCATTATCTATTATGTAGAGGTCGAGTGAACATGGAAACACTTTCAAACAGAAAATAATGCCTTTTGCCAATTAATTTCACCATATGAGGGCAGAATAATGATTTTTATGTCTAATCTTTGAGTTTCACATTTCATAGGTGGAAGTGTTTTAAAGGAAGAGAGCATATTTATTTTTTGAAAAGCTCAAGAAAGTTCTCCTAAAACTTTTCAAAGATACTAGGATTGCTGAACAAATTTGAATAATTTTTCTTTTTGCGTTTTGTCTTCTCAGGTAGAAGTAAAACTTGTTCCTTTGTCATATGCTAAAATAGCTGTCAAATACACTGCTTCTGGTAATTTACAGAATACCATATAATATTTTAATCATAATATTAAAGCTTCTAAAAAAGGTATAAAATACCTTTTTCTTCTTCCTTGTAAATGAATGCATTTTGATGAAAGATCTTAATGCAAGTTAAGTATTCAGTCATAAGGTAAAGCTGGTAGTGCCCACAGTCTGTGTACAAGGCACATTGACTAAGAGCTCCACTTTCATTACTCAACATTTGGGGATGTAGATATGGTCAGTTATCAAAGATATGGTTAGTTATCAAAGAATATTCAAACATTACATTTTTTAAAAATTCTCCTATTTCTAGATTAAAACATTTAGCATCACATAAATCATAGTATAAAGACTTCTGTATATAGATAACATTGCCTGATTCTTAGCAGACCCTTACAAACTCTATGAAGGAGAGGAGGAAATAATATGAGCAGTGCCATTACTTCTTTCCAAAAGTTTCAGTTCTTATATTACTTTCTATCTTCTCTAGAAATTATTTGTAAGGAACAGAACTCAAGTATCATAAGAAGCAACAAACATGTTCCATTTCCTACCACCACACTCTGGAAAGGAGAAGTGTAATAATAATTGGTGAATCAGAACAGTAAAAGCGCATTGTCTGCAAACAACGGGATAGGAGGTGACTGCTTTGGGATGTCTTTGGGATTTCACCTTCATAGCTATTTTCATTCACTTGCTTTTTATGGTTTGGACAGAATCACACCCTTCCCTAAGCTTTCCACAGGTATATTCAAAGTGCATACAAGTCTAAGAAAGAATCAGTTAATCAAATGGGCTTGGACGTTCTCACACAATTGAACAATTCAGACTCCCATTGTTTTCACAGAAAGCTCTGGAAACATATGCTGTCAATTTTCCAACTATTACTAACATTTTGCAGAAAAATGGTAAAACCCTGGGAAACTCTTGTTGATGACACTGACTCCAACAGACCCAGTTCATGCAATATATGGTGAGCTGCAAAACTGATGCTTGTTTAACCAAACCCAAAGGAGAGTTATGAAGTGAGGATGAATAGGAGAGGAAAGCAGTGCAGGCTTATGAAAAATGTGCAGTCTTCAGCTCTGAATAAACCTGCCACACACCTACAAGGCTTTACCAATGTGCAGCACATGTAGGTTACAAACTCCCAACTGCTTGTTGCCTCTCTCCTAGACCTGGCAACTCTAGGATTCCTATGAAGCAGAAGGCGGCATTCCCTGCTCAGGATAGTCTCCAGCAGTCTCCTCAGCCAGTCACCTGTTGTTAAAAATGCACTGATCAAGTGTTCAAGCAAATAAAACTGATACTGTTGTCATAACCTAAAACTTACATCGCCCACAGAAGAGGAATTTTCTTTGTGAAATGTGCAACAGCAGCTGATAAAGTGTGTACATGATGATTACTGACTGGATTTTTCTATTTTATGTTTTGAATGCTCAAACCACTGCTCTGAGAAAAATATATCTAGCTTTTGTTCCTCTTATTCTGAGACATAATAGAATCTTTCTGTGTTTTTAACTGCCTTTTCTTATGTTTTGCTGTCTTTCCAATGCTGGTACCCCTTCATTCATGCAAAAGCAGCCTGCATTTCATATTAATCTTTTCACAGTCTGGTTTTCACTCTGAAATTTTCAGATCTCTGTGGAAAATGTACAAAAAAACTTTACAGTAAGTTGTCAGTCTCCCTTTAATTTTTATTTTTCCAGAGGACTTCTAATCTGTTTTGTTATCTAATCATTCACCAATCTTACCTCAGTGGCCACTTTGCTGGGAGTGTTTATAAATAACTGTAGGCAGCTACATTTTGTACCTTATAATTTGACTCTGGTGTCTTTTAAATATGTTCTGAATGTTTATCATACCACTCTGGATTAGAGTTCTCTGAGTCACGTTCTGCCAGTGGTAGTTCAGTCTTCATCCTAGACATCAGAGTCTCCCAGTCTGGCATTTGAGACCATTAATAAAAACGTCTGAAAGAATAACAATGTATGAAATATTATTGACATGGATACAAGTAAACCAGTGCTCATAATATTATCACTTTCAAATATATGAATGTTAGAGCTGCAACATAAAAGCAATAGTCATAGTAATTATAATACTATTAAAAAAACCCAACTTTAACTGTAATAAAGTAATGCTAATAGTAATAGTAAAGATAAAATTCACTATACAAGCAATTAAATGGTGATGTATGAACTAGTGTTTATGACAACAATATTGCTTATAATATTTCCTGGGTTTGCTGCAGTAATGCCCCAATGTTAAATATTGTTTGATTCCATGTTTCATATCTTAGTATGTTCTGTTAAAGCTGCTGCAACCATGAAGCATATGTATTTTGACTCTTCCCTTCTGTATATGTCATCCTACTTTGAAATGTTCCACTCAGCAACACAGCAATATTTTTATACAAGGTGATTACAAACAGTAACTGTCCCTAACCTGCAAAATCAGTTTATACGAATTGTCTTTTCCACACAAGGTGGGTGATATGTAATTCCAGAATTGCCTTCAGTTAAGAGAGATATTGAAATGGTTCTGAACTAGCTAGCTAATACAGCATTATTTTTTCATCTTCCCAGGAGAGATTTTCACTCTGAGGCAGACAACATTGCATGGAATTTCTCTCCACACCTTTTCCTTAGTTATTAAAAACTTTAATCTGGAGAGTCTCAATGGAGGTAATAGAATAACAACAGTCTAGCCTTAGGTCTCTGTAAAACCAAAGGATATGGTTTTTGCTGTATTTCTCTCTCAGTGATATTCTGACAGTTTAATTAAAATTATTCACCTAGTAGTTGCTTATATTCTATATTAAAATTATAAAAACTTCCTGAAATACACGCGTTAAAGTAGGCTACCCCTGTGATAAAATCTTCAAAAAGCTCCCAGGCACCTACACTTGTATTGCCAGTCTGTACTGTCAAATAGCCCTATACACAGTAACCCCAGGATGGTCTGCACACCTGACCTCTACAAGACACCAAAGCTCAGCATCTGCATCCAGCCCACAGCCCAAGACCTGTGCAGGCCCTGAATACAGGGGAGGAGAACCAGAAGTATCACCTTGGCAGCCTCCCTTTGTTGGCTGAGATGAGACAGACTTGTTGCCAACCTCTAGAGACTCAAGCTATCACCTGTCTCCCCAACTTCTTCTCTCTGCCAGTAAAAATTTCGCTTTGGGTACTTGATTAACAACAGAGCTAAGCAGCATCTATTCACACTTCAGGAACCAGGAAACACTAAATCTCAGAAGATCCCTCAAAAAAACAGGGAAAGATTTTTCTCAGCTAGAGGAACGGACACTTAATTGTGTGACTACAGCTGAGAAAGGCTAAGCTCAGAGACAGAAAATGAAGGATCAAAGAGTAAATAGGGAAGTAGCTCACCCAACAAATACTTTTTGGACACAGTGCCATAATTAGTTGTCTTTACTAATTACTTCTCATTGTCCTAGGAAGCATTAAGGCATTCTGAGCACATACCTAGAGTTTTCCGTTAAGGGACATGATAATAAGATCATTGGCATAGTTGTCTGGATTATGGTATTAAAAACATTCTCATTTGAAACAAAATGGTTCTGGATTAAATCACTGTATTTCCTTTCAGTCATCCTGTATTTCCTCACCATCATAGTTTTTTCTCCCTCTATGCTTTCAATACCCAAATTAGTTCAGACAGGCTCAGAATTTAAAAGTACGTTCTGATTTTGTCTTTTTACCATGACACATTATATTTTGTTGCTTTTTTCCTCTGTTTTTTTATCCTTATGAGGATTATTTTTTCCATAATAGTAGAAAGACACGAATTGTATCTTTGCTTTTTTTGTACTTTTTTCCTGTGAACTACAAGTTTCAAGAAATACTTTCTCTTTCTCCAGCAAAATTTATGGCTGCATATAATTACTCCTATGTAATTATTCGAGTATGTAAATATTACAGTCAACTGATTTGGAATTCTATGATCTCCTCAGCAGCCTATCTCAATGTTTTGAGGACAGGTTGCCTGTACAATAGACTTCTCAAAGGCCTCATTCTGGTGTTGACTTTTTTTTTTGTCTACCTCTATCTTCACATATCTAAAGGCACAGAAAGTTATGGGTTCTAGCTATTTTCATGAGCAGGTCTTATTCATAACTTTTCACAGAAACATGGAATCACAGAATGGGTAAGATTGAAAAGGGCCACCAGTGGGAGCATCTGGTCCAACCTCCCTGCTTAAGCAGGGTCATTCTAGAGTGTATATATTGCACAGGATTTTGTCCAGATAGTTTTTAAGTATCTCCACAGACAAGTTGGTTTAAAATCTGTGCTTACACCTGAGATTTGAGGGAAAAAATAGTGAGAAATCCAGAATTTGGACAAATATTCTTAGGTGCCATAAAACAAAGCTCTTCTTACCATGCTAAAGAAGAAAGGAGACTTCACCTCCTTTGAAAATTCTGCTTTCCATAATGGGCTATTATTTTGGTTTTAATACAGTACTATGCCCACTAGATTGCTGCATTTTTCCATTTGGGGAGGTATGAAAATACTACCTGTGAACCAAAGCAACCATCCTTTTGATAGACCTGAGCAAATAGAACAAGAAACAGTCTAGTTTCCTTACCTCATATTCATCGTTGTTGGGAGTTAACTCAAATCTTCATGAGACTGTGTGATAAAAGAAGAATGCTAGGAAGACACACAGTTGTTCAGAAGTGGTGATGGAGCTGGCTTATATTGTAAGAAGGGGCTCTGTCATCATTAAAAGTCAGTGGAAATTGAAGAGGAGGAAAAGGGAAGATTCTTCCTGACGAATGAGAAAAGTGTCACACATCTTCAGGAAGGGCAAGAGGTTTCTCCTCATACACCATGTGCTGCTGTCCCTTGAGCCTTCTGATAACCCTCCACTGGACTCGCACCAGGATAGCGGTGTATTTCTTCTACTGGGAAGTTCACAAGAAGGCACAGCAGTCCAGCTGTGAACTCCCTAGTGCTAAACAGAGGGGAGTGCTAAACCTCCCTAGACTTGCTGGCTACACTTTTGATACCACAGCTGTTGGCCATTCACTGCAGAGGCATATGGCTTGCCCACATTTACCTTTAAAGATGGTTTTTGGGTAGAGGAATGAGCAAGGAGCACGGTGTCAATTTTCTGAAGTTAAACATATCTGGTTTGAACAGAAAACAAACTTTGAAGCCATTGGTAGTGCTAATATATGTTCCTTGTTTTGCTGTCTTTCATGTTTAATTGTTGTTTAGGGCACTCTACAAAATAATACCAATTGTTTTGCCATTGGTTGGTGAGACAACTCCAGAAACATTTTAACTGTTTTTGATAGTGGAAAAGCATGAAGCCTTATGTTGAGTTAGAGATTAGTTTATTAAAATAGAATAGATAAGAAATA
The DNA here is from genome assembly GCF_001604755.1 of Lepidothrix coronata. Lineage (NCBI taxonomy): Eukaryota > Metazoa > Chordata > Aves > Passeriformes > Pipridae > Lepidothrix > Lepidothrix coronata. Next base: position 2,927,953 of record NW_016690289.1, read on the forward strand.
AGTGTTGCCTTCATAACGATTCTCCATCTTCCAAATCAATCCCCATTTTCATTCACATTTTTAAAGAAACTTGCACTTAATTACTAAAATTATCAAGAGAAACTTGATAGCATAATCAAGCATAGAGGCATATAACTCCAGTTATAGCCACTCCAACAATATAATAATATTAATATATCCATCAAGAGGATGAATGGCTAAAGCATAAAAATACTATAAAATATAAATTACAATTCCATAAGAAAGGCTACAGCTATTATTACTATAAGAATCAGTGCAAACACAACAGAAGAGCATGGAGTAGAGTTTTAATTAATAGGAGAAAGAGCAGTATAATCACAGACTAAGATCTGTCTGTCTCTATTTCAGGCTCTGGTTTGCACTGGAGTCTTATTAATTAAATATTCATAATCTATCCTTTTGCCAATTAAATAATAATCATGTCTGTCCGAAGTTGAGAGGTCATTTATCCAAGGAACCTCCCTCCTGATTCATTCCTTTCATCTCATGTCTTTTATTTGAAACAGCTCTTCTTTCCATGAAAGAAAGTACTGAAAGCCAAAATTGACAGAAATTTCAACTTGTCAAGCTATTCAAGAATATACCAGACATTATACTATAAAATGGAGAGTATTTTGTGACTAAAGAAGCTTGGGAAAATGTGTTTCCACATCTGACACACTTTTAAACTTTACAACAAACTAATCCTTCTTCCTAAAGGTAACAAATATGTGTCTTTTTCTTTTCCTATCATTTGTAGATATTTTCTACAATTTCTACAATCTTTGAGTATTTGATGGAAAAGTCTTAAAGAATTACCTTGTAGAAATCTAATTTGAATATGTCTGCATGGTTTAATGACAAAGTATAGAATTTGGATTTTATCACATTGACAAATTGGCCTGATGCAGAAGTATCAGAAATATTTGGTATACCTAAATATACATTTTACGTTTGAAACAGAGACAATAGAGAAACATTCTTGCTCATGTTCACTAATGGACTTTGTGCAGATGGTATTTTGAGAAACCTCACTGAGGTGGTGAATGAACTGGTGAAAAGGAATACATTAAAGGAAAATGGTCTTTTTGACATGATACAGAGCTCTTCAAATACAGGACAGATACAGTGAAAAGTTAAATCCTTTTTAAAGAACCTTTTAGATCCCTGTCCTGCTTCATTAATTCTTAGTATTGTTCTTCATTTGACTGTAACTATATTAAAATTGATAGTAAATATGCCTTCTTCAAGTAGAGACTTCCCTTCCCTTCCCTTCCCTTCCCTTCCCTTCCCTTCCCTTCCCTTCCCTTCCCAACCCTACCCTACCCTTCCCAACCCTTCCCTACCCTCCCCTACC
>NW_016690289.1:2929461-2943199 GCF_001604755.1 Lepidothrix coronata
AAACCTTCCCAAACCTTCCCTTCCCACACCTTCCCAAACTTTCTCTTCCCAAACCTTCCCAAACCTTCCCTTCCCAAACCTTCCCTTCCCAAACCTTCCCAAACCTTCCCAAACCTTCCCAAACCTTCCTAAACCTTCCCAAACCTTCCCAAACCTTCCCAAACTTTCTCTTCCCAAACCTTCCCAAACCTTCCCTTCCCTTCCTATCCTTCTTTGTCCTCTGAATTTCAAAAGAGCTTTCATGTGCATTTTTCCAAGTTCCTCAGACAAATACTTGATGATAGTCTTTATGATCAGGTCATAAAAGATCTACATCTTCCCTTGCAGCAATTCAGATGTGAAACAGGTCATGCCTGGATGATATACAGTCCTATATTTAGTACCCCACCCCAGAACAATACCAACATGGAGTGCTTTTGGACAGCACACAGGGCAAGCTCAGGACTGCTTGCAACAACTCTTGCAAAGGCACTTCTTATCTTGCCAATGGGACGTCAGCAAGATGCTGCTGATGCTGTTGCAAGGAAGGTGTGGGTTCTTTGGGTTCTTGGCAAGAATTAGTGCTGGAAACAGAACTTGATGCCCGTAGAAGTACCGGTTCTTTATCAATTATTTAAAACTACCTTAAAAATTAAATAAACCCCCTCCAGACTCAGAAATATTCCTTTCTAAACCAAGTAAATGGTATTCCTTCAAAAGACAACTTGCCAGAAACTTACTGGCCATTACCACCAATTCCACTGAGGGAAGTAGAGGTGCTGTGTTTAAAAGCCTCAGGCCTTTCCTCATTATCTGATTGTTTCCTGAACAGAAATAATTTCTCTGTCATCTCTGGCAAATTAAACTTTAAAAAAAAATCCAAGCAAACTAATCCTCAAGATTTATTTCCTCTGTGCCAACCATCAGCCTGTTTTCTTGCATGTCAGACATTGCCCGTGTGCAATCTGACCTCATACAGTGTAGTTAAGACAGATTTTTAAGTTACTTGAGAAAAAGGGAACAGACAATGTATCATTTGCTTTGCAAATATATGAGATGTGGAAGCGGAAATGCCAAATCTTTTTGGCATTAACTCTTGATTCTTACGGGTTTTCATGACTCATTCAGTTTGTGAGTGAGCAACGAGATTGCACCAGAAAAGGAAATTTTGAACAGCTTATTTAAATTAACATATGTGTACTCAGGAAACTGTATCCTTTCCTGATTGCAGGTAGGGGTGAGCTAACTTTGCATAGCAATGAATAAGCTTAAAAGCAAAGAAAGTAAAAATGTGGGTGAAGCATTATGACTATCACAACATTTCTGCCTTGTAATACACGCCCAGAATTCTGCCAGGTAATGCCACACCTATATGTCATGTGACAGTATCTTACGCACCATACTAAGGTTAAATGATCCTGTCTTCTGTGAGCAAAGCAGATTTCACTACACCAGTGAATTTTTTAGCAAACAGACTCCTAAATGTTGTTTTACTACTACATCTTAGATGACAGCAGCAATGAGAAAGAATCTGATGAAAAATGAACTTCCTCTCACTTCCCTTCAACAAATTCTTAATTATGCTCCACTGAGACAGATGTGATAAACCCAGACATGCTAAACATGGATTTATTACTTTGGTGGTTTGACCTTGGCTGACTGCCAGATCCCCACCCAGTCACTTTCTCACTCCACCTCATTAAAAGCACACGGGAGAAAATAGGATGGAAAAGCTTGTGGATTGAGATAAAGACCAATTGCTGTAATGGGCAAAAATGACTAGACTTGGGAACAAACTAAATGTACTTTATTGCCAACTAAAAATAGAGTAAAACTGTGAGAAGCAAAGACAAAACAAAAACACCTTCCCCCTACCCCTTGCCTTCTTCCCATGGTCGGCTTCAGCCCTTCACTCACGACTCCTCTACTTCCTCCTCCCCAGGCGGTGCAGAGAGTGGGGAGTGGGAGGCTGTGGTCAGCCCATAACAGCTCCTCTCTGCTGCTCCCTCCTCCTCCTCCCACTTTTCCCCCTCCAGCATGACCTCTCCACAGGGTGCAGGGAAATCCACAGCCTTTCACAGAACTGCCTTCTACATTCAAGTTTGAACTTTACTTACTGTATCAGCTGATACTTAGTTGCAATGCAAACACCTGATAAACTGAGTAATGCAGTTAAGAGGGTAAAGCAATCCCAGATGTCCAGTGAGGCTCAGCTCCTTGCAGAAGGTGGCTCCTCAGGTTATGCACGTCAGCAATGTGGCTGCCGGCAGCTGCAGGCTCTGCACTGCCACTGACGCACACTGCCTGCTCTGCCGGCAACACTCATCTGTGCGGAGCTGGGCACGCTGCTCCCACGCTGGGATTCAGGGTCTAAACCAACACATAAGCCTGGAATTTCTGAGCCCTGATTTCCTCCCTACGTCTCTCTTTAGTGGCTTCTAAAATGAGCAATTTCCTACTTAGTCTTTCTCTGAGGACTGAGGTGCAGTATTAAGATGAGGCAGCTGCACTGAACTGACTCATGCTCAGCTTATACTTAATTTTCAGGTATTAAACTGATGCTCTTAAACATGGTAGAATTGCTATGCTGTGCCCCACTGGGTTTCAGATTGATGCTTTAACACATTTTCCCAGCATTTGTCTGTTTAAGGCTTCTTTTCTCTATTCCTCATATTTTTCATTATCACAAGCTCTTTTACTTCCATCTTTTTCTTAGAGTTTTGTTTACTATTACTTACTCACTGGAGATTCATGCAGCTCTCCTAAAAAAATCTCCTTGCCCCAGTATCTAATAGGGATTTTTAGACTTCTCTGCTTGTAAGGGACCTTTATTGTCAGTCTTTTTAACCAGAATGACTAATGTGACATTACTACATAACATGGAGATGGCAGACACTCTGCCTGATGAAATTTCCACCTGCAAACACACCCGGTGGAACTGTAGTACAGAATTTATATCAGGGTGAGGTTTTTTAATTAAACAGTGTGTGTGTGGGGGGGTGTATACCACCTAAGGATAGGTGATTTTAGCATGGAAGGGAGTACAGGGCTCTGAGCTACAACCGCACCTTCAGGTGAACTGTTGCCTACCTGTTCAGGCAGGCAAGGTTCATTTGTGAATGGGAAGTATATCTAATCAAGCTCTTATGGTAGGAATGCACATAAACTAATGCATTTAAACAATTCTGAGCTGGACACTCTGCTAGGATAAAGCAGCACGGCTGTTTTTTTATCAATAATCATCTCCTAAGAGTGTCCTAAAATCAAGATAAGGATCATTCTTTTGAGTTCTCCTCAGTTTTTTGGAGGGCTAAATGATGTATTTTCATATACTTGTCACTGCAACTTAAAATTCTCCTTTTAGAGACAGTTTGTGTTTTTTATTAGCAATGGTGTAAAGGTAAAGTCAGAATACAGAAGCCTTAGAATGATTATAAAACATTTTAATGAGAAAACTTAATCTTGTTGGGCTACAGAGCATTAATATAGAAAAGTTACAGAAAAGTTGTATGTTAAATATGGACATGTTGTTCTGGGTTTGAGTACCATTGTATGTATCTTGATATCATGTTGCAGGGACTGACTCAGACAGTCTAAAAAGCTCGTTCAGATTAACTCAAATTGCTCTTTTGCCTTCTCCCTCTGCCTTTTCCCATATATTATATTTATCAGTGTGGCCTGAATAGCTTGCTCTATTTTGATACTCCTCCCTGAAATATGTTTCTGGCATCTGGTCTCTAAGAATCTCTTCAAATGAGCTTCCCCACACCTTATAAATGTGATCTCCCACAGGGGATGGATGACTCAGTTGAAAGAGATGAAAGATGGAATTTGCACTCCACTCAAAGAGCAGAAAATGGAGTTGTGATAACAAGGCTGGTGGTTCTCATCCTCATCTCTCTACAGACAGTCTCTCTTCTGCTTCCTCTGTGGCCATGGTCAGTTGAAAGGATCACGTGACAAACATGCTGAACCAGCTCAGCCCTCATTCTGTGTCCAGTCTGCCCAGTGAAGTACAGGAATCCAAGGGAAAAGGCCAAGAGCAAGTGCTACCTCTCAGTACAAAATCTGTGCTGATATCCTTTTCCAGACCTCAAGTACTCCAAATAGCAGGCACCCTGGATAGAATTGAGATCATTGATGGGAAACTTTGTAAACATCTTCAGACATATATAATTGACTCTAAAATAATCATTATTTTCAAAAATTGAGGTTAGGGTTAGGGTTAGGGTTAGAGTGTTGGAAATATCCATCTTAAAACTTATATTAACCCCCAAAATTTGTAAGTAAGAGTTTAAAAAAACCCGAGTCCTCTGCATTCATCCTCAAGTTACTGCAGAACTGAAAGAAGCTGGGCAGAATTCTTTACGGGAAATGACACTTCCTATTTTCCCCCCAGAGATTCAGAACAGTAAGTCGTTGTTCTACAGGCAAATCCTGACAGCACAGAGGACTCCTTAGTGTCAACCGGGGCTGCTAAGAACATTAGAACAATTGTATCGGGTCAGAACAGACATCCGTCTAGCCCAGCATCCTGTCTGGCAGTGCCTTAGCGGATGCCTAGCAAAGTGTATGAGAACAGAACAAGCATATAATGATGCTTCAAACATCTGGTGATTTGTAGCTCTGAGATTTTTATCATTGAAGAAAGTGTCTTGGAAGTAAGTAAATGTTAGTAGAGGTTTTTTCCACCTATTTTTTTTCATTCTTTGTTTTCTTTTGAATAAACTTTCAGATTCCACAGCTTATTGACAAGTATTTCCACAACCCAGTGACATGTTGTGTCATGAACCATGTCCTTCTATGTCTTTTAAATCCATCAACACTATATTTATTTGAAGGTCTCTAGGTCATTCACTACTTAAAGTCTGATTTCATATCAGTCATCTCCTTTTCAGGATAAAGAGTTCAAGCATTTTTAGTTGTTTCTTTTATAGAAGCTACTCCATACCTTTGATGACCTCTATAATCCTTTACCATTTCTACTTTATAATTTTGAGATGATGAGGAGAATTTATTTCACTGACTTCTATCTTCCGACACCAAGAAGTGTAGACTAATGTACAAGTGTATTAATTCTAGTGCAAACCCCAATCCTGACTTTTCAGGTAAACAAATGCGCTCTCATTGTTAAGGAGCAGCAAGAGTGGGGCTGCTCCACAAGGGAAGGCAAGCCACAAGCCAAGGGTGATGGACAGGAAGGCAGACAGATGTAGTCCCCTCAGTTACAAGGGTGAGTTCCACACCAACCAAAACTGAAAAGCACGTGCAAAAGCCTTCTATCTCAAAAATGTAATTACTGATTGTCAGGGGTTTTTTAAAATGTTTGAAATGTTCTGTATTTTCTCCAAATGAAGTGGAAAAAATTGGCCAAATGTCTTTCATCGTTTTCTTTGTTTATCTATTTTGAATTTTCTTTCTTCTCTGTTGCTTCCCAAATCAAAATATGCATCCACTCCAGGCTGTGATTCACACTACTCTGGTTTAAACATATACAGGAAAACATAATACCTGGAACAGCAGAATGTAAAAGGCCATCTAACAGCTTAAAAATTGGGAAAACCTGTTTGAATTAGATCTGAAGAAAGCATGTAATATTTCTTAAAAATAAACAAGTGAAACAATGTGAATAATCTTTCAGATATTTCAATCATTATTCCCTTAAAGTGAATGGTAAAATCATGTTAAGAATTACAATTTAACCCAGAAATATACCACAGTTATACAAATCAAGCAAGACAGCAGTTCTGAAGCCCCTTGTTAGCTTCTGTGTGTTTTTTGAGGTGACCAAGATATTGGATGTCTCTGCGTCTGTGAGGGTATATAAATACTCAGAGACTTTGGGAACTCAGTTTAGATCTTTTACCTTGATCCATCAGGTCATCTTAAAAAGGAAACTAGGCTTGCCTCAAAGTCATATCTACACAGTAGTGCTGCTGTGGGTCAGATCCCATAATTACCTGTACTGCTTTGTGGCTCTTCAGCTGTGAGCCTGTGAGTTGCAGCTAATGTCACTTAGCACATTAGTCACCAAAACAAGAACTGTTTGAAAAGTTATCCTTGGGTCATGAAAGAGGCTTTGTCATAGAAAAGGTTACCAAGAGCAATTTTTCCATTTGCAACACTTTTGAGGTAACAGTAGTTGGAATAAGTGAAAAAGGTTGCCAAGCGATCCTGGACTGAAGGAATGTAGGACAATGCAAATTAACAGCTACACATACATCTTCAGGAAGTGAGTCACCACTGGCAGCAGTAAAAATTCCAAGGAATGGCTAGTGCCAGTTGCTACTTGCACAATTAGGTATGTTTTGTTCTCTTTATATAACTTCTTCCTTCAAAAGAATTAAATACATTGAAATGAAAATAAACTGAAATACTGTGCCATCCCCATGGTACGCAAGAAAAAACATTAAGTTGATAGAATATGACTTACTACCAATTTTCATAGAACATCTTTCACAGAATGATAAATCAAAATGTTTCTTAGCTGGTGTTGCAAAGTCACCACTTCTATTTATAATACAGATAGAAGATAAAAAATTTAAACAGTCAAGTTTTCCATTTTCTCTTAGTCACCTTTGAACTAATCCTACTCTGGGAGTGACCTGGAGATAGCATGCCTCAAAGATATTATTGAGTTTGTTCTTTTCTCGGTCTTGAGCACCCATGTCCACAGTATTTCTAGAAATGTAAGATTTTGAATTGAAATTCTATTTTTCTAAAATACACATAAAACTATATCTTTTAAAAAAACAACAAAAAGATTTTTTTGTTTAACTGCTAATATTTTTTTTGAAAGTTTTTATATACAGGCTCATTCTTCAAAACCTGTGGAATAGGAATTCCAATTTAAAGATTCACCCGTGGCTGCAAAAGCTGATAATCTCAGGCAATCATTTAACTTGGGCATTAAGAAAAATACCAGATGTTATGAAGTTGGCAATAAACACATGAAAACACTTAAAATCCTTCATCTCATTGATGAAGCAAGGAAGCATCAATATACAAATTTGTATGGAAAATTAATTACAATATTTGCATTTCTAAACCTAACACCACATGGAGAAGAATACCCAAGGGAAAACAATCTTTGTGTATTATTTTCTTTGAATTTTCTCTTTTTTTCCAGTAAGAGGAAAACTGTGTCTGAAAACTACCTTGGCTACTCTGATTATAAGGTGGGATTGTTCATATGTTAGTAAAACTGCATCTGAAGTGTAACACAATATTTACAGACCAGGTGTTACCTGGACATTAATCTAAATGAAATTTATGTTTTATTGTGAAATACACACTGTTAACTGGGTAAAAAAAGAAACCCACAACAAAATAAAATATTAATATGTATTTGTTTTGGAGGCATAAATATGCATATGGTGTATTAAAGAAGCTTATGACTGCCAGTGTGTTTACCACTTTCGCTAGTCCATGATGCATTCACTGTGTCAACAGTGTGTATTTGCTCAGGAAACATTAGTTCCTGTCAGCATCGGAGTATTTTACTGGCAACAAAAGTGATGTAGTAAACAGACATGTCTTGGAAAGCTCTGGTCTGCTGAAATGCCAGTCTCTCCTCTTTTCTAGCCAGTATTCTAACATTCGAACCAACTGCAACCGAAGCTCTCATTCCTGATCAGTAAAAACTCAGGTTATTCTCTCTTCTGCTTTTTATTTCTATTTCTGTCATTGCAAGGCTCTGTTTTAGAAGCAGTTGCATTGTGATTTTTACAGTGCAGGAGATGAGATGTGCTTCTGCACAGTTCTCCCTCCCTCCCATCATATCCCTCGCAGTTCACAGCTCCTTTGGCTTTAGAAGAACTACATACTACTTTTGCTAAATTAAACTCTCCATAGCCTTTAATTAAACTTTCAGTGCTTTTGTTAATAGCCGTTCCTATTTGGGTGTAACTTAATGATAATAGCTACCCTGTAAAAATATGCTGCTTCCAAGGATGAAATGTCACCATCTAATCTTTTCTCCTTCATTTATTTTTGTCTTTCCTTTACTGGAATGTTTCTTATCAGCTTGCCTTGTCAGAAGAAATAAACTCTTTCTAAAAACTAATTCTCTTCTTCTGAATACTAACGACCTGGCCCTGGAGAGAGGCTCTATGCAGAACCACATCTGTGCTTTGGTTCTCTTAGAGCTGAATAAAAAAAAAGTACAATTCAAATCTGATGTATTTTTTACTTTTGAAAGAGCAGAAGTGATAAATATAGCCTCAGTTAGACATGAAAGAAGGCCTTTTGAAAGTCTTGAATTCAACATCTGATACATTTAGTTATTATTTCTGAAGCTGTTTTGTCTCAGTCCACTTAAATTGAAGTAGATTGGATGCAATTACTTTTGCTATATTGAGATTGTTCCCTTAAAAAACCATTACAAAATAATGTGACAAATTTAAAAAGTCTTTCTTTCTCTCTAGTTTTTGTGCAAATAGTTCTGGTTGCGCTAATTTTGAATGTGAACAGCCTACCATGAAACTTGAATTCTTTGGCTTCTGGACAATACAAGTATTTGTGTATCTGAAATTCTGGTAATTCTATTGTTTAGTACATCTATTGGTAACATACAGGTAATTATCAAACAGCTGTGTTAGATCACCAAGGCTAACAAATGCTAACTGTACTAAAAAAATGTGTTCTCTTCATTAAAATAAGAATATACAAATTTTAAACCCTGCAATTTAGTAAAAATGCCTTTTATTTCTACTCCATTTTCAAGAAGAGTTATGACAATGAAGCAAGTAGCACTTATATTCTGTTTAATAAATTTTATATTATGTGTTATGACTAATTATTTTATCAATTATAGAATGTAACTTCATCTAGAATGGATGGTAGTAAACAATTGCTCACAGTGATGAGAAAAACAAAGTGTTTTTTAACACTCTTTGTGACCTACAGAAAAGAAGAAATTGATAAACAAGATTTTAATGAAACCCACGCCTGGGGCCTTAGTAAAAGCAACTTAATGTTTATCCAGCATATACAGAAAATTGGATTCTGCACTAATGTACCTAAATATAAACCAAACATAAATCTAAACAGAGACCAAAGGGCTCAATGTTTAATCATCATTTTTTGAACAATTTTTGCCATTACTAATGCAGAAATGTCCTCCAACATACCCATGCATACTGAGCAGTCCATATCCTTATAAAGAGTTGAGTTTGTGTTTGAGGAAAAGAAAGAAACTACGTGTAGCAGATGTGATTAGAGCTCAGATTTTCTGATGAAATATTCTACTGATGCAACAAGCTGTTTGTACCAAATTATCTTCATCCTGGTAAATTTTTGAAGTCCTGATTTTCCATCAGAAAGCTCACAGCAAAATACTTCATTTGAGCTTGATTTGATCCTAACCAGAATGATTTCTGTGTTGCCTTATAAGTCCTGTACTTCTACCTTCTGGTCTCTTCTTGGGGTCAGGCTACAACTCCCATGCAGGACTGTGAAAATTGGCAGAGCACTGCAGGACTAGAGGAATTCTCAATGCATAGTGAGCATTGCTGTCTGGCCACGATGTCTGACACATTGAGAATCTCTTATTTTCATCTTCCTCCTCAAGGGTAACATTCCACTAGGGAAGATAGAGATGAATATTAAAATTAAATTAACATTAACATTAAAATAGGTTGAAATTAAGCACTTCAGGTCATTTCTCCAAGCCGAGAGGAAGTAGTTAAATTCAAAGGATTTTTGAAAAGCTTTGAACTGAAATGGCTGACATCTCTTGCTGTAAGATTTTCAGAAGTTCTTTAAATTCCTCCCCAGAAATTTGTCATATTTGTAGAAGTAAAATCCAATCTGAAAGTTTGTCCTCGAAACTTTTTTGCTTCCTAGAGCACTTTACTGTAGACGGCAGCACATGTCATCCTTTCAAGAATACAGAAATATCTGAGCAATGGAGGTGAAGGTAGAGCTGACCATCTCTTGTGAATAACACTCTCATTCAATCCACCTCTGTAGCATCAGATCTTGGAGGAGAAAAATCTTGGCAGATGTTGGGAAAGCAGATATAAACACCTGTGAGGGTTTTTAACCCTTTTAACCCTTAACTGCAGATGGTGAGGACAACAGAAAATTATTTGCACAGAATTCAGGAAACTGGGAAAATGCAATCAGTGCCTGCATAAACAGAACTCTTCCAATAGGATCAAAGTAATTTCATGCTTGAGGAACGTGGTTAGGCTTTCCAAATGAAAAAAATTTCCTGCCCATAAAAAGGATGACAAATCCATAAGGCATTTGGATTTTGTTGGGTTTTTTTCCTGCTTTCAGGCAAATCTTACAATTTCCGGAGAACTGGTTGAGGATTCTTATTTGGTTTGTTTTCACCTTTTGTTTTTACATTTTACACCTGATCTGTAGGGCTGAGCCATCCCATCTGGAGATAACACCTACACATAAATCATGTTTAAACTGGCACAACAGAAAATGTAATGAAAAATTATGTAATATAGCCACTTATTCTGCTGGAAAATCAGATTTATATAGGCACTTCTGAAATCAATGGAGTAATAGATTGATCTAAGGTCAGAATACAGCAGCGCAGTTGAGACCTGAAAGACAGCATGAGACCTTACCTCATAGGCTAACTTTAACACTTTGTAACCCAAATGCCTAATTGTAGCACAATAATACGTAATCAGCAACAATGGCTGTATTTCAGTATTTGAAGTTCTAGGAAATACTTTTCTATAAGAATATTTCTACCTAATATGAGAGCTAAATCAGAAATCAAGACTGTATTATTATAGGAAGTGTTGACTTGCAGTACTGACTACGACCTCACTTTGTTCAAATATCAGTGACTGCTTTGAATTGCAAGTCTGAAAATTTGCCTCATCATTAAAATTGTCTCCAGTATATAAATGAAAGAAAATCTTTCCCTACCCCCTGCCCCCCCCCCCAATTTAATAAGGGCACTATTGTTGGGAGATGGAGGAAAGGAAAAAAGAGGGGGTTTATTTCAGTTATTTGCATTACCTTTGCAAAACACACTTAAACTCCCCCAGTAGTCTATCCAAAAGACAAATACAAGCAAACAAAAACCCACTGTTACTGTAAAGATAGCATATCCATAGATCCATCAGCACAATTACAGGTCATATCCCAGGGCTCTAGGATAATTTTCTTAAAGTTCTTGCAGCACTGCATAGGGATCTCGTTGAGGGAAAGCTTCTGACTGGATAGCCCCTGCAGCACTGGAGGGACCCTGGAGTTATATGGAGTGGATAGAGCTCTTTCTATGTGGGAGATCTAATTTAGGGCTAAAGGCATACAGCCTCAGTGGCATTCAATACTACTTGCCACCTTATTCCAGGTCAATCAAATGTCAGTGTTCGAAATTCAAAGGCTAGATTTAAACTTGCAAACTGCTCAAGTTAGGAAGACTCTTGATGAAGCTACGTGGGTGCAAAGAACTGTCTGTCAAGCTTTTTGCTCTGGTTTGGAGCCCTCAAGGATGGGAAAAAAATGTAAAGAAGATAATTGACTAACATATTAAACAATGACCCTGGTTTATCCAGAAACAAAAACTGACACATAATAGGGAAATTTGCGTCCTGGTTCAAAATGAAAACTCACCAGTCTTTTCCTGAAGCAAAATAAAAATTCACATTCAGATATGTTTTATAAATATTCAGGAAAAGGGCCAAAGATTTTGATCTGGCACCTTGTGCATTTATCTCTCTGCAGCAACAGAAGCAACCTCCTATGGCTGTGGAGAGGAACTGGTGCCAGCAAGATTCCCAATCTCTGCTTTTTGCAGCAAAGGAACTGGCAGCAATGCTCTGTTCCTGCTATGATGCCCAAGTGACAGACATGGCCTGCCATATATCTTAACTCATATGCTAGGCTGCAGAATTGCCTTGTAGCTGCTGCTTTTTTAAAAAGTGATGTTTTTCTTATGATACCCAGCTGTGAAGGGGCAGCACGAAGCAACAGCAATCTCTGTGGGAGTGGTTGCAACGTTACATGATATGCAAAACTAACACTTCTTCTCACCACCTCCAAGTTCTCCAGAAACCAAACAAATGCAGCCCCCAGTCCCTCCAGCAGATCTTTCCAGGTCCCAGAGCATTCAGTTACTCCAAGTTATCTTCATCCTACAGCTACCAAGCAGGCCTAGCAAAGATTCCCTCCCACAGACATATACATCCCACACCTGTAGCAAGTCATGATACCAACCACCTACTGATCTACTCCCCATATGTCTGCTTGGTTTTCCAAGGAAGGCAGCTACCAGCTTTCCTGTTCCATACATATGGGTATGCTCTGAATCCTACCCTAACACTGCACTTGCAGGTTGAGTTAATTAAAGGCTAACACTTGGCATATATCAATCTGCAACATGCCTCAGTGAGTTTGAGAAAGTATCCCAGGTAGAGCCACATAAAACTTGGTAGTTCCGTTAACAGCAGAAAACAGATGGCAACAGTGCATTCCAAAGGCTCATACAGAAAAGCTCATGACATGGGAACAGGATTTCAGTTGCTACAACTGCTGTAGGCTAAGATTTCAGATGAATTGTTGAAAAGCATCCTCAAGTCCTCAGGTATAAAAAAAACCCCTTGTCGGATCAGATATCTGAAGTTCTGCTCACAGCATTTCCTGGGGCTATTGGGGAACAATTCTTCTCTCTGCTTTCCTTGGCCAGGTTGCTCTGCTGAAAGAACATTACGTCATTGTTTTTCATTGCCCTTTGGCTTTTCTTCAGCTTCCATTAACAAGTTGGATAGAAAGAAACTGAATACTTTCTCACATTGTCTCTGCTTCTGGCTCTGATGTCTAGAGACACTTGGGGACCTTAAAAACTAGGGGATGGGCTTATAAGACGCTCTTTCCAAGTGTTATTTGGGTTTGACTAGATCTCAAATGGGCTACCTCTTAGTGCTGTTGTTGCTGATGCTGAAGTTACCCCTGTAGGCAGGATTGTATATGAATTGGTGCAGGAAAGGAGAAAGGGAACAAACTATTAACTGAGCAAGGACATGGATTATTCATGGCTTTGACAGATTTTGGAGCTGGCTCAAAGTGCTGTCAATTGCCAGTGGTAAATAGCCAAAAAGTGAAAAATGAGCTTTTTTTAAACTGTGTCAGCAGTATCAATCACAGCAGTATCCAAAATTCTTGAAATAGATAGAGCATATTTCTGGCTGATGATGTTCAAGCAGAATATATTTAAAATGGACATAAAATGAGGACATATCACCTTAAGCTTATTTGCCAACCCACATTTGTTTCAGAGACTATACAAAAATTGAATGTTTTTTTGAGCATGTATCTGTTTTTTCTCAATTATTTCTTTTCCTACTTACAAATGCTTAGGTATAGTTTACTGTGATTTTTTTTTTGAATACTTATGTTTAATTTTCAGGAAGAACAAAGATTTGTTATGATATGCAACACAGATCTGTTTTGCTGCAGGGTACTGTGGAGAGGCATGTCTTGAGGATAGTAACTGGTGTTAACTTTGCTACAGAGCAATGCCAAATGCCCATTTTTTGCCTTCATCATTTCGTTTCAAAAACCGAACCAACCAACCAAACAAAAAAAAGTAAGTACTGGATAATCTCAGATCTGTCAGGCACTTTTTCAGCATGATACTCCAAAGGGCCACTGCAGACCTCAATGATCAGGACAGTATCTACATTCAACACCCTACTGATGGAAGCCTTTTCAACCTAAGGCGACTGAAGGCCCACACCAAGACCTTAAACCATCTTGTCCAGGAGCTGCTTTATGCTGATGA
>NW_016690289.1:2944196-2956911 GCF_001604755.1 Lepidothrix coronata
CTGTTATTACAGGATATTTTTAGTGTGGACTATGTTAATAGTACACACTAAAAATATCCTGTAATAACAGGACTTCAAGTATTTCTTTAATATGTTTTGGAGAAATTCTCACAAATTTCAAGTTGAACTCATTGCATTTCTTTAAGTTTAGTAACCCATAACCAACAATATCACTATGATTATTTTCATGCCTTCCAATTTCAGCCCTTGCATTTAAGATGAGAACATAATTCAAGTATCTTATAACTATTATCTTAAATGAACTTCAAAATAGTTTAATTACATTTCCTTCAATGCTTATTTTCTCTCTATCTTTCCAATAATCTCAGATTATTTTTTTGCTTTAATTCCATATTATTCAGTTAGTAATTTCTTTTTACTTCTTAGTTTGAGAATTATTTATGCAAATTCCTGTGGTCAGTAATGGAAGACCTGATCCTCCAAAATTATTTTTGTGTATGTTATTTACACAGTGAGTGAACTTCTTTCTCCTTACTGTATGCAATATAATATACTAATATACTAGTTTCCATGGCCCTTAGTACAAACATGTACCAATATACAGTATAAAAATCTGTAATTAGAGTTCTGTCTCTTTTTACTTGCAGCTATATTAATAAGCATAATATTAAATTATTATATTAAAAATTAGGTTCTTACAAGTCCTACGCTAATAAGAATTTTGAAACCTGCATAGGAATTCATATCTTAATGATTGCATTCTAATTGCAGTTTAGCTTTAAAGTCCAATAAGCTTCAGTGGGAACCTTAGACCTAGGAGTGAAGTTGTTCACAGTGCCTAGACTGTGCCTGTGAAACTAGGTTTTCATTCAAGGCCAAATCTTGATCCTTTTTACGATTTGGGAGTTTTACTATACGGATTAAGGTATTAGTGAAAATGCTGAGAATAGCTCAGTTTATGGCGGCCTGAGAATTAATTTGCTGCCTGTTTTCATCTGAAACATCCCTAATGAACCCAGAGGGACCCAGCTGATGCAGTAGCGTTGTTGCACACCTGCAGGCCTGCACACCTCACAAAGGTGAGGTGACAGGTCATGGGGCGAGCAGTGTGCTCAACAGCAACCTGCTCCATTACCACAGCCCCTGGAGCAGCCCCCAGCCGGGGATTCCACTCAACTCCCTCCTCCACCTTGCTGTGAGACTGGGGCAGCTGGATGAAGAGGCCGGTAGTTTAGCCCAACTGAGGTCCTGAGCTTTCTTCCATACCATTAAGTTCCCTTGTAAGCTCCCTTGGTCCTTAACTCCAGTGAATTCTTGCTCTTCCTTTCCACCCTTGCCCTCCACACTGTGGAGGTTTAGGATGCTCCCATTCCTCTCCTGACCCGTCCAGTGTCTTCCCTGCCTCCTCTATGTCAAGTGAGCATTTGCTTCAGTAGGTGCTTTTCTTTCCTCACCTCCCCTTAACCTCTTCACTTCATGCCTGGGTGGCAAGCACACAGAGCCAACAGGGCGTGGAGCTGAGGCTGTAGCTGAACTAGAAAGTGTCACAGGCTCCCTGGAAATACAAATTGATCTACAAATGGTTGTGAAGAGTCCTGAAGCTATGGTTGTGCTAAACTTACCAGGTTATTTATCATGTCCAGACACATATTTAACAGAGGAACCTTGTCAAATTAGAGAGAAAGGGCCTTGTGCTCACTTGATAATGGCTAATATATATATAATGTGCATTTGATATAACTTAATATGTCTAACAATGATAATATTTCTACAGCCTCTTTGTTCAAATTATTTTAAAAGTCTTTTGTAGTCAGTAGTTATGGCTTAGAAATCTCTTGTGAGTAGCACCTTCAATTCATGGCTGAGGAAATTTAAAGCACTTAGAAGAAAACATTTTTTTTCTCCTAATATTAAAATTGACTGAAAAGAGTATCTTCTTTTCAATGAATTTCACAAAGATGTGTGTACCACGAGTGGACAAACAATGTGGAAACTAAGGCTAATATTGTGTATCTGAGATTGCCCATTTTAGACATTACCTAATATTTCGATGATAAGCATAAAAAAGTCTAATAAAATGCTAGATAGTTGTACACATATCATTAGATACGTAAGCAAATAATTAACTGTGTCTTTTTTTATTAGACTATGTCATTGCAGTTTGGTGTGTGGAATAGAATCAAATAATTAAAAAGAGTTGAACTGCATGCGCCACATTGTCCCGAGATAAAAAGCAAAGCTCTGTCTCTTCCAAAGCACATTACTGCAGAAAAGCGTTACAGGGACTATCTCAGTCAGAGCAGTAACGTGCAGTGACATTCTTCACTGCTACAGAAAATCAGTACAATTTCATTACCTTGCCTTCCTGCAGGGCAGCTTGATGCACTTACATTAAAGTCTCCATCTTTACCTGTTTCTTAAAATGCTTGCTCTTTATGTCTTCAGGGTTCTACTCTAATTTTAGCAACAAAGAACCCCCTAGCTTTATAAACCAACTCATTTTAGAATTGCCTTAGCGTGTTTTTTCCAGTATTTAAAAAACAAGACAACACTGAAATAAAATGTGGTTTGATTTAACAATTTATGCAATGTCATGCAAATCCTATAACATCTTTGCTTACCAATTAGCTTTTTCCTGAGTTTGCTGCTATCTTAAATAAGAACCCTGCTTAGTTCTGCTGCTTGTTTTATTGTTTTGTTAAGGCCATAATGTGATAAACATTTCGTGAAGGACAATAATGAAAACACACTACTAGCCCTGAATTGCAGCAACATAAACTGAGATAGGAAGCAAAAATAAGAAGCAGTGTGAAAGGCTGGAGGAAGGACAGTGCCCTCTAAAATGGCTCTACAGATAAGAGAAACAGTCTTAAAGTAATCTTCTTAATCATTAGCATTGCAGTAGTTCATACCACACAGGACTAATGATTATTCTTCATAGTGAGTGGAGATAGACTAGAGGAAAAAATACCTTTTTTCCAAGTATACAACCATGTAATTTAGTAACTCACTTTTATAATATCTTCAGCTTGGCTTTGCTCTCAAAGTATTTCAGCTAGACCTCAGTGTGTTCTCAAATAATGGTATGATTTTCTAACTTCTGTTTATGTGTCAGATTTATTGCTTGCATCAATGTGAGGGACTAGCCTCCTCTGTAGAAAAAGTGTTTAATAGGACATAGCAATGCAAAGTTCCACATCCCGTTCTGCATTATAATTCAGTGCTTAAGTGGAAAGGCCACTCCTCAAAGTAAAATGTAGTACAGTTCTCTGAGAGAGGGGCTATTTCCCCTCTCTGGGCTGCTGACAGTTTCACCAGTTACCTGAACTTAAAGCACATATTTTTTGTAAGAGAACTCAAATTACTTTATCTTGCACAAAATACAACAGTAGCAATGATAACCATCCAGACTGTGATCAGGTGAGTTTCCTGACCATATTTTAGACATTAGAGAACTCGTGGTGTTTTGAAGGGGGAAAATGGGGAGTGTAGCTGTATTGTTGTATATGTACACTCACATCTTGGGGCTTAATTTGAGGCTGCTTTTCAGCTAAATAATAAACAGCTGTCAAATTCAGCAAGTCTGCTTCTTCATGGAGGAGAAACTACTAATGCAAAGTCTAATTATTTTCTAAGCATAACTTGTTCTGTTTACACACATAAGCCAACTCTTAGTAAATATTTTTTCCAGCTGTTCCCTATATCCCCCAGGAAAGTTGTATCCCATGTATTATAGAGTAGTAATATACATGGAGATCTAATTAACCAAGCTAAATAACCAATAATAGTTGCATGAAAGTTTCATGACATATGTGTAAATTGAGTCTTGTGGCTAGAAT
This sequence comes from Lepidothrix coronata, assembly GCF_001604755.1. Taxonomy (NCBI): domain Eukaryota; kingdom Metazoa; phylum Chordata; class Aves; order Passeriformes; family Pipridae; genus Lepidothrix; species Lepidothrix coronata. The sequence continues at coordinate 2,947,997 of NW_016690289.1, forward strand.
TTGCTGTGTAGAGATTTTGCTTAAGATGAAGGGAATCAAGTCTCTGATTCCTGTTTATGTCAGACTGACTGCAGGGGCTATGAAGGAGCATAGCAAGTTCCTTCTCTACCGCTTAGAGACATAGCTCTGCTTCGTTGTTATCACTGCATGCAAGCCAGCATCTGTCCTTTACCTGCCCAGAACCAGTGCACGCTGCCATAATAATGCAATTGAAGTACAAGTGTATAGGACAGAAAACCTTTGATATCACTGGATATTGAAGAGAACCTGCTGTGATACCTCTAGGTCTCTATTCATAGGAATACTGCAGTGGTGAACACCCGCTTGACACAGTCATGTTTCTCCCTCTGGTCTCATAACAGCTCATGCTACTGGTCCACATGCTCAAATACATTCAGAATCTGGAATATACACACATACACTTTTCCTTTTGTCCCCAAAGGTATTCATTTGGAGTACAGTGTTGTTTTTCTTCTTGCCTACTTTGTCTCTTAGATTCAGTGTGTTCCAGGAACTTGTGAACATTGTGTGACTTCAGATTATACTTCTGGTAAAAGTCACATACCCTTAACTCAAATAATTTGTTTTGTTGCTCTTGTATAATATGATTTACTTTGCCCTTGTGTTAGAGCTGAGATGAAAGCAGACACTACAATAGCCACAAGCACTTTGATAAAGGGAATCCTCTCATTACAGCCAGAGGAGGGGTGCTTTCAGCTCTGCCCTTGATATGTGGCACCAGTCTTCCTTACATAATCAAAGCAGGAAGAAATGAGCTAAAATGCTGGGAAATAATGAAATGCATGACCTAGAAAAAAAGAACAGTGAAATTAAAACAAACTAAACCTTCCCTGCACCACAGTTAAAGAAAACTGGAATAGCAAGATTTTTAAGCTGGCAAAACCTCAAGAAAGAGCTTAATTTCCGTATGTCTGATGTGTCAGGTTTGATTTGTCATTGTTATATGCATTATCCTGAAACCTCTAGCCAAGGAGGGTAACCTCTGCTTGCCCATGTGCACATCAGGTCCAGGAGAATCCAAATAAAGTCAATGTTCCTCATGCACTTCAAAAATTAGTCCTTAGCTGAAAAGAAAGAGAATGGGAGAGGAAATTGTTGTACCATGTAGCTTTGTATCAAAAGTGTTACATGCATTATGTACATTATTCACAATGCTGGTAATGAGTCTGTAGTGAGGCTTGTTCATGGAAAAATGAAATACAATTAGCTACAGATGACCTCCAGTTACATGGAGCAGCTTTTTATATCTTAAAGAGTAAAACATCCTTCTTTTTCAGAAGTTATTTTTATGAACAATGTATAGATAACCAAAATAGATAATTCATTTGCATTTGGGATTGATAAATTTTCAGGAATAATTAATCTGATTAAGTGTATAACATAATAGTTCCAGGCTGTGATTCATCTAAAATACGCTAAGCAGCACAAGATTCTTGGTACTCTGACTATGTAAACACTGTGTGCCAAGCTAATGGCTTCTTTTGTTTACTACCCTCTTGGCTTGTGCTGGGGGTGAAAAGCAGCATGTCAGACATACTGTCCTCAGTAGAACTCTTTTTTAGCGTGGAAAGTTGTGATTCTACTGTCCTGTGAGTCCTTTTGTCACAGGGGTTTTGGTTAATTCAGCATCTTTTCCTGATAACAAGAGTTGGGTTTTTTAGGCCGTTACAAATGCCAGTTACAGAAACACAAAAGGGGTGTGTTGAATTTACTTTGGATATGGTGACCTCTCTATGCCTTGTAGTAAGTCAATGAGTTTAATCACTCTCTCAGTAAGCCCACAAGCCTTTAAAGCCTCCAATGGCATAAACAGAAGAAGAAGATATCTGTCCCAGTGGAGATAAATTGCAGCTACGCACAGGCATCTTCTCTGGGGAATTTGGAGGATGACTCGTAGAAGCATTACAGCTTGTATAAGCATAATGTGAATCCATGGTGTGACATAGAACTTCTTCTTTTCTCTTTAAATATTTGTTTTATGGTAATGATAAAAAAATATTTCCTTTTATTCCTCCCTCTTTCATGGATTCAGAGCTTGGGAGTGCTTCTTTTGTATATGCAGTATTTTAAAAATATTTATCTAACCTCATAAACCAGATTTATTTTAAGAAAAATGACCATTTTGATCATAAAAAGCTGCAGCTTTTTTTCCCTATCTTAATAATAAAGAAAAATTTCCAAGTATAAATGAAAATATGTCAATATAAAGTTATCTAATCGATAACAAAAAGAAAAAAATTATATGTTAACTGTCTCTCTTCATCCTTTTTAGAAGTTTTTGGCAGTTTTTGTGCAGCTCTCCAGGTCTTACTGATGTAGACAGAGGATATTAGGTTGCTCTACCAGGGTTTCAGACGTGGTCCAAGAGCCATGATAAAGATGCAAGCTTAGCAGTGTTGACTGACAGAAGGAGGAAGAGTGAGCTCTTGAGTTGCTTTCAGCATTTGTATTGCAGCATGGTATTCTGCTTAGAGGAGAATTAGATACATGCCACTATGATTGTGTGGTGTGTAGCACTTGTGCAACTGTACTGCGTGTAGAGGAGTGCTACGTGGCTTGTGCTGCTAAATTCCTTGGGCAAACACAGTTTCCAAAGGCAAGCATGCTTAGAATTGCCCTTGTTATATTTATCACTTGGGTCTTCGGATATTGTGGAGCATGGTAACACAAAAATTCAAATTATATACTAATTTAGCCAAACTTTTATTATATATATATATTTTTACATATAAAATCTATTGCAATATTGTTGCCTGGGCAGATGTACATTTTGGTTTGTAAAAAATTGAATGAGAAAGACAGCTGTGGTTTCTCAGTGCCTTAATCAAACCCACCTTTTATTCTTCCTGTGCTAAAACATCTCTTTGTAGGTTGGAACTTGAGTGTTCTTGAATGTTAAAAACTTTATCAAGGACACATTTGGTAACATACGGGTATGCTTTCACTGCCAGTATAGGGACTAACTATGTTTCAAGTTCTAAGAGGGAAAATATTCACTGTATCATGTTACATGTGCTTAATTTGTGTCACCTGGAATGACAAACCAGAATGTCTACATCTCATCTTTGTGCTAGTTTTGTATTACTCCTGGATGCTCTGCATGCTTTTCCATGCCTGCCAACCTACTCCAATTCTGTCAGAAAAGAGATTCTCTTTGGATTTCAGATTTGAGATAGTTTGGGTAGAAAGGATCTAGAATATAGCACTTACTAAGATTATTACTCCTATCATTTAAATGGTGATAGAGTTCCTAGAGAAGCTTGAAAATGAATGAAAATTAGAAAGAGAGTGGGGAAAAAAGTAGTTGTCCCACAAAACAAAAAAAACCAACCAACCAACCAAAAAAAAATAAAAAAAGAACTTTAATTATTATTGAAATCCCTCCAACGGCTTTCTATTTACCTTATAACAGGCAAGAAGAGTATCAAAACCTTTTAAAATTTAGGTATAATCCAGCATAATTGCAGAAGATTCACTGTTCAGATTTCTATCCTGATGCTGCAAGTTGAATTAACAGAAATACTGAATAACATTTGGAGAAAAACTGATGTTTCAGATGATGAAATTACCTCTATATTTTTCAGAGAAGTGGTGTAGGTTACTCCAGTCCACTAAGACAACATTTCCATGGGTCATTTACCTTCATAGATAGCAATGAGTTTTAAACAGAAATTGAGATAAAACACAGAAAAAAGGCATTTTTCACTTGCAACTACATTTGAAAATGTTTCAGATACATTTTCACTTGATTCAGCTGCTGCTCAGGGTTAAAATACCATTCCTTTACTGTACCAATCAAACAGTTGCAATGCCTGTTATTTTCACAAACATAAATTTGGCATGTTCACACTCTCTTCCAAGGCTTTTTCATAAGACACCAAATCTAATCTGCTTCAAGCCTTTAAAGATCTCAGTGGAAGGTCATGATATCAAGTTTTGAAAAGATGAGAGGCAAAACTTTGCTTATGGCTCTTAACAGAGCACTGATGACTCTGCTTGTACACGTGGTATATTTCTTTACTTACACTGCTTTGGGGATCTGATTGGAGCAGCACGGTACAGGGATACAGTAATTTCGTTAGGTATCTTTGTTGACTCCAAAACACAGCTTTGGACATGCTATTAATTAAATTAGTTATTATGGTATAATTGTGCCACAGTCGTTATACTGATTACATATAATCAGTATACTGATTATATGTACACTCAACATATACAGCACCTGTTTTTAATTGTTATGGTTCATACAATCTGCAGCCATCTTGCATTTACAAGATGTTAGTGAGCAGTAAAGCTGTGGAGTGTCTCATTCACGGCAGGTCAAACTAGAACTTTTTCAAGTTTCTGGGAAAAAAAAAGAAAGAGCAAACAGATGGAAAGTAGACATACAAAACAATGGGAATGGAAATATTAACATCACTCTTAAAATAAGTCTTCATCTTTTGCTTCTTTAGGCTCATATCCCAACCTGATAAGGTCTGATTTTGGTCTGAGTGAGCCAGATTTATCTATTCTTTTTGACATTCCCTTTTCATCTCCCATGCCCCACCTCAGCCTCCTGTCATCCAGGAGCTCAGATGTCTGTGTATGGGCCTGGGGTTTTTTGCAGTCACTACAGAATTAATTTTAAAATAGGAAATATTTAGAAACATAATGTAAAGAAAAAGAGAGAGCACCTCAAGAAAAAGAAGTGGATTTTCTTAAATTTGTGAAGCTTATTCACTTAGAAAAATAGAGGATGGGCTAGTAAAGACAAGAATAAAAGTTAATACAGTTTGGGGGGGGGTGTTATTTTAAATGAAGCTTAAAGAGCTTCTCAGCTTATATGTTTTTTGTCCCTTTGCTCCATTTTTCAAATATTAAGAGTATCATTATAATATTCAGCATAGCAACTTGATGATGCTTCCTGTTTTGAAACACAATACATTGCCTCATTTTGCAAAGGGCCCAATACAATTTGATCTGTATAGTTTCTTTCAGATATAAGTTAAGGCTCCTGCTTTTCTTGTATTCTGGAGCAAGAGAACAGGAGCAATATTCATTCCCCAGCTGTTAACCACCTTTCTAACTCTTTCCTGGGTAAGAGGTGTCTGCGCTGTGTGCACGTGTAAGTGTATAACTGTGTGTATGGGGTGTGAGTGCAGTGGGTGGGAGGGCCCGTGTGCCCCTGGTGCTGTGGCAAGTGCAGGTGTGTGTGTGTGAGTGAGAGATGGCTACTGAAGGTCAATTCAGATGAGCCAGTGAGCAGGTGAAATGGTCAGTAAGCAAGAGGTGGGCGGGGGGGGTGTCTAAGGGCAGCTCTGGGTGTGAGAGCTGCAGGAAAGCAACTGAAGTGAGCACTGATTCTTGCCTGGACCTTCAGACCACACCTTATCTAAGGTGAGGCCAAGACCGTTCTCTCATCTTGTATTTCATTAATCAACATTTTAAAAGGTCATAGAATGTTAGAAGACAGGATACTCCAGTGAACAAAGGGTTACTCAAAAGTTATATTAGTTGAAATCAATGAAACCTACATAATGGAAAGCATTGAAGCACATTGTTATTGCAGAGAAATATTGCAGATAAACCCACTTCTCACACAGAATGGAGTTACAGGAACTTGATTTTCTTTTTAATAACTTTTTCCCAACTCTAGGCATATCTGGGAGAGATACGGCAAAATTCTGGGGTTTTGCTGCTACCTGACTTGTCTAACTCTGTTCTGTCACTTTGAATCCCACGCTCATCAGGAAATGACAGATTTTTTCACAGGCAAACACAGGCCAAGAAAAACAACAACCACTAAAACAGGGGAAGAGGGAAGATTTATAAGATCACTCCAGAAGTGTTATTTAAAAGATTCTTTTCCTCTCAAGAAATAAATTTGTTCAGGGACAGTATGAACCCAGGAACCACATCAAAAACTGAACAATTCTTCACATGTATATGCCTGATATATGTCTGATTAGGATGGTAATTTAATATCTTCTTTGCACAGCACTGAAATAAAAAAATGCATGTAGCCCAATCATTCTTTGTATCTTTCCTCCCATTGTAGAATCACTCATAAGGATGTCTGGTTATGCAATGCTGGATAAAACATGGTGGATTACTTAGATCTTACATAAGAACTGGTGTGAAAAAGCTCTACTGATTTTGCTAGCAAAAAGGCAAGGACAAAAACTAGTTGATTCAGAAATTTTTGAAGTAAAAATACATGTTTTAGTGCTACAAATATGCACTGCAGTGTTTAATTCTACCTGATCTCTACGTTAGACACAGTATATATCCACAACTGGTAATGAAAGAAACTAAACCTTCTCTTCCCTTTTATAATTTTTGTATAAAATTAAGCAATATAGCAGTAATAAAACAGATTGTTAGTTATGAGGGCAACCAAAAGTAATCAGAAGTAGAACTCATAAGGAGTAAAGACTACCTATTTTGGTACTTAAGACTATTAAAGAAATTACTAATATCTCCTTCACAAAGACAGTATGCCCTGTAGAATCCAGGGGGAAGAATGAAACATCCTTGACAGCTTTTCTTTCCCACCTGCACCCTTGCTCCTTTTTACCCTGTATGGAGTTTGGAACTCCTAAGCACTTTTTTCAGTACATAGTTTGAACAAATGGTATCAACTAAACCCATTTTCCTCTCTTTTCCCACATAAACTAAAAAATGCTCTTTGATTGCTCCTTGTCCAGGAACTTAATGCAGTATACTTGCCTATGTATCCTGAAGTCTTCTATCAGATTTAGCTGGACAAAACACTGAGAACCTGAAACTATAAATGAACGTAGACATCCATCTGGAACTTTTGTATGGTGGTCAATGGATGATTATAGCCAAAATAAAAGCATCAGCTACATTTCAAAATCAGTCTTTATTTATGTGTCTTCCTTTGATCTTCTGTAGATAAAAAGGAGCAGTCCTACACTTTTCATCCTGGTAATCATTTCCTAGCCACTGCTTCTAAAATTGTAAAATTTCACAAATTTTAGTTTCTACTAGCTTGACATGTAGCTAATTCCTAAGCACAATTAGAATGCATCAGAGGATAACCTTAATTCAGAGAATAACTTTAATTCAGCAGAAGTAAATACAGGTTTAGAACCTTCAGACATTTTCAAATAAAAGGATTTTGATGGCTACAGATATTTTTCAAAAGCTATGATCTCATGTTAAATTTCACAAATTATATGATAATTTTGGAGGACTGAATCATATACTTCACTAATATTATACAGAAATATATCACAAGCAAAGCTTACTTCTTATTAAGTAGATATATACAGAATAAATACAGAGGAACTATCACAGAAACCCTTGATGATTTTTTAAAAATCATGCAGTGCTATGTATCTCGTAAAAATGTACAGAACATCTGAGATAGAAATGCAAAAATCCCAAGACAATTGAATTCATCCCTCTGGAAATACAGCATATGTTATACTACACTTCAGTCAACAAATTGGCATTTCTGAAAAGATAGATGAAACTATGATTCCCAACATGTAACAATAAGGTTTAGAGCATGCAAGTAATTTGGATATTAGGAAAAAATTCTTCACCAAAATGGTTGACAAACATTGGAACAGGATGCCCAGGGAAGTGGCTGAGTCACCATCCCTAGAGGTATTTAACACAAATGTAATTGTGGCGCTTAGGGACAAGGTTTAGTGACACTTAGGGACAAGGTTTGGCAATTCTAGGTTAAAGGCTGGGCCTGATGATCTGCAGGATTTTTTTCAACCTAAATTACTCTGTGATTCTGTAAGAAGCTGCCAGAAAGTTTGGAGTGAAGTTGGGCCTGAATTACTTTTTTATGCAGCATTGCAAACTCTATGTAAAAGGCATGTTATCAATGAGAAATGCTGCTTTGACTAGATATTCCCATCAACACTAAAGTTTTTCTTCTGGGAAATACAGTCTGAGTCTTAGTGACATGACAGCAGTGTGTGGGAATGAACAGCACTTTCAACTTTCAACAGTTCAATTCATAGCAAACGCATTTCCTGGTAGCAAAACTTCACCTAAGCCACTGAATCTACTCTGACAAGAAAATCACTGCTGCATGCAAGAATGAGATACACATCTGACTTGATTTTCAGAAGTGCAGAACCTTTAACAACTTTCACTGTGACTTCTAAATTAAGTATCTCCAACTAGATTTAGGACCTTCATCAGTTATGAAATTTCTCTGCTGTATTCCTACATTAGATTCTGATAAGACTTCTGAAAATTGAATTAGCAAAGTATATTTGGAATGGATGACTAAACTTGCACCAAGAGATCTCTTTTTAACTATGTTAAGTATTAGTGAAGTCCAGGAAAACTGTGAGTGTTTAGTGTCTTGAATAATAAGACTTGTTTTTTAAATACCTGGCCTTTCTCATTGAAGCTGGAACATCATAGGTTTACATAGTGTATATATATCATACATCTATATAAACTTAATATAGTTCCCATGTCAACAAAATAAACAGTAAAATATCTTTTCTGATGCATCTTTGAGAAGTATTATAAGACCAAGTTGGTAAGTCCTGATAAGTTGTTTTTCTTAATTTCCAAGAATTCTTTGTATACTAAAACCCATCTGTCAAAGATTCAATGAGCAATGCCCGAGCAAATTACGCATGATTAAATAGAATGAACAAAGAAGAAATGTGACTAGGCAAAAAAAGCATTTTAAGGGCACTCCAATGAATACACTTGATCGGGTATGATTTACTGACTAATTCTTTTAATTTTTCATTATTGGCAAGTGCTTTTGAACATCATAGCATGGCCTTTGTTATCAAGGATATGCACAAGGCAAAGTATGTTAGCAACAGCAACATAATAGCTTATTTATTAATTGACAAGGTGGAGTGTTCATTAAAAGATGGTTATTGCACATGTATCTTAGA
>NW_016690289.1:2956941-3032867 GCF_001604755.1 Lepidothrix coronata
GTCATCTGTTTAACAACTGATCACCTCCTACCTCCCTGAGCCTGAAGCAGTGCCTAACTTATCTATGACAGTGACAACAGTAACTCTTATATAATGGAACCTTCATGACACATACAAATATTCTAAAATATTTTTGATCTTAATTTTTGTCAGTAAGAAATATTTTCTGAACTCAGGTTCAAGAATAGCTTTATAGTTCTTGCAGTAACACTAAACATTGAGAACATCAGAGCTTCTTCCCTGAAATATTATTTCTGTTAACAGGGTGTTGGTACATGTGTAAAAGCCCACATGTTCTCTTGAATCTAGTATCCACAGTTTGTGAGCTCATTAGTAGGTTTGTTGATTCAACCAGAGTCCTTGTCGTTCTTTCAGATGTCATTGCTAATGTTTCCGAGGGCTTGAAATCCCTGAAGTCTTGGCCATTTCTAAAGGATGGACATCATGAGATCTATATTTTGGAGTGATTCAGATCATGGGATTGCTCCAGAGCTACGGGATACAGGCTTCAGTTCTGAGTGCTAAATGCATCAACTTCAGAGGGAGACTACAGCCCTTGCCCATCAATCTTATCTTCTTCTAAAGGAGACTGACTGCATCTGTCTTCTGTGCAACTTGTCTGTTTTGGCCTATCCCATGGCATTGTGACATTGGTAGTAACAATGCAAAGGCTGTGCTGCAGCCCACTAGAATGTTATTTTCTAACATGAAAATGAGGACATATCCTGCAAATGAGACACAAGCTTATCTGAGATAAGGCTGATGTACTGCATCAGGTATGGCAGGTAAAGCTGAAGAAGAAAGGCCTTGGGAATCTGCAGTGTGTCCCAGCTTCTAACAGCATCTTTGGGAACCTAGAACGTATCCTCACGTTGAACAGAGATTCCCAGGCATCTAGCCACTTAAGTAAAGACTTGGGAAGGCAAAATGTAGGAATCTTGGCTAGAAGGAGGCCTCAGACACTTTTAGGATTGTCAAAATCAAAATTTGATATGGACATCTTCTTTTGGAAACACAGAGCCCTATTTCCTTAAAAGTCAGTTGGGAAACCACACCATATAAGAAATCCAAGGAAATCTCATAATTTATTGGATTTGTCACATTTGTAGCATTTTCATGGCAATTTTTTTTTTTAAATTGACAAGTTACTATTTTTCACTGGAAAGGTCTTTTTCTTGATAAATACAATTTTACATATCAGGGAACTCCTCGTGGTAGCATCCATGTGACTGTGTCACCAGTAAGAATGGCCTAAGGTTGAAACTAGAATGTCCAAGCTATAGTCACCTAGCAGTACATTTCACCTGGAATTTACTATCTCAGTGAATGCTTTTAAAATGGAAATTTTTATTGGATTTAGAAACTCTAGCAAAAGAGTTCAAAGATGGGTGAGCTGAAAGTAAATTGGGCATAAATAGAGCTTTCATGTATCAGGCATAACTACAGAGGCAAAGAAAAATTTTAAGTTAGAAAGTAGCCATTAGTGGAGCATTGCTTATTTTCTAAGTAGACCTAAATTTGCCAGCTGATACTGTGTACAGTTTTCACTATAATCATTTTTTTGTCTTGAAAGACACATATCTGGGTCCATTTGAACAAACCTGTTCTTGGATTTTAGACATTGAAGGTGTGTTCAAATTCTGAGAACTCCCTTAAAATGCTAGAGGTGGGACTAGAATTCCTACACTAGAACTGCAGACGCCAGTATATTTTCACTTTGAAGTTCTGAACATCTAAAATAAGATCAAAGTGAATCTTTGTTAGGGGAAGCATACAGGATTTTTTCCTGTCTCAATTTACCTATTTATTAATTTTGCAGCTACCACCGAATTCTTATTCCCTAAAAGCTTTCAAGAACATGAAAGATTAGACTCTAGTACAGATTCCAGAGCCAGATGGTAGCAAATATATGCAACATATTTAGTATTTCATGAAAATGTCTTCTTTTGGCTGCTGAAAGCACAATATTATTTTTAATAACAATATATGAACTGATTGTTCAGAAGTCTTTATATTCATAGTGATCCACATAGCTCCCAAAATGCAGTCCTCTTACTTTTTCAAGTTGATTCTTATGACATAATTTCTCTATAGAATTACACAAACAGCAAAGAGATTCCTGTAGCTAGATGCAGGGAGATGCCTTGAGAGGTAGCAAATTCCACAAATACCCAGCAGACTCTGGCCTAAACAAACAGGGCCTCATTCCATGTTAAAAAAAACCCTTTATCTCAGTTGAGTACTTAGGCATCTGTGCTGTAATTGGAGGTCATGCATGATTCATCACACCATGACACTCTCTATTCTGCCATTCTCTTTCATATTTTGGAGTTTCCAAAAGACATTGCAAGCATTCCCACTCCCTACTTCTGAAGATGGCATATACCACGAGCTCCATCAAACAGCAAATGTAGCTAGTTCAGACATTAAGGGATTTCCCTTATCCAAAACTGCTGAAAACCTTCCTATCCCACTAAAGGCCCAACCAAGATCATAATACCTGGAAGACAACCATTTCAGATCTGGCATTAGAGGAGACAAGTCAACACCACTACCAACATTCCAGTATTAAACAAGATAACCATGCTCAGCTAAACAGTGTGTTATGTGAAACGATATATAACTGCAACCAGAGCAGGAACAGGCTCAGAACAGAAGATGCTACTGCCAGGAAAAGGAGCAATAATGTTGCCAATCAATGTCACTGGACTCCTCAAAAAGTACCTAGATGACTGCTAAGAACTGGCTATGCAAATGCCCACCAGTACTCTACAGGCCATTTGTAAAGCCANAAGGAAGAGATAGCCTGTTTTCGAGGGCAGAGGACCATACTGTCCATCTGCTTAAGGGCAGATTTTTTGGGAAATAGCTGGCATACAAGTTGCACTCTGAAAGAGATTAAAGCAGTTCTACACAAATATAAAAATGAGCAAAGGTAAAACCTATGTCTGATTTAGATAACATCATTTGATTTATTCTTCTATTGGGTAGTATAACAGCCATAGCCCCACTTTTGGCCCACCTCATGTACGGATACATATAGAACTTTGTCTCTTATGCTTCATATACCCACTTAGCCACCTCTTGTTCCTCTTGGTGCCTACTTCTAGAATATAGACATGTTTTTATTGCTCTAAATGACGGATATGAATCCTTGGACAAGAGTGTGTTCTCTTCTATAACTTGAAGCAGAGGAAGTTCTTCATCTGACAGGATGTCTCCCAGTACTCAGCATCCCAAACATGCAAATCATAACTCCAGCCAGTAAGGAATCGACCATGTGAGACTCATCACTCAGTTCTGACCATAACCTCTGGAATTTCTTGCCCTGCATGTACAAATGTTTTTTTTTCCTCTGTCTCTGGAATACACCGATAAGGGATTATAGTATTTACATACCTGTGGTCCTCCCTTCTTCAGATTATCTCACTAGGAAGCACACACAGGGAAGCTGGAGTGAATGAAGGAACTCAGACTGGTGTTGAAAACTGATAAACCTCCTGGAGCCAACTGCAATGAAGAGTTCAGTGGCTGGATTTTTTCTGCTGCTGGGTGTGGTAATGAATGAATGTCGTTTGTAGTAAGCAGAGAACACAATTGTTTTTTCCAATACATTTTCCAATAAATTTTTTTACTGAAATGGTCAAAAAAAAATCAGTGTGAAACAACATTTTTAATTCCCTAAAAAATGTAGCCATTCCATCTGGTCTTCTGAAACAGAGGAAACTGACTGCTCCTCAGAGAAGCTATATGCAATGCCAGGAATTCTACCTTGGGTTTTGAACAGCAACAATCTTCTCCTCAGTGCTCAGCTAGAGCACTGTGTTTCTTCCCTATTCACAAACATGTAAAAGACTTGCTTCCAAAATACAGTAGAAAAAGCACTATCCATTTTCCATTTTTTTCTCCCCAAGATCTGCAGTGCTGTTTGTTAGCAGTATAACGAAGGCACTGTAGGCTTAGTATCCAGTTGCTAACATTTTGTAAGCACTAACCATTTTCTCTAGTTCTGCCTACCACAGCAGCTCATGGTTTCTCAGAACAAAAACCTTTCTCTTCTGGTTTTTTTTGATGTCTGCCTTACATGGCCAAAACAATACAGCTGAGATCAAGAGGAGATAGAACGAGAAGACAAACAGTGAGCATTGTGGAAGGAGTACAAGAAAGATGGAGCAGGTACATTTCTTCACTTGTTAAATTTATATTTTACTTTTTATTGACGTGCAGTTGCAAGAAAATAAAATATCTCATTTTCTTCCCTTCTTTGCTAAGAAACAGCTTCCTATACCCTTTATCTGTATGAGACTAAGATAAAAATATATATATTTCCTTATATATTTAACTCAGTCTCAAGTATAGTAGTTGTGAGCTAAGGAAACAAAAATAATATCAATACATACCCTGTTAAAATTTTTGATTGAGAGAAACTCTTTAAATAATACCAAAGAGTTGTCTCACACTTTCTGAAATGGGGACTAATGTGTTTGCCAGTGTGGCACAGAACCAAAATCAATGACAATAGATTAACTTTAATATGCTGGCTGTAATGGTTACATTTTGGAAGGAACATTATCTCAAATTGGCTTTAGCCATGCTGCTAGAACAAATAAGGCCAATACTTAGAAGTTAAATGCATTTCAATCCATTTAAATGAAATGTGTTTAGTCGATACTACCAAACAAGCATTGTGCTTCAGCAGACGGAACTCTGGGACATCTCTCTGATGACTTTGAGTATGAACATCTGTCAGCTACAAATAGAGTTTTCACTGATCCAACCAGTGCTGAAGGCAGGTAAAATAACTTCAGTAGAAGATTCAGTTATTCAGTGCCTTGGCTGTATACTAAAAATATTGTACCTACTGAAACCATTTAGAAAGCATTTCCAGGTCCATTTTCATAACATGCAAATCTTTTCTGATCTCTCCACTATTCCCTAGGGCAAATATTATTGGATATGCTACAATTCTGAGATGGTGGTGAGATGTGCTGCCTCATGACATGTTAAGGAAGATATGCCCATTTCTCTGTGCACTCATTTTCCTAGATATTTTTACAAATCCTGACACGGTTTTGAGATGTGTTATCTTCTGCAAGTGATGTTAATTGCTTTAGAAATAGATTACCCACTAGAGAAAGAAGTGTGAGATAGCTGAGCATCCAAAACCCTGCTTCATTCTTTGTTTAAGGGGTAATTTCAAAATTTAAAACTGTCTAAAGTGTCTGTCAGAGATAGCTGGGAGATAAAGAGGGCAGTCAGAAAAACCCTTAGAGGATTATTTCTATTTGGTTGAGCAGCTCAGAGTGCTGTCAAACATTAGTGGAGGAAGAAACTTTGACTTCATGAAGTGACAATCAGAGGGGGGCTGAGATGAATTTGCAGATATGTACAGCCTTGAATTCAACCAAGCTCTTCATCTCAGTAAAGCATTTTTTTTTTGGCAGTAGGTTCCGCAGGTTGATTATGAACTCTGTTTTGACATTTTTCCTTTCATCAATTTACACCTCCCTGAGGGAAAAAAAAAGTGTGAATATCCAAAAATATTTGTCTTTAATATTGAAGTTGACATAAGTGTCTCCTTCTTTAAAAAGGCCACCAAATATATGCAGGTTAAGAAGATCAGAATTCTGAGGAATGAAAAAACAAATTACAGCCTATTTTTAGAGAAATATTGACAATAGTTGCTGTTAGCATCTATCTTTTCTTATAACCCTTAATTAAGGGTTATAAGAAGAAAAGACTCCTAGAATTATCTGTGAGTCTCTGGACAGAGAATTTTGCAAAAGTGGATGACAGTTTAGATGTGACATAAACAGTATGTTAAATGAATGATGATGTAGGAAAAAGTACTCATTATATGTTGAATATGAAATTATATATTAAAAGATAGTGCTAAAAAATAGTATCTTAAAATACCACATAGAATTTAAGCTATGGAATTAATTCACTTCAGAAAAAAATTAGAAATCATTTAGAAGAAATTTAACAGGATTTCAAAGATTATTCATTTATACAACAAACTTCAACTTAATGGCTGGCAGACATCTGTCTATCTTTCATGTTAATTGGCATGTTTCCCTCTCTCTTTTTTCAGAAGTACCAAATAGAAGATGGATGCATGTCGCACTTGAGGGACTGTTCCAAAGAGATCTGAATGAGTAACAGAATTAGTACATGAACTGCAAGGCAGGGAATATACTCGCTAGAGGGATGAATACAATACTGCTAAAAGAATAAATATCATGCCAGCAGAAGGTGATTGGTGAAGTTTTTTAAGTACTGCCCCTGAAACTGAATCTTTCCAGTGTTTTCATTAACAACATTGGCATAAAAAAAAGGTGCCAATAAAGTACACTGAATATGCTAGGCTGGCATGCATCACCAAAAAGAGGACTGCAATAACTGAATGACCACAAGGACTGAAATAATGAAAACAAGAATAAAATTGGTATTGCTATACGCAAGGCAATGTACTTGAAAAATACTGTAAATCTCAGTGTTGGAAGTTACTGTTTGGAAATAATTGATAAGTCATGGGATCTGTAACCAAAACTAATTAGCTACAGGTTCATTACAAGATATCAAGGTTAAGCACCAAGGAAGGCAAATGAAATTCTATTATGCATGAGGAAAGTATTTCAAAGAAAGAGAGTAGTATCATACAGACTATCTGTGCTGAAAAATACGAGTGTAGAACAGATCATGTACAGAGAACTACATAAACCACATCTAATTTGTGGATAAGGGCACCTGACAGCATTTTCTCCCTATGTCTTGCTAAAAGAGTAATCAGCTGCAGGCTATTAATACTCCATTTCACTTGTGTGCCTTGATTTTCTTCCTGTAGTATCCTGATTTCAGCTGGGGTAGAGTTAATTTTCTTCCTAATAGCCAGTGCAGTGCTGTGCTTTGGATTGAGGATGAGAATAATGTTGATAACACAATGATGTTTCAGTTGTTGTTGAGTAGTAGAAATCAAGAACTTTTCAGTTTCAGCAAATGAGGGAAAACAAAGGGTGTACATCCAAATTTCACCCCAATACAGACTAAAATTCCTACTGGGTAACACACCTTAACCTGGAAAGTGTCCCTGATTTCCAAGGGAGAGGCATATTCTTAATAACCAAATAAGTAAAGAACTGTCTTTCTACTTTAATGGAGACAAGAAGAGCTTGTTTTTTCCTAATGTTGCAAAATCAAGTCTTAGCTGGAACAACTTCCATCTATAAATAGAGGTGAGCTTTAATACCAAACAGAGAAAAAGTCTAAATGATAAAGCTATTATAAAAGCAAATGCATAAAAGTGGCCTATATGTAAGATTAGCTGGATGAAAAAGGTCTATAGCAAGTGTCAGAGCAGTGAAATTCTAAATCACCTTTCCAAAAGAAGATCTGTCTGTTCACAGGATTTATTCCGTTTACAAATGGAATTTCAAGTGCCTGGGAGAAGGATTATCAGATTTTGTGCTTGTTGTGCAAGGCAAGGCCATGACTCAAGATCCCCACTAAACCTCTGCAAGATTTCACTAGAAACATTGTTGTCAAATGACTGTTTCTTATTCATAGTTATTTTTGCAGAACACTATTTAACCACTTTTATTACATATGCCAATTTTGTACGGCATTGTTTTAGTAGAGCAACAGGTGAGCCCACATTAAGTGTCTTGCAGAAATTTAAGCATATTACCCTAAAAAATTTTTGTTCCAATGAAGAAACGGTACACTTGTTACATGGCATTGGCCATAAAACTATAGTAGTCAAAATGGTTATTTGAGATCATACTAAATACAATAAGATGACATCTCATGTCACTGTTATAAAGTATAGAGCTAACTTTTCTAACTGCAGAGAAAAGTCAGCATTTGTTTTCAGTTGTTGAGTCTAGATATTGGGCAGCTGACTGCCTTTCCAGGAAAAAGCATTTAATGCTTAGACTTTTTAAGAACTACCTTTATCTGCTGTCACTGCTTGCAAATTCAAGTCCACTGACAACTTAATTGTCACCATGAAAATCCTCCAGGGTCTAACAACACCCAAGGACCTTTGCCATTAAGCAGCTCAATCACTGCAACTCAGTTATTCTCTGTCATAACCTATAAATTATTTTTCTTTCATTTTGTTTTCAGTCATACAGAAGGAGTTTTAAGAGACAGCCTGTGCCTATCTCAATGTGGGGGTAATAGACTGATCCCCTAACAAGCTAACCTTGTGGATCTCCTATTTATGGTCTCTTGATGAGGCTATATAACTTGATATTAGGCAACTGACTTGGGGCTGTAGCTCCCACTCCAAGAGCAAGATAAATAAAAGTAACACTAAGCTGTGTGCCACTAATCGCCCGGCTTCAGGACCGTGTGGTGATGCCTAGGTCTGCAGCCCAAGCACAACCAGCAGTCATAAGGTACATCTCACCTATGCAGTTTTTCATCAGAACAAGTGGATACCAAAAATCCCAAACCTCTTTTTTTTCTCCTGAAAACTTGAAGCAAAGCCATGGACAATGTAGTCAACTTCTGAGAAATGCAGGACTTATTGGCACGTTTCTTCTCTCAGATGGAAACAGCCAGATGGCTGATACACAAATGTCCAGACAGCTTCTGTTCATCAAAGAATTTCCTTTCTGTTTGCCCCTCAGTTAACCTTCATTCTGCCTTGGTTTCTTTAAAAAGCATTTTCCATGTCCTTGATGTTTTGTATTGCATGTAGGTATCAAGTTGTTGATAATGGGGTGCTACAGGAGTGGAAGGGAGGAGGAGGAGGAAGAGCTCCAGAGTGGAACAGAAATCCACATGTCAGCCTGTGGAGGACTCCAAGTCAGAGCAGGGGAAAAAAGTGAGGAGGAAGGAGAGGATAGGCCTACTGCCTACTGCCTGTAACCCATCATTTCACATTCCCCTATGTCTCTGGGTGGGGTAGGGGAGTCTAAAGGAATGGAGTTCATCTTGGGAAAGAGAGGAGGAAAGAGGTTGCTTTAACGTTTGGGTTTTGTTTTCTTACCACCCAAATCTATAAAATAGATTGGCAGTAAATTATTTGTTGGCAAGTCAAGTCTGTTTTGCCTGTGTCAGTAACTGGAAAGCAATGTCCCTGTCTTTATTGCCACCCATGAATTTTCACATTCCTGGTTTTTTTCTTATTTTCTTTCTTTGTGCCACTGGGAGGGTGGTGGTAGAGTGAGTGAGCAGCTGAGTGGGAGTTTGATTGTTAGCCAAGACTAACCCACTATATATTTACATCTGCAAGATGTACATAAAGATGAAAAAACATAGTTGCTCCCAAGGCTGTAGAAGAAAATAAAATCCTAAGAGAGAGCAGAATTGTCTGAACTGAGTTTGGTCATGGTTTCACTTGATTTGTGATCAATAATCCTTTTCTCTATCAGTAAACCAGTTGAGATGACAAGCACTGGTATTTCACTCTTTGAAGTGTCATTCTCTGTAGGTAATTTTTTTTTTACCGTATCAATGCTGCGGACTCATTGGGTGGCTTCTCTTTTTAAACAAAGTTGAAGGTTCCTATTTAACATTTGTAACTCCTTTACTGCAGCAAAACTAACCAAAAAAGATCCTTTTCCACAACCCAGCAAGACCCCATCTCGAGTACTACATGCAGCTCTGGCATCCCCAACACGGGAAGGACATTGACCTGTTGGATTGAGTCCAGAGGAGGATCACCAAGTTGATCAGAGGGATGGAGCACCTCTCCTATGAAGAAAGGCTGAGAGAATTGGAATTGCTCAGCCTGGAAGAGAGAAGGCTTTGGGGAAAAATAATTGCAGCCTTCCAGTACCTGAAGGGAACTTACAGGAAAGAAGGGGGCAAGACCATTTACAAGAGCAAGTAGTGACAGAAGGGAGAAATGGGTTCAAATTGAAAGATAGTAGATTTAGAGTAGGGATTAGGAAAGAATTCTTTACTGTGAAGGTAATGAGGCACTGGAATAGGTTGCCCAGGGAAGATGTGGATGCCCCATCCCTGGAGGAGTTCAAGGCTGGGTTGGATGGGGCTTTGAGCAACATGGTCTAATTGAAGGTATCCCTTTCCACAGAAGGGTGTTGGAACTAGATGTTCTTCAAGGTCCCCTTCCAACCCAAACCATTCTATGATTCTAGGATTTTTTTTAGATTCAAGGAATATTAATTTGAATACGTCTCTCTGTTATAGTTCCCAACATTTTTTGAGGAAAGCACCTACACATGCTTGCCTCTGCAGAATTATATATTCATCATAAAACTGTCAACTTTTTACATTTCTTAACGTTTTAAGATAATGCAAAACAATCCACTCAATAGTAGTAGATCACTATAGTGGCATGACATTCAAAACCTGACATGTGCCCACAGGGTGTTGTGATCTGGAGTGAAGCACAATCTAAGGTCATGTTGGACTGTCACATGAAACAGGCCAAACCTTACTTTCAGTCAGCTGTTCTGTGACACCTAGATTGCTACAGATTATGAATTTTTGTATCAACCATACGGTCAGATCTTAGAGAAGTCTTCTTCAGAAGTCTAAGTGGATATGAGAAACTATGATGAAGAAAATATTTTTAGCATGCACTCTGAGATCTGTTGTTGCATATTCCATGCTCATGTGGTTGCTCAGAGGATAAAATTCCTGAATATCTCCGACCTTATTAGTAAGGTCCTTTGGAGATTTTTCCTGCTTTTGAGAAACAGGTGAGGAAAAATGTTAGACTTAATGATGTCTTTCTAACAAAACTGTGAACTAATCTGTTCCTTTGTTCTTTCCACTTACTTTCATAGACAAATATATTATTTATCAAGTAATAATTCAAACACAATTTATTTCACTAATATATATATTGGAAACAGAAGTTTGGAGACAGAAAGAACAACTGTTACATACTCGCCTTGTCCAGTATTGCCTAGGGTTAACTGATGAGGGCAACAGGTGCTTTTATTCACTTAAAAATTGTAGGCAGATTCAAAGGTAGAGTTAACTCCATCAGAAAAGGTCATAAATTCTGTCCTGCAGGCTGGGTTGAATATGCTTCTCAAAGGACATGGGCAAGGTCACAAAAATATTGCATTCCTGCTCATGCATTTGGTTACTTCCTCACTTGTGACAAAAGCAATATGCTAAAATTTTACCATGGATATGGTGGAGTGCAATATAGACAGGATTTCCCTGCTAGTAAGATATTACTCAGCACTCCAGAGATACCTAGTGGAACACAGTTAGGTTAGGAACTGACACTGTTTCTTACCTACATGTGAACTGGCCACACTTCTGACATGCTTTTGCCTGCACTATTTCCTTCATCTGAACACCCTGTAGATGCTCCACTAGTACCACAGTAAGTAGAGCAAAAAACAGAAAGGTCTGTAAACATGCCTTCCTCTACCTCCTGTATCCTTTCACTGTGCTTTCCTGTCCTGCTCAGACAGATTTAATCAGATTTCCAGCTGTAGACATCATGTTAACCTTCTGGATCTATAAGAAAGAGACTGTTTCTTAGGGTACACTGTACTGCAGACTCTCAACTTCCCCTTCCCCCATACAATCCAGAGGAAGAAACCACACTTCTTCCTGCTGTCCTCCCACTGCCCTTTTAAGGGGAGATAAAAAAGAGCATCTGTAAACTCCAGATAAACAGTTACTGCCCAATACATGCTCTACAATTAACATTCAAGTGACAACAAGATTGCCTTTTAATTATTAGGGCCACTAAGCTAGGATTGAATCTTAGTTGTTCCTATGTTTATGTAAAAGGAAAAGGAAGGTTCTACACAGATTTACAATGAATTATACATGATCACCATGTTAAGGAGATATTGCTGCATTTGTGGGGATAATTTTTGCCTCAAACGCAGAATTTTGGTGCCCTCCTATCGCTCATCTGAGAATATTTTTATCTCTTTTTCCCCCCCCATAGCATCTGCTTTAGAGAAGCAATATGTTTCTTTGCATTAAACAACTGCTGTACATAGAGGCTGGCTGACTTCAAAGCTTCAACTCCTTTCTTTTGCTTATGCGCTTTTCATCATTGCTGAAAATAATGTGACAAAAGGCATATTGCTTACTTCAGTAATTATAAACCAGTAAGTGTTTCTGAATGCCACAGCTGCAAAGATTTGCTTTAGTCTCTTGCAGTTTCCTAACTACAAGCCTTAATATAGTTATGTCTATACCAGGAACACAATAACATTAGCAAAATTAACTTTAAACTGTATTTGAATAAGCTTAAAAAGAGAGGACTGCACAGTTGGTACAATTCCTATGCAGCTGTCAAAGCCTTTTAACAATCCTCCCCCTCCACATTACTGTTTTGGGTGATGTTGTTAATATTACATATACAGACAGTGCCTGTCTTCCAGGTTAAAGTTGTACTGTAAGAATTATAGAAAAAATCATTGGAAAACCATGCCAACCATGTCCTGGGGGGCATCAGGCAAAGCATCGCCAGCCAGTCGAGGGAGGGGATTGTCCTGCTCTGCTCTGCACTGGGGTGGCCTTACCTGGAATATTGTGTGCAGTTTTGGGCACCAGAATATAAGAAAGATATTAAGCTGTTAGAGAATGTGTAGAGGAGTTATGGAGGAGGACTATAAAGATGGTGAAGAGCCTTGAGGGGAAGCCATAAGAGGAGCAGCTGAGGTCACTTGGTCTGTTCAGCCTGGAGGAGACTGAGGGGAGACCTCATTGCAGTCTACAACTTCCTCATGAGGGGAAGAAGAGGGGCAGGCACTGATCACTTCACTCTCATGACCAGTGACAGGACCCAAGGGAATGGCCTGAAGTTGTCTCAGGGGGGGTTTAGGCTGGATATTCAGGAAAAGGTTTTTCACCCAGAGGGTGGTTGGGCACTGGAACAGGCTCCCCAGGGAAGTGGTCACAGCACCAAGCCTGACAGAGTTCAAGTGTTTGGATAAAGCTCTTAGGCATATGATGTGATTCTTGGGGCTGTCCCGTGCAGGGCCAGAAGCTGGACTTTGATGATTCCTGTGGGTACCTTCCAACTCAGGGTATTCTATCATGCTATGATTCCCAGTAAGGGACTGAAGATGATTTCCTGTTGAGGGAAGATAACTGCATGACTTTCTGGATAGTGTGGTGTTATTCAGATATCTGAAATTAATAACACTAACAATAATGTTTATGTGTCAACTAAACTCCAGAACTCTCTCTAGACTTAAGACAATTAGGTATACAACATTTTAGACATCAGTGGGAAGAGCTGAGAAGTCCAGTTTGAGAAGATTCCATACAGGGAAAGCCATGAGAGGAGGGGCTGACATGCTATATAGCATCACATTGGATACTTCAGCAGAAACAAAGAGAGAGGCAGAAGGGGGAATGAAGAATACAAAGTCAGGAAAAGAAAGGTTTATATTTGGCTGTCCACTTACTGGAAGAACAGCTTTGTTATTTTTCCCATCCTTCAGCTTGTACTAGTAAAAGTCTTTTATGAAATATATTTTGCCAAGGTCTGCTTTATAGATGCATTGTGTAATGCAAAGCACGAACCTTTCAAACAGTTACATTAACAACCAGCCATGAACTTGGCTCTGTTCTGCCTCTGTTGTACCTTCTATGCTCAGCAGCATATAAAAAATTAAAATTGTCCCAGCCAGTCAACAACTGACTTCTCTAGAAAAGCAACACCTCCAGATGCTGTATATAATGAGGCTGTTGGCTCTGTATCATCTGCTTTTGACTTCATTTTGCTCAATAAACTCCTCAGAGAAGGTAGGTGGGGATAAATTATGGCTGACATGCACTGTTTCAGAGGTCCTGTCAGTCAGAACAGTCCCTGTGACCCAGTATTGCCACTGGAAAATGGAAGAACTCTAAGGCTGGTTTAACACATTTATTGTGTAAGACCAGAGCGTGACTCTCCTAGCAAGAAAGTATGAAAGCGTGGCTGAACAAAATCGAGCTGCGTGCATCTAGTAACTGGCCATTTGTCTTGATTCTGCAGAGCCCTTCTCTGAAATTCTTATATTACAGAAGGAAGGTTTTCATAGGTTATTAAAATAAGAAAAATCAAATACCAGAACTTGATATCAAATACTTGATCCATGAATTCTACAATCCTGTACATACAGACGCATGCATACATTTTTGGTTGTGCACCATCCAACCAAACTGATTTTAAGCATCTGCCTAAAAGATTAATTTTATTATTCAAAGCTGGCTTCTTTGCTTGATTTCACTGTGAACTGATTTTTTTTTCAAAGAGAAGAACTCTATCTTATTGGTGTTTCTAGCTTATGCATTATTTTTGTTTTGAAGCATTCTAATAACACATGAATTAGAATGGAAATTGCCATTAAAATTCTATGAGATGGAGTATTGTATGGAGTACAGTTCTTTTTGATTTGTTTCTCATAATCTAATTGAAAACTAATTATTATAGTTAAAATGCTTATGTGTAAAATATGTCATGGAAAATATAATCTCAACATGTCTGATCAATGGTTTTCCACAGTCTTTCTACTAACTTACAGAACATAAAAGTAATATTTTTATTTTTAAATGTATGGTATTTTAAATACTATTCAAAAAGAGGAAAGGAAAAATGGGACTAAGTAAATAATAGATAATAGCATCCAAATAATTATGTACCTTTTCCCCTTAAAATGTTAATTAAGCATTTGCTTCAGCAGTGAACCAATATTGCAAAATATGCAAGAACTATCAAATGACTACAAAGTGAAATTATCTGAATTTTCTCCATATGGTGCAAAGTAAACAACAATCTTGACACAAATGAGAATGTCTGTTTGACATCAGGATTTCTGCCAAAACGTAGGTGGTTGGGACAGCATTCATGTCTTCATCTTCTAAAATTACACAACTTGATTGTTCTGTCAAAATAAAAAGGAAAACTTCATGTAGTTTTCTAACCTGATGCACTAACAGTATCTGTATGTTCATAATCTAAATGTTGACAAGGTCTGAGAAAGGAAACACCTCTCACAAGAATCGAGAATGGAGTTATAAATATATGAGACAAAGATACCATGTGAAGATCAGTTGTCTGAAGAAAAATAATATGCATTGGTAGCAATTCTTAACTAAAGGAGGTGCAAACATCCATAAATAGAATAATTTGTTCTTAATTCCAAGAAAAGAGAATATAGTGACCTTCATGA
Organism: Lepidothrix coronata; assembly: GCF_001604755.1. NCBI lineage: Eukaryota > Metazoa > Chordata > Aves > Passeriformes > Pipridae > Lepidothrix > Lepidothrix coronata. The sequence goes on from NW_016690289.1 coordinate 2,972,064, forward strand.
AAAAATATATTTTGACATGGCATGTAGATAACAGATAACAAGCACCCCAGTCTTCAATGATTTTGCAATCCTTTTTGGAATCAGATTAAGCACTGTAAAAAAACATTAACTTCAACAACATGCAATATCACATAGGTTTTTTCATTAGTAGTCTAGTTTTTATAGGTATCAAACATTGTCAGCTTTGTTGACTTCATTTTCCCTGTTACCTAAGGTGCCTGCAGCCAGCTCTAAGGCCCTTTTAACACCTCTCAGCAGATCATAGGCACCCCAGGTAGAACATAATATTTAGCACATGGATATCATAAAGAGTACCTGGAATTAGCAGCCCTAATGATTCACAGGCTTCCACTGTCAGAAGCCATCTTGTACCCTATTATGTCTGGTAACATTTCATGTCAATTTACAGTTCTCTCTTTGTGTCATTAAGGTTCATTAAGTATTTTCAAAATTACCTACATGGAAAAAAAATCACAGAACTAGATAACACTGTCTGGTAATTCTGTTCATAATGAAAATGAGGTTGTTTGTCCATATCTTGACAGAGTATGTCCAGCTGAGGCTTGATTTTTTTTTTTTTTTAAGATGGGGAAGTAGTCAGATGCCGTGCAAACCCTTCCTGCTCAAATCAAGGCACATCCAGGTCAGCATACACCTAGTAACCTTCCATAAGTTTAGACACGGAAGGAGCGTTTCTCATTCCCTGCACTAGTCTTTCTGTCAGGAAGGAAAAGTTCAGCTATTTGAGTGCTCCAGCTGCAAAGGATTCTCTGACAGGAGAAAAACCTGTCTTGATCCTGCAGCAAATGGAAGCTCTGTTCAAGTGTTGCATTTGAATCTCTACAAGTAAACAGGAGAGAAGCTATCTATTGCACTATCCTCTCTTCTGTGTGTTTGGTGTTGACAAATATCATACCTATAAAATCAGTGCAGCAATAGTGAAAGATATGTTATTGAAAAAAAAAAAAAACAATTTCAAATTTTTCCAGAGAACTGGAGAAGTATTCTATTTACAAGCTGGGGGGAAAGGAACTGACTGAAGACTTTGCCCCTTGTCCAGAAAAAAATTACCATGAAGAGTGGACAAATGATGGCCCATAAGGATCATCAGCAAGAAAAAGATCTGACTACTTTGCTAAAAAGTCTGGAAAAACTCAGACTATTAAAAAAGTGCCCATCTGTTACCAGGACCTATGCTGCTATGAGGAACATTCTCTTCCAAGCAGAGCTGAATCCTTGTAAAAGCTAAGACACAGATACATCACATTTTGTTTAAATGGTAAACAACCATTACTTCATTTTCAATCTGCAATTTTTTCACATATAATAGTAGTAATATGCTTAGTTAAGTAAATAATAAGAATCAGAAGAATAAAAAATAGTGCTATTATTTATTACATTTCATGTAACTGAGGAAATATTTCTGTATCTTTGTAAATGTCAGGTTGTCTGGGAAGGTTTTGCAGTCACCATCCTTAGAATGTTTCAAAAGTCACCTGAGCAAGGCTTTATCCAACCTCATATAGCTTTTAATTTAGTTCTGCTCAAAGGTAGCCATAGTGCTGTCTACTCTCCTATATGGATCTGAAACATGGGTCATCTACCGCCACCACCTGCGTCTCTTAGAACGCTTCCATCAACGCTGCCTCCGCACAATCCTAAACATCCACTGGTCAGATTATGTGACCAATACATCTGTTCTAGAACAAGCAGCTGTCACAAGTATTGAGGCCATGTTGCTGAGAACGCAACTGCGATGGGCAGGGCACGTCTCAAGGATGAAGGACCACTGCCTCCCTAAGATCCTGCTCTATGGTGAACTTGCCACCGGCTGACGCATGAGAGGAGCCCCAAAGAGGAGATACAAGGACTCCCTGAAACAACATCTCAGCCTTGGCCATATTGATCAACATAACTGGTCTACTCTGGCCTCCAACCGGGAGGTCTGGAGACACACCATCTATAACGCTGCCATTTCCTTTGAGAACGCCCGCAGGATCACTCTGGAGGAGAAAAGACAATGCAGAAAGAATCGTGTCTTGCAGAATATTCCACCTAAGGAGTCTTTCTGCTGTGCCTTTTGCAATCGGACATGCCTGTCTCGTATTGGCCTTTTTAGACACCAGCGTGCTTGTAGCAAACGTGGGTAGAACAAATCTTTGTTCGCAAAGCCCAGCCATGATAGCTTTTAATTTAGTTCTGCTCAAAGGTAGAGTGGGACTAGAGACCTCTGGAGACCCTTCCAAATGAAATTTTTCTACGATTCTGCAACCCTATTTACGAATAACAAGAGAAGGAAGGAAGGAAGGAAGGAGGGGAGGAGGAAAGAAGGGAAGAAAGATAGAAGGGAAGAAAAAAAGAAGGGAAGCAAGAAAGAAAGAAAAAAAAAAGAAAAAAAAGGAAAGAAAAAAGAAAGAAAAGAAAGAAAGAAAAAGTTGTGCAGTTCTGAACAAAAAATTCCTTGTTCTTCTGAGCCTTGTCTGTCAGAAGTTCTCTTTTTTCCCTAAGAGATTGCCTGATGCCAAATATTTAATTAACATGTTTCCGTCATTTGATACTTTCATAAGGAAAAAGGAACCTGAAACACGCAGCTATCTTGTTGGTGTCCTTAGCATTAGTACAGGGAGAAAAAGGATGTTCTAGACCTTACAGAGAAAAAATTAGTTAAAGGAAAGAAAATACTATTGTAGCAAAATAAATTTGACCCCTAAGTCCCTTTAGGTAGGGATGTAATTATTAGTGGTTACTGTAGATTCTGCAGATGATTTGTCCTGTCAGATGACAGTTTCTCTCATACTCTTGAAGGAGAAGGTACTGTCATAGACAGCTTTCCTTCTTAATTCTATGTTCCTGACTTTATTGCCCCCTAATGATTCTGTGATGAGACAGCAACGATGTCAGAAGATACAGCAAAATACATCTTTGGCTGTACTGTACTCGGGGAAATGCTTGCAAAGGTATGTCTTTTCATTACATTGCTTCAGTTTTGATGAACTATTGCAGAGATTTGCTTTCTGACAGTCTCTAGGAGCATCCCATTTGAAGATCGCTTGTATTCCATAATTGTGGGGGTTTTTTTTAAGTTAACCTGCCCTCAAAGGAAACCATAACTGAAACTATCACCAGTGGCAATGAGCAATTGCACACTGTCCTCCACTATTTACACGCTTTTTGACATGCCATCAGACACGAATCACAGAATCACAAAATGGTTCATGTTGGAAGGGAACACTCCCTGCTCAAGTAGGGTCATCCTAGAGCACATGGCACAGAATGGCATCCAAATGGTTCTTGAATATGTCCAGTGAGAGAGACTCCACAATGAACATGTATGCAAGTCTCTTCCTATCTGTGAGTACGTACATGCATCAAATCTGTCCTTTCTTTCACAGCACCATCTTTCCCTGCTGCTACCACTGCTGCTTTCCCTCCATCCTCTCCATTGATCAAATAGCTAATACTTTATGACCTCATTTAGGCTGCTTTCCCATCCTGCTATTCAGGGAGCTCGGTTCCTCAGAGGCATAATTGTCCATCACGATTTTCTGGCAAAGAAAATAAGAGAGTCTATTTTATTTTTTGGGACAAATGTATTCAGATTTAATTTTGTATTGTGAATATAGTACTTCTGCACAAATATTCCCTTTATGGTTACAGCTGGCCAGGCACAAAATGCCAGCAGTACATCAAACCTCTGCAGCCCTAATCTTATTTACATTTGCAACATACTTAGTTTTCACATCCATTGAATCTGTTGACTTTGTTCAGCTGACAAATAAATGTTCCTATTATCATACTTTTGATAATGTAGATGCAGTTTCATGCATGCCAGGAGTAGAAAGCATGATGGAGTATCAGTTTGAGGCAGAAGCATTCCCATAAAGGAATTACCTAAAAGTCAAATTCCTCTGAACTTTTAAGTCAGAAGTCATTAGTGGACAAAAAGATTAAACACCACTGCTTCATGGCTTGGCACAAAACCCAGTTCCTTCTCTGGCACTCTATGGGCTGAGGCAGCCTTTCCTGCTGTGTTTTGCCATCCAGCTCCTCTCCAGTAGCTTCCTGTGTTGAGCACACCATGCACAACCACTTCTTCATTTCTAGGAGTGTCTCTTTGCAGTCAACTCTCTAGCTTGGACTGAGCATGCCTTATGCTGCAGAGAAGAGACCTTCCCTCTCTTTCCCTCTCCATTTTCTCCAGCCTCCCCACACTTCCCTGGTGTTGAAGGTCTTTCCTTTTCCAATAAGCTGGGAGCTTCCCTGTGTGTTGTGTGCTGGGTAGCTCTGAGGGAAGCAGTGTTTCCATCTCTCCAGGGGCCTCTGCTCAATTCAGAGCAAGGCAGCCACTAGAAAACAAGGAGACACCCTCTTGCTTTGAAACAGAGCCACGCTTTTTATAGTAGGACATACCACACTATATGCATACATTAAACAACGAGCAAACCAGTAGGACTGTTCTAGCATCTTTTACAGGAATACAGATCACTGAACAGGCATTAGAAAACCCTATTATGAAACGAGAAAGGATCCAAAACTATGAAACAGAAGTTTCTGGACACTAAACTAGTTTGATACTCAAGTATCAAGCTTCATGATCAGGCTTTAAATATTTTTTCAGCATTTTGTCAAATACTTTTAAAGATTAGCTTTCCAGATATATCCTTTTTTTTTTTTTGTAATTCCCTATATTATGACACATTATTTCATATTTTTGGATCTCTGACTGTTTAAATTCAAAATTAAATGTTTTTTTTTCAGTTACTAGTTATGACATGTTGAATCACAACTGACAGAGATGAATGAAAGGCCACAGGACTGCTTCCCTCAATTCTGTTTATTGCTAACTAGTAAATTTATTAGTTTGTTAACCTCTTCATGTTCAAATAAATATTTCAAATTTCTCCTCACAGAAGTGAAATAATGGGAAAAAAAGAAACACACATCAGCATTGCTTCAGCAGAACACTGTAATTGTGAAAAAATGCAGCAGGCAGCAAAGAGATGTGCTGAGTGTTGTTCCCAAACCTGGATTTCAAAACAGATGTGCTGAGAAAAGCAGCATCTTAAGAAGGGTTATGTTGTCCCCATTTGTTATTTACTCTTGTAATTTATTACCTTTCCATTACATCTTTTTCTTAGGAGGAAGATGCAGACTAATTTTCAAAGCCTTTGGAGGCTGTAGGTGTGTTTAGGATTAACTCCTGCAGTTCAGCTTCTAGGCTATATGCCACCCGGAAGGAGTGGTGGCTTCTAATCAGCAGCCCCTGGGATGATCCCTCTAGCAAGCAAAGCATTTCTGTCTTAAAGGAGTCAGAGTATGTCTCCTCACAAGGCAAGAGGGCAAAGGACAGAAATGTTCAAGGGGCTGAAGATTTGTCCCTTCCTTGCCAAATGAGTTACACTGACATTGTAAAACAAGATGAACGGAAGTCTGTATCCAGTTCCAGGAACCCCCTGAGCATCAAGTACACAGGATTTATTCTCAACCACTATCACACTAGCAAATCAGACTATTGTAGTGGTGAAGGAAATACATAAAGGGTGGTGGTATATTCCAGTTCTGCTGCTATTACTCCTGAGAGACTCTGGACAGGTGTGTTAAACATGGGGCTCAGATCACCATGGCAGGTCTGCTGCTCTGGGAATGTCCATATTATACTGAGAAGGCCTAGAAGTCTGATAGTGGTGTAAATGAAAGACCTGTGTCTTTATATTCTCAGTTTGAAGGTGATCTCATGCACAAGATGGGAACAGCAAGTAGTCAGCATCCAGAATGGGTCATGTCACTGTTAAGGCTCTACTGCTCTGGCTCCTGCCATGCAACCCTTCTGTGGAGAAATGGAACATGTCAGATACTGTCAGTGTGCTCCTTTTCACAAGCACAAACACACACAAACCTTCAAATTTTAAAATGGTCATGTCCAGAGTCATTATGCTGAGTATACATATTTGTTGGTGTTACTGGCACTGATTTTTTGATACAAGATTGCATGAGACTACAATTACTAGAATTGTTTACTTCTTCCCAATCATCACACTTTCTATTTTAAAAATAGAGTGTAGGAGAAGAAGAGAGCATCATCCAGGTTGATGACAGGCATTCCTACTGGAAAGCTCAGTCTACATCCATGATATGAGATTAAATAAATCTCAGGAACATGGGGATTATCTAGAAATCAAAACTGATTAAAAAAAAATCTCATTTACCTATTGATTTAGGATGAATCAGATAGTGTAACCAGTTTGCTTCCATAACTATTTTCTTCATGTTAATATTTTCGCTGTTAAAGATCTCATTTCAGCAGAACTTAGGTGAAGAAAGAAGGCATGAAAATATGGAATACCATTAGACCTTATAAACATTTTTAATGACAATCTAAAAACAAAGATAAAAAAGTGTAAGTGAAGTAAAATATTACAAAAACACTTCATGTATTTTCAACACCTAATGAAGGAGTTTTACTCCCCTGTAAAAGTCAGTCTGGTTTGGTTTTTTTCAGTGACTACAGAAGGAAAGTTACTTATATTAATTTCTGTTTGGTCTCTTTCTTCTGGACTTATTTGTGCCTCTGCAGCCAGACTTTAAACTCTGTATTATTTTCTCTATTCTGTCAAGTCTTTCCAAGTTCTGTTACCTCTTCCTCATCTGCATATCGTCTGTTCTTATTGATTTTATCTACTTCCTTAGTTTCAGTCACCTCATATGCCTAAGTCATATATATTTGTCAGCTACAAGCGTATCTTCTCCCTCAGCCTTTTCCCTGTCATTGCCTGTTTCTCACTCTACTATGAAGGTTTGCTATGAACTCAATCTGCACACATTTACAAAGCCATCCTAACCGTTCCTGCCTGTTTTGCTCCTCTGTTCTCCACATTGTCTTCTGAATTCCCTAGGCCTGCACAGGAGGAGAAAAGCACAAAAAGAGAAAGACACAGACAGTTCTTTCATTATATAATGTAATTCACTCACAATCTTGTGATCTGACAGCACTGCTCTGAGAAACTTGCTGGTTTTCTGGAGAATTTCCTTGGCTGTTTTATTGTCAGCAGTGTGCTGTGCCCACCACTGCATGTTTTAATAGAATTTGATGAAAAAGCTCTTTTCTAATCATAACCATATGCAATATACTTTTTCTGAGTTCTGTATTTTAAACTTCTGAGCCAATTGGCTCAAGGAAGATTATTTTTGTCTGGAAAATCATCCTGTTTTTAAACCAAAATGGAAGTAACATACCAGCTGAATGAAAAGGATCTGTATTTTTTGGGGTATGTAATGAAACTCAAGAATTCTAAGCTTTAGGAGAGTTTGGCTTGCCTTCATAAATGCTGTGATTTCATGTTAAATGTAGTATTCTTGGGTAGACTGCTGGAGAAGAAGTGAATTGTAGGGATGAGAGAGAAAGGCTCATTTGGCAAAGTGGCAGGTAGCACAGTACATCTGCTAACCCCACTTAAGAGACTGACAGGCTTTGCTTCATACTGAAAGAAAAGCTAGTTAAAAATACTGCAATGTGTCGTGCTTTTGTCCAAGTGTATTAATACTTATTTGTTAGGAATAGATATGGGACAAAAGAAATAAAATTGTATTAAAATCTCTGAGTGTTTCAAACTTTGTGTTGGCATTCATTCCTAATTGAAAGAGTTCCAGACAGTTTTGAACAGATTCTGCCTTGATGACAATAATTATTAGTTCACAAAAAAATGCCTGCTTGTATAATACAGGCTATCATACATCATCTTTTTTTTTTTCTTTTTCCCAGACAGCTGCTCTTTTTCTTTCCTCTGGATACATCCAGGCAGACTTTTGATAGCTGCAGCCTGGAGCCAGCTTTTGTTTTTCCTGTGGGGAAAGTCAGGAAAGGAGGTGGAATCAAAGACAAATGGATGCTGGAGAGTAATCTGAGTCCAGGGGTGGGGGAGGAAGGAAGAATTATCAGCTATTTAAAAATAGAAAGAAAGGGATTTGCAGAGCACTTGCAGACAGCAGACACGTGGGCGGAGGATGGGGGCTGAAAGTGAAGAGGAGGAGGGAGGTCTACGTAGGAGCAGAAACTGAGCAGTGGGATGAGATGATGGGATGAATGTGGGGACTGTGGTGAGGAAGAGGATGCAGCCCTGTGTTCAGAATGGCATGCACCAGTATGTGCTGGAAGCTGAGCAGGTGGAAAATGGATGTGCAGAAAGGACCTGGTGGGGGGGTCCTGGTGGACAGCAAGTTGAATGTAAGCCAGAAATGGGCCCATGAGGCAAAGGTGACTAACAGTACCCCGGGCTGCATTAGGAGTGTTGCAAGCAGGTGAGGAAGCTGATCCTTCCCCACTCCTCATCGCTGCTGAGGCCATTCATTACCTGATATGTTGGGTCCAGTTCTGGGCTTCCCAATACAAGAGAGCTACTGAAGTACTGGAGAGAGTCAAGTGAAGTGCCATGAAGATGATTAAATGACAGGAGCATTGTTTTATGAGGAAAGGCTGAGAGACCTGGAACTGTTCAGGCTTGGGAATAGAAGACGCTGAGAAGATCTCATCAATGTATACAAATACCTGAAGGAAGAGTGCAAACAAGTTGGAGAGAGGCTATTTTCAGTGGTGCTCAGTGGCAGGAGCACAGAAAATGGGCACAAACTGAAAAACAGGAGGTTTACTCTGAACATTAGGAAACGCTTTATCACTGTGAAGGTGATCAAGCACTGGCACAGGTCGCCCAGGGAGGTTGTGGAGTTTCCAACCTTGGAGATATTCAAAAGCTGTCTTAGACATGGTCCTGGGCAACCGGCTCTGAGGGACCTTCCTTGAGTAGGGGGGTTGGACAAGATGAGCTCCAGAGTTCCCTGCCAAGATCTCTTCTGTGACTTTGAATCTTGGGAGGAAAGTGACTCTCGGAGCAGGACGTTAATACAGTTACTGTATGAAAGTTCAAATTTGGAGAACTTGCAGATGGGAACACTTGAAGGTTTGTGCTGTAAGCAGTAACCTGGAACTCAGGAAGTAGAAACTTAAGAACCAGGAATTCTGTCAGCGAAAGATGAGAATTATATTATGTTATTCCCATTTCTGTTTTGGGGCCAGATGAACTCAGATAACTGTCCACTTCCATTGCATGACACTAAAAAGCACAGGAGCTGATTTGGTACATTTCTTTTACAATTAAGACCATGGTAGTTTTGATATTTAACCTAAGTTTGTTAGAGAGGTCATTTGGGCCTACCATACCCCTGATAACATGCTCACCTGTTTTCATACACACACACAAGCAGATATGCAATCCCTGCTCCTGTAGTCACATACCACAGAGTTAAAAACATTGTGCACAGAAAGAAAGATTCAAATAATGCTCATTGCACTGACTGCAACACAGCAGTTTTAACAATAAAACAAAACATAGTTTGCTATTGCTGCCAGTAGTGGTATATTTTTGAAAGTTTGCTTGAAGTAAATCTGACAGGAAAAACCCAAATCCGCAGCTTCTTTTTCCATTTTATCATTTTTTACTCTGACATATTATGAGTCATCCAGTACTGATTTGCTGTTCTTACACTTTTAAAGTTTTCCCTTGGTTTAATTCCCTTTTTTTAACCTCCTGTTGCTTCAACTCACTTTGAGTATTATTTGTATGACAGATATATCTTATCTTCTTTGAGAGGCAGGGATTTATTAGCACAGCAGTTCCTTGTGATGGACAGTTGTGTAAATGGAACAAATGAATTCTTTCTAAGAACATCATGGGAGGGAGATCAGTGAAAGAAGTTATTCACCAGGTTTCTTTTACTGGGAAACTTGTACCCACTTCTTCTGTGTTCTATTTCTCTCCAGTTTTCAATTATTAATAATACTTGATTACTAAATTATTACAGCTTCTGAATTTTCCCAGAGAAATTAGCCTCCAGTGGGCTCAGTACTGCAGGCATGTAAAAGGAAAGGCCCAAGAAAGTGTTCCTCCCACCTGTTTAACTCTTTTCTCTCAAATTCTCACAGTCTTACAGAAATATTTTTCACATGGCAATCTGTATAGCATCCCAAAAAACAGATATTTAAGCTTCTGCAGTGCTGCATTTCACTTTCCTGAAATGTTCTCTTAGCAGACTATAGTTACTGCAGGAAGCCAAGTGAGCCTTGGAGCACAAAATAGTGAGACCAAGACAATATCTTAAGGACTCAAAGAATAGGGATGTCTGGAATTGCATGGGATGCAACCATGGTGAGATAATAGCATCAGCTCATTCCCACGCATCAGGACTCAATTCCTGAGCTTAGGTGGTGGCAGGAGAATCCCAGTATTTCTAATAGAAACCAGTACAGCTTAAAGTGGTGAAATCTATGGAAGGTCTGAAGTCATTGAGGGGAACTAGCTCTGGGAAGAATGATTTGCCTTGCCTAAAGCAACCTCCTAGACATCTCAGTAATCTGCATGAAAAATAGGAGGGAATACACATTGCAAGAGGAAAGAGACATCAAATGCATCCAAAAATATGAATATGTTGGTGATTTTGGGTGGGTTTTTTGTTGTTTTGTGTGTGTGGTTTTTTTTCTCAGAGGTCATAACTTCTGCAGTTGTAGCACCATTATGATAGGTTTTGTTAAGAAGCCAATGTGGTTTTAGAAGCATGGAGTTCTTTCAACTTACCACCCAATAATTCATGAATCAGCCTTCAGATCTCACTGTTCTTTGTAGTCCTGCCAGACACACCTCAGAAGACTACTTAAGAGTAGCAAACAGCATGACAGATTTACAGAACTGCTTGATGAATTCTTGACTCGTTGAGGTAAGGAAGTGGGGCCCAGGGGGGATAATGTCCAGGTCACTACATCACTTCTGCAGCTCACAGTGGTACCTCTCATGCTGTTGCTGCTGTCTGGTTGTCTTAGGGGGCATTACTCCTAATACTGGGGCAAGCTGATGAAATATTGAGGGAAGATGATGAAAGCCCCTTATATTTCTTATATTTGGGAAAGAGAATGTGTTTTGCAAGTGGTGGCTTTGTACTTTTTAAAAGGACTTGTCTGCAAGATAAAATGAAGCAGAGGGATGAGGGAAGAGTGAAATCATCATCGTGAAGGATAAAAATTCTCAACTGTGGCTCTTTCATACTGAATTTCAGATCACAACCTAACCAGGAGAGCCTGATTTATTCTTAGTTATTGAAGTAATACAGGCAGTAAATTAAGAGAGTCTTACTTCAGGGAAACCATATAAATTCTCTGCAGCAAAACCACAAAATGGGAGACAATGCTCCATTAGGATGCCACTCTGCCCCTCAGGTCTGCATAGGCTTTTTCAGTCAGTGTTTTCCATCCTTGATTGCAGATTTGCAGCTAAGAGTTCAGATGCAGAACTGCATTTCATCCTTCTTAGTTTAGGTTCATGGGGCACATGGGGCTGGAATAATTCATGCAGATGTTTGAAAGAAGGATACAGGTAAAGTAAAATCTACACCTGAATTAAAGAGTGTACAGAATTAGTGAGTCCTGTAGAATCCTGAATATATGTAAACCTGTGGTGAATGCTGAATGTCTAGTTGCTCACCCTGTTGTGTATGACAGAAATAGTAAGAGGTTTCTATATACAGCCTTCCCACTGAGATGTATTTTGCTAACAATGAAGCTAGAGCAGATTCATGTTTCCAAAATTAAAAGCATAACTAGGCACATATCTAGGGTGTGAATCTGGATAGAAAGTCTTTGTAATTGACACCAAACCCACACTATAGATCTGTACCTCAAAGCTCTGCAAAGGGTTTGGATCTAGATTTACAGTCAAATACGGCATGAAAGCACATGAAATAAAGGCAGTCTAAGGGGTGGGAGAAACACCAGTGACTAAGTAGGTTCTAGACTCTAATGGAACAGAATTATTGTACTGCTCCTTTGGGGCATTCCTGCAAGCTTCATTCCTGCAGTAATTATCACTGCACCTATACTGCATCCAGCACCCTAGGCAAACTGCACCTTGCAACATGTTCTCCACTGTCTTGTTCCCAGGAGATGTTTGACTGAAGGAGATCATGGGTGCTACTGGACTGTGATGATGAGCAAGTTACAACGGTAGAATAGATAATACTGAATATGAGCTCTAGCAAATATCTTCAAGAAAATTCTCTGCTACAAGCTGAACACCAGCTCTCTTTTTCTACATTGAATTGGCTTGCAGTTGTGATTTTCACTTTAACATGCATCAAGCCTACAGCCACGAGTGGACCAGTAGTACAGGCTGTATTTTTGAAAGCATTCACAGAAACCAGCTAGGTGTCCTGGTAAGCCTCTAAAAAGGTCAGATGAAGGATCCGATATTCCTGAATACATTCACTTGATGCGTGTCACTACAGAAAGGAGTTAAAAAAAACACAAACAAACCAACAACTTGGAAATATAAACCAAGAGCAGAATCAAAAATAGATCAAATGTTTTGGTCAGGCCTGCTATTTAAGATCTCAGAGATCAAATGCCCATGTTTCTTAATGTCATAAGGAATAAACTCTATTGAAAACAGCACTTTTTTTGTTTGAGACCATGAAAAGTCAGTACTGACATCAGTTTCTATAGCTGAGTTAATGGTTCACATGTTTAAAACCAATAGTACAGTGGAGGAAGTGAGTGACTTGCAGTAACAAAGAACTGACATACAAAAGCTTATCTATTTCTTTCATCTGCAGTTTTCAGGAGAAGCAGAGAAATAAATCTGCCCTGGGAGATTGAAAAGTATGGAACAAGCACAGGGCTAATGATTCCAGCTTTGGTCTATGCATGCTAAGGCTTCTGGCAATGGCATTCATGAAATATGATGAAATGTACTACATTGTGGTGAGAAAACACAGCACATGGTGAAGAGGGAACAATAGCCAAAGTCTGCAGGCAAATAACATAATGATTTAGAAATCCAGAAATTATGAAGAAAGTTAGGATACAAAAAATTCAAAGTCAAATTATCACACAAGCCACGTTTAAAAAGATGAAATAATTAACAAAAGACAAAAATAACTACTATTAATAATTATTAATTTAATGCATAATTAAGGAGAGCAGATTAGTCTATTTTTGGTCATCTGAGTTCCACTGTCTTTGCACAGAAAACTGGTTTAGAATAATTCCTGTTGTGTCTACATATGCACAGTCTAACATATGCATAGTCTAAGCTATACATAGTCTAACAGAGTTTTGTTTTAATCATGCATGCCATACATGGTTAAAGAAGCTGTCTTTGCACATGAAGAAAATGTATTTTATAGAAAACATATTAAGATTCACTGGATAACTAACATTTCTTATTGCTGATATTGGGAATAGACAGTGTTGAAGATTACTTTGACATAAGAAAGTGAATTTTGGAAGCTGTAATTTGGTAGCAAGGTTGGCCAGAAAACAATTTTACACAAAAAATAGTTCTTGACATCTGTTTCAAAAAAACCTGCAACACTAGGTTTTCATGAAGAGGCTGTGGGTGGAGAAAGTAACCAAAGTAATGATGTATTTTAAGGATGTATGCTGGCTGATTTTTTGAATTTTTCTTGCTGGCTCTTACTCCTTGTATTTGATTAAAACATTTACTGGACCAGAGAGAGAATGAAACACTAATTGTGTCTTTGTTTGGGATCTAGGAAGCCACTGGAGCAGATAATGACAGAAAATACTTCATTAAAAATATACTCGCTTTTCCAATTAATAGCTTAGCACTAACTCCAGTCAAATAGAAACATGAAATTACCAACTGCGATAATTGAAAAATTACTTAAGTATCAAAAATAGAAAATCTGACCAGAAAAATTTAAGCTGAGATTGAAGATCATTGTGAGCAACAATGTCATGAAGAACAACCCCACAATATTTATTATGTTTAATATTGTTCCATTCTTAATGTTATATACACACACATGGACGTCTGGTTATCTGCTTAAGTAAACTTCTGATTATTTAATTTGCATATATCCTATTATATTCCTGGAGTCTAACATTCAAGGAGTCTAACAATTCAAGCATGCAAACGCAATCAAAATCTCCATTTGGTTTTTAAGAGACAGAGGGAGTTCTGTTAAGAATTTTGAACTGGCAAAACCTGTCTATCACATTATAATTGGCTCTAATTAATACTGCCAGAAACCTCAGCTATAAAAATCTTTACCAAACACTGAGTCACACTTAAACTGGTGCTAAATCCTTTTTTTGCCCAAGAAAACATTAGAGAAAATCAGTTCCAATATGTTCCTTAAAACTGAGAGCTGATTGATAACTGAAAGACAAACATATCAGCATAGAAGAAGTCATTTTGTTGAAATGTAGGAGATGATGTATTTTCCTAAATGGTCAAGATAGATGTGAAAATCAGTAAATTATGTTACATACTGTTTAGCCCGAATAGAAGTTAAGCACCATCCTTTTAAAGATGGAAAAGTGGGACATGAAGAACTGTGCCTATGGAATGAGCCTGTGTTACAAGCTATAAGACAATTCAGCCAATGCTGAGGCATTTGAAAACAATAGTGGAAAAGAAAAATCATATAAAAAAACTTTAGCCATCACACAGGGGAATTTTATCCAATCAGATGCAGATAGTGTCCCTGTCCAAACACAGTTCCAAAAGAAACTGGAAGCTGCTGGAGGCTGGAGACACTCTTTGGTGGTAGAGTAAGAGCTCTCTACATGAAACAAGGAGAACCGACACGTCTTAGTACTGTGAGCTATGGACACAGGGCAGGCACCGGGGGATGAAATGTCTGATTCTAGTGGGAGAAAGCTTTGGTTCGAATAAATGAGATTGGTACCCCACACGCATCTACTGCCACTGGCCCTGATCCACTGGCCCTGATGCCCCTGCTGTCACTGGGATTTATTCTCTTGACTGCTGTAGACAGACTCACAGGGTAGGACATTCTCCTCTTTTTCCCTCTAAGTTATGCAAGGAAAGGGTATCTCAGACACAATCCCTTGAAAACTGAGGCAATCAAAATAAAGCTAAAATATGTCAAACAAAAAGAGAGTGTAAAAGAGGTTATTGCACAAACCAGGAAAAATGGACAGGTACCATTGAAAAATCTCTATTTGCTGCATGGGTGGAGGTTTTTTTAGCAGTATCTTTAAAAATGTGTCTTTTGTAGCTTTTCCACATACACTTATTGCAATTCTATATTCTACTCAAAGTCTTCTTTTTGCATTATACAGGACTAGCGCTGGCACATAATGCAATATACATGTGTTACATACACACACAAACAAAAACTGTGAGGTCAAAACAATCAAAATGCCAGAAAATACTGGTTTGGGTCTTTGGAAGAGGTGATATGTCTCCTGCCTACCTGTGCTCAGGTACACACAGTTGCCATTACTGAGAGACCAAGTAATTAGTCAAAAGCAGTATCCAACCAATTGAGGGTCTGGCAGTGAAATTTGAAAATCAGCTGATTTTTTTCAGAAAAAATTGGGCTGTGTCCAAAGTGTGTCTGACTTACACCAATTTGTCCTGTACAGAACATTGTGGAGTGGTGGTGCCAGAGAAGCAAGATTCCCATTTATCCTCTCTCAGAACGGGGTGCTGTATGCTGGGAGACAGCTGTCCCATGAAGAAAAACATCCTACTACCTGCCATGGCATCACCGACATAATCCATAAAACCTTAGCAAAATACCTCTGGAGAACTTTTTCACTATGCTGATGATGTACTTACTGAAGGAAAAAACCTAGAAGAAAAACTAAGGACAACAGGTAGTCATTACCTTCTTCAGTTAAATTCCCTAACTTTAGACTATTTTGCTTGTGATAGCCCAAAATCCCATTTTAGTTGATTCAAGATTAAAAATGGCTAACATTTCACTGAACCTGGAATACTTGGTAATATATTACTCTATTTGCAAACCACTTCTGTCTTTCACACTTTATTCAATCCATGATATTAATCTTCCATGACAGAGTGAAAAGAAACTTGGATACAAAGCAGAAAATGGATTTCCTGTTAAATTCTGTTGCATTTATTGATTCTCTGTCACTGGTCGTGTGGCAGTGGTTTTTCATCCCTTTCAAAGACACAGGTAATAATGACAGAGTTCTTTCTGCCACAGTTATTTACAATCATATAAAAAAAGCAAACCATGGCATCCCTTATCTTGAGGATAAAAAGAGAGTTACCAAAAATCTCCTGTCTGTACAGAAAACAGGTAGGCATTACATATCTGTGCATCATATACAAAAAAATGATAGGTGAGCATCAAATTCATTTTGAAGGGCATGGCATAGGTTCTGTGGAGCAAGCCAGACATTTCTACATTGTTAATACTTTGGTAAAATTGTCAGCTTTTCCTCAAAGTCACAAGGGAAAGAAATGCCCACTTTTACAACGTGAAATTAAGTTTGCTGTTTGAAGTCACATGACTTTGGGGTTTAAGGTGTAAGTAAAAAGTTTGTAATATTTCAGTTTTAAGTTGTGTTTGTTTTAGCCAGCCAGATCTTCTGCCTCTGTTCAAGTTTCTCTCTGGTTCCTTTCACAGGAATCTGTGTGTGACTGGGAATATTCAGTATTGTTAGATTATTTTCTTTTTAAGGATAAGTTGTAGATACTAACTCTTCTTTTCTTACAGTCTCTTTGACTTTGACATAAGTAGTTCTCAGTGAAGTCTTTTCTCATGTGAGCTTGAATATTTCCCATAGTTTTGAGCAGCTGCTTTTATCTCTAGAATATCTGTACTCATGAACTGCTCTCATAGTCATAGTATGCCAGACGGTTACACTCAAGATCTTGCTCAGGGCAGACAAACATAAACTAAGGGTAGAGCTGGGAATGTATTTTTAGACCAATTAGTGTTTAATTGGTTATTTTTATATGTTTCCTCATCGTAGCCCACTTCCTCGTCACATCTTCCAGACTAAATATTGAATATAAAATGCAGCCCTCCCCCAGCCTCATTACCCCTGAGAGGCTGTTTGTCCTACAGTGACTATGTAGGGGTGCCAGCCCCCAGGCCTGGGCACTCCCAGACTGAAGCCAACATAGGGAGGCGACAGTCATGTGGCCGTCAGGCAACTGGTGCCACAGCTATCACCAGCTAAAATCAACAAAGGCCTAAAGAGACAAATGCAGAGATTGTATTGAGAGGTCAGTACAAAGCTATGATGCTTTGCAACTAAAGGGGAAAGCATTATTTATGGGGCTACTTATGTATAGTGCCATCATGGTCACAGAGGGTAGGTGAGGCAGAGAAGTAGAGATGATGATCTACATTTCCTACAGAGGTTGTCTTTCTGTAAGTCACCTCTACTACTACCTAGAAGCAAGCTGCTCAGAAGTGTGAATAAATGCTACTTCTAAAACAATACAATGTCAGACTTGGAGTTTTTAATGTCTAGTTTAGATTATGGCACAGTGAAAGGGAGATCTGTGCTCTTTGCTAGTAAAAACAAATGCAAGAGCAGAAGATAAAAAAGGCAAGGAAACATAAAGCAAAATCTTTGTGTTGAAAAACAACTATTTGTTGCAAATTATGAAAAGGGACTCCTTTTCTGGTGCTTTAATGTCCTTCTTTTCCTGTTTTAGCCAATGAATGAAAAGAGAATAATTTAAAATAGGCAGGCCTAGTCCACGCACCTTTCTTAAATACTAGATATACCTGTACTTCTTAGATCAATACTGAATCAGATCCACTATGAGGAAGAACTAGGACTTGTACCGTGATGATTGTTCTTTTTTCCATGTTCAGAAAATAGGCCAAAGTGCTCTTAAGAGAATGCTCAAACAACAGTGGAAATATATGTATCATGAGGACATAGGTTTGAACAAAGATGAAAGGAAAGTCCAAGAAGGTACAGAAGTAAAAACTTTCAAAGAAATTCTAATCTCAGCATATGCAAATCTTATTTTAAAAAATGTAGCAAAATTTTTATTTTGGTGATTAGACGTTTAGTGAAGTAGTGTCCTGAAGTCTTGAAAAATAGTCGTAAGTTAAAAATGCCCTTAATTAAAAATGACACAATACTGGCCTATGAACTCTGAGTGAAGAAGAAAAAAACTTTTAAAAATGTTTGTCTCCAAATCTGTTGTTGAAATGGACTTTGAAAGGTTTGTGGGCATGCAGCAGTCTCTGGACTTCTGTATGCAAAGGGTAAAAAACACTGACTAAACAAAACAAGCTTTTTAAATATTACATATTGATAGCTCCATATACAGTGTCAGAAAGTTAGTCATCATCACTGGGGCATGCAGTCAAAATTACAAGATCAAACTTAATTGCTGAACCATTCTTGGTGCAAAGAAAAACAATGCCATTTTTGTAGTGGATTTAAAATTCCAAATATATTTATCTAAACTTCCCTAGGAGAGGGGAGAGAGAGGCACTGAGAGAAATAAATCAAAATTGCAAACACAGGAAATATTAAGTAAGGTTTAGTTAGAGACTGAACAGTCTGATTTTATTTCTTGGGTATTTAAAAGATAAGCATATTAGGATAGGTGAAATAATTTAAAAAATAAGTATGAGATGATGCTGGAAAAAGTAATTTCATATGAAGTCATGTGCATCTCTGTGTGTTAATACAATGTGTTTGTATGTGTGCAGACATACTTAAAGGCCATCAACCTTGTAAATCAATTACAGTTAATGGAGAATCAGGGGTATGGAAATAATTAGTATAGCATGAATTAATTCACCAGCTCTGTATCAACCCTGAAGCTTAAAAACTAGAGCAGCCTGATGTAAGCAATCCCCCTTGCAAGGTACAAGTTATATATAAATTACAGAGATGCAGTAAGAAGCTCATGCAAATTTTAATGGTTCACTATTATACAACAGAGGACATGACACTCAATTTAAGTGACCTAACTAGTTGCCCAAGCAGCTAACGAGAAAAGCTAGCAAAAACTGAAAATTTCTCCAGCCTACCTTGGCAGCAGACCTCCACATATTCCAAGACCGAGTCTTTTGTTCCTAGACCTTTCTGTAGGAAAGCTGGCTTCTCAATGATGTGCCACCTAAATATTAAGCACAGGAATAAGGCTGTTTGTCCTATACCAGTGCTCAAAACTGGCAGCTCTTATGAAGAAGGCTTGTGGCATCTCCTTAAGATGTTAGTTTTGTTTTCTGCTAATGCGGTTCCAGCTGTGAGTCTTGAATTTTTGCTGAGAAAGCCCTAAACATCTCCCTGAACTTGGAACTTAGGATAAGCAGCCCTCTGTCTGTCTTCTGGATCCCTGTAGGCATTTGGCAGGAACAAGATGCAAAAAGGCCGTGGGTATGAATGTGTTCAGAGTCCTTCTGCATTTCTAACTCAGAGCTCTACATGCCCAGTGGGACTATTGAAACATGATTCTTCTACTGCTTCCCTCAGGAGGCTGGGAAGAAGCCAGGATGGTTCTCAGACATTTTATTTGCCCTGTAGAAGAACAGTGCCCCAAAATACAATAATATAATTTATCAACTCCAGTATTCTTGGGCCTGCAAAATACTTGTAGTGTTTGCCATTGAAAATGCGATCATGAATCAACATATGGAGCTTGTTAATAATGAGAAGGAAAGTAAAGTAAAAAAGACAATATATTTTGCTGATTTATAAAGAATATATGTTTTTCCATCCTAAGACACAGTGTGAATGTTATTTTGTAACCCGTTATTGAAATGTGTAACATACCAATTTTCGCTAAAGAACTTTAGGTATTCTAAGAATTTGTTTAAAATTTATTCATAGTATTCAGATTCCACTTTTATGCTTTATGCAATGTGTAATTCATTCCCATCTCAATACTATTTACAATATTTAACTAAGAAAATCTATGGTTATCCGTCTCTGAAGTTCACTGAGATCTATTAACATAACACCTAGTTATAATTGCATTTTAACTGCAATTTCCTTGAGGTTTAACTTTCAGTGTAATGACTTAATCTGAGAGTAAATAAAAAAAAAACAAAACATCGCTTTAGTATTCCCTAATTGTCTCTCTTACGTAGAGACTTTTTAAATTGAACTAATTAGTCAAAGCTGCTGATATAAACAAATTTCAGCACCTGGACTTTCATGATTTGTATTTTATTCCTTTTTTTTTTTTTCCACTTGCCAGCTCTGGGAAATAGGACCTAAGTCATCAGCAAGCAAAGTCAATGTGTGTTTGATTTTGCAAGCCTGAATTCTCTGTATAGCCAACTGAAAGTCTTGGAAATATTGATGTGCAATATGGGTAAATATCCTACACATTTTGAAATTTTACCCATAAGAAAGGGAAATAGCAAATGACACAGAATGGGATACATGATATCAAGAGGCATTAAGTAAGATCCTTTGGATACAGTTATTAGCACCTGTCATATTGTGGGTCTGTGAAAGTGCATCTGTTTTCTGTTAGATCTATTAATCATTGTAAACAACTTTAGGCACAGTCACTAAAATAGAAATGTTAAGGTCCAGCCATTAAACTGATATGGAGACCTGTCAGCTTCATACTCAACAAGTATTCTTGCAAGATCACAGACTTCATAGCAGTGATTTATGGATCTTTGTTGTACGATAGCTATTACATAGACAGTAGGAATTGTCTGCTTGGGGTCTTGGGGTTCTGAGTTCTGGACTCAGTCTCTCAGGTTCCTATAGAAGTGACCTGGTCTCATATTTTTAGTAAAGGTCACAAAACAGCATCCTGAAAGACAACCAGACTAGGTTTGATTAACTGATCTGTATGGAGCTCTCTGGCAAGTTCTGGATCATATTAAGATTGGGGGTTTTTTGCCTATTTTTTCAATGATGATATCGAGTTCCTTCCTTTTCTTACCTATTTAGGAACTTACCACATAGTCACATTACAAAATCTCTCATTTCACAAGGGATTTCCCTGGCAAAGAAATTAAAGTTTACGGTATATATCACTAATCCCAAGGTGGCTTGAAGTCATCAAAACCTATGGTGCTCTAGCACAGTCCTGCCCCTGCTGCTACTGGTAGTCCCACATTTCTCACGTGTCCTCTCTGGCAGCAGTTTCAGTGCTCATATGAGTGGGGAGTGATCAGGAAACTAATTTATCTGAGCAGTAATTCTCTGGGTTTGTTTTGTGGTTTTTTGTCTGATTTTTGTTTTTAAACCATGACACTTCTTTGATATATTTTTGCGATCAGATAGTCTGGCTGACAGATGGCCAAGTCAGCTAAATCAATCTCTCAAGCTATCAAAAAAGCATTCCTGTAAAGGATGCCATTTCACATGAAGTTTATTTAATGGAAAATTAACCACCCACTGGGAGTAAGCTTCTCATTGATTAACCTCCGTGGAGAAAGTCATGCCTACAGTACTTATTGCTAACATTGGCTGTGTTTGAGCTCAACAATAATACTTCTTTAAGTCAGTGACAGCTTAGATATTAGAAATAACTAAGGATTGTTAATGAAGCTGATAGCTGTTTCAGAAATCTCTTTTGTGTAATAGAGGGCCATAGATGGTGCTGCTTGTCAGGTGCATACAAACAAAGTTTGGAAAAAGTGATTGTCTAGTAGATATGTGAGGGATCTGTAGCAGGTCAGTGCTGAAAAACAGGTTGCTAGCCTTGAAATACCGTATTGTATTCTTCAAAAGATTAAAAAATAGCGGATGTTCTAGACTATGAATAGCTTTACTTAAAGGTTATTCAAAACTAACAGAAAATTTATTAACTTCTCATTTTACTTTAACAATGAAATCCAAGAAGACTTCAATTTTTCCTGAATGAAGAAATTGTATTACGTGTAACTTCTTCCTGTTATAAATTTCTTGCCAAGAACTGGGCTGAGAGAGGTAACACACATCCTTTTAGGACTATGGTATTTGTAGAGTCACTTTGTTACAAAAGAATCCTATCAAACGATTACTACAGCAACAGAATATGTTCATAGCTTCTGTTCTGCCACCAGGAAGTTGAACTTGACCTCTGAGTGTTCCTGCTTCAGTGTTACTGTCTGGAAAAATAACCATGTATCGAGTTTTCAATGTTTTGGGCCAAACACATCCGACAGATGTTAAGATAGAGGGTCAAATCAAAAGAAAAGTGATGTCACACAGTCCTGTATTAATTGTACATCATTGAGTTTGTGGAGTTCAGTATTGATGATAACGTAGCTGCCTGATTACTTACACACTGCTGTTCTGCAAAAGCACACAAAACAGCTTATAAGGTATAGAAATGTATTTATATGAGTATTTACACTCCTGCTGCCTCAGATTCAAAAACCAAATTAGTTCACCAAGAGCTTTGCAGAAATAAAATAACCTTGGAGTTTAGCTGGTGTGGAACATCCTGGAAATAGCCTTGAAGACAGTTTCTCTGGGAAACCTCTTCCAGTCTTTCATCACTTTCATGATAAAAAACTTTTTTCCTTGTATGTAGTCTGAATCGATCCTCTTCCAGTTTAAAACCGTTATCCCTTGTTCTATCGCTACAGGCCCTATTAAAAAGACTGTCTCCAACTTACAAGTCCCCTATAATCATTGAAAAGAGGAAATAACGTCTCCCTGGGATATATACTTTGCCTTTCTGTCTATTCTTACCCAATACGGTATGAAGAGTTATAGAAATCTTCAGTGTCACATTGATTGAATTTTGCAGGTACATGTACCTGGGGCTCAAAAGCTGGCAAAACCCATTAAATAAGTGCAACCTCTTCTGCAAGGGTGCTACTCTGAAAACTCCAGCTGGTCTAGAAAGATTTTTGTTGTGTAATGCAACAGCTGACAACTGTTTGCCAATGGGTTCACAGCAGACTCTTCTTAACAGATTGGTAACAGTCACGCTCTAATCCTCCTACTCATGTTACCAGGAATCACAACAGTTATGGGAATGGAGTTTCACCAGTCCCTGTCCTACCTGTCCACATAAAAAGAAACCAAACATTAATCCTGCAAAGGCTTATGTCGATTCATAGGACTGGACTGCCGTTTTCACAGGATCATAGAATCATTTGGGTTGTCAAGTGGTGAAACATGGAAGCAATCCCTGCATTGTGATAGGACGTTCTCCTGCGTGAATTCAAATATATTTTTCTGTCATGTTTTGCAATTTTAATGGCATCATCTTTGAAACTTTTGGAGAAAAAAATATTTTATTTTCCTCTTCTCTATTCAGTATGTTCCTGCTTTCTAATCAGCCTGAGATTATTTCCTCTGATCCATTTCCTCACTCATGCAGCTGAGTCTTGTTTGCTTGCTTACTTCCACAGCTGCAAATATCAAACAGAAGTCTTTTCCACTGTAAAGCATAGCTATGGGAAGAGGGGAGAGGCACATGCTACTGCTTTAATCTAGTGACTCCCACATAAATGGTAGCAGTGCCATACATGTTCTCAGCATTAAGTAAACTGGATACATTTCTTATGTTTTTGTTCAAAGCCATCAACTGCCTGATTCACAGGGCTACAAAGTAACTGTGAATACAGGTTAAGTTCTTGAGACGGGAATAATTAATTGCATAAATATAGCATGGGAAACAGTCACTGAAGTAAACTGTAACAAAGGACATTCAGGATGGAAAAACTCTTGAGATGATCATGATAGTGAAGCAACTGGGATATATAGCACAAGAAATCTTCATTATTTGAAGCTGGAGGACAGGTCTGTCTTGAAAACAGGTTAGGGAAACAGTCTTTGGGATTGACCCAGCTTGAGCTGCTGGGCTGCTATGAGGAACAGTGTGGACTAGAAAACCTCTTGAGATTCCTTCCAGTCTGTGATCCTATAATCCCTACTTTCTTAGAATTTATTAATTAATAAAATCATTACTTGACGTTGGACATCTCATTCTGCATTTGATTTTTCATGCATGATCTGGTCACATACGTTTGTGTAGAGTAATTGTGCCTATAATAGCCTGAAGGGAAGATTGATTGTAGCTTGAGTGGATGTCAGCAAACTGGCTGAGACTCCAGCCCACTCTCCTGCCCCTCAAAGCTCTTTATTTTGATTTGCTGTAATGTGTTTTATAAAAATCCATTACTCTCATTCTCTAAACCAGGAGTTTCACCTCAGTCACCACCTTGGTGTGTTGCAATAACATTGAAAAGAAAGCATTAAGCAGATAGTTTAAATATGTGCTTCATTTCCTAACTAAAAGGCAGGGGGCCTCCCAAAACCAGACCTAAATCAGCCTTGAAGTAAATATAAGCCAAGCCTGAAGCAAGCCTGTGGCTGCAAAAGCTGTAACAGGTTGCCTGTATTACTCTCAGCTGTAAGTACCAAGGCTGTTCTCTGCGAGTGCAGTCAGTATCCTTGCATGCTGGGGTTTTTTCTTTTGGTTTTTCATCTTTTAAAGATGAACAGCAAATTTCAGCTGACATCCCTATCCAAAAATTGCTTTTTGTGTGACTGAAGTGAATCTGTCATGGGCTACCTGTAACCTCAAACCTCATTTTGGAGCTGTCGGTCGCTCTTTTGCAGAAGGTGCTGATAGGTACATGGTGGTTGTACTTGACAGCAGGTGCTTTAGTGGTTTTAGAGAATTAAGAGACCCTAATTTTAATAATTTGCTAGTAATCCTTTCCAAAATTTATGAATCTTGAAAGAGAGCTTTAACAGTTAAGGCAAAATGAAGAGGTGCCCAGAGGAATATTTACTTTGAAAATAAAATACCTGTATTGGCTTGTTACCTTCCATGCATGAGGAAGGGCGGTCCTTTATAATTTTTGGCTGTGATTGTTCTAAAGTGTGGCACTAATTCAAACAATACAACTACATAAAAGATAAGAACGACAATTCTATTTTTATTTGAGACCATTCTTGGACTCTCTCTGAAAATAACTGCTCAGTTAAAAAAAAAATCTGTCTTATAGTATTTTTAAAACTAAAGCCTAATTTGCACCTTCTCTTCTGTAATCTATCTCCTGTAGTTTGACTGCCCTTCACTTTTATTTTGGCTAGCACACTTTATTTCTAATGCTTTTAAACAGATTGTGTCATGAGTACAAATATGCAAACTGATTACTGGAAAAGAAACATTACTGGAAAATGGAAACAAATAATATCTTTTTATTTCATGGAAAACTTATGTAAAATAATTTACCTTTTAGAGTAGACTAAAAAACATGCTGAACACACTGGAAGATTTATCTAAACCTCAGAAGCTGTAGACCAAAGTCTTTACAGTAGACATATTGACTTCTTTTTAAAAGTCTACTATAGAAGGATTTGTAAGAATTGGCAACCAAAGGACCAAATCTTACAAAGATAAAGCATCAAAAATCAGGACATATTTGAAATAAAGCATAAATAGCATCTATCTATGACCAAAATTGCAATCCTAAAATTTTTGCTTATTTTCTTTCTGCTATTAAATGTACAAAAATTCTCTAACTTCTTGTGTTTGGTTTTCCTTAGTGTTTCCCAGTTTTCTTTTTTGGCATGTCGAGAAATGCCTCAGCATTAACAGATCTGAGAAGTTCAGAATGTAGCTAACACAAAATACTAAGTAATATTCCAGATGCAGTCTGTGACCTGTTAATGTGCAGGAGAGAGTTTCTTTTTTCTCATAAATACAGGAGGAAACAAAAAACCTCTCCCTTCATCCTTTTAATATGTATTTTATTTTTTTTAATTTTTAGAGCAGGTATGGGAGACCTAAATCCATTTCCTTCCTGTACATAGCATGGTGTTGAAAGGATTCTACTGCTCATTGTCTGCCCCGCAAAAGATGCCTGAAGTATGAGCCAGACCAGACTGGAAAACAACCCTTGTTGAAACTATTCCATTTTGCAGAAACATTCAAAATTTCTTTGACAAAATAATGAAATCTCTAAGATTCAGTACTCATGGGAGAAGAGGAGCTGGTCTCTAGTCTGTGTTCCAGGCAGGATTTTATTCTGTGAAAAGTTTACATAAGTTACCTTTATTGAGAGGACTGCAACTGACTCCTTTCTTTTCCCAGTAAGTTTCCTAAATATATGACACAAGAGGTTCCTGTCCTCTCTGGATCAGTAAGAGTTCAGTGTGGACAAGTTCATGGTGGACTAGTGCCAATAGAAAGGGAGTACAACTCTCTTGGCAAACACTACCTGCTCATTCATACAGCAGAGATACAATAAACCCTAGAGAGAAATATGAGTGTGAGATAGCGGGGAGGAATGAAACCAGTTTGGCTTTCCTGTATATGAACTACTGAACTTGCTTATAGAGGAGAAAGGTAGGAAAGAGTGGTCAGGACTGTAATAGCTTGTCATCCTCTGACAAACTCGTAATAAAATAAAAGTGATCCCTCCTTATTTCAAGCTTCTGTGTAGTAGAATTCAAATGATAACTTTATTTTTTGGTATTTTCCAGCTGACTACTACTGGGGTTCAATTTCTGAGAGTGGAGCCCTCCGTGAGATGGTCACTTCTCCCACGCACTGCTTAGGGAACACGTGATTGTGAGTGCTGACTGCTACACTGCCAGCCAAAAAGGTAGATGTTGCAGTTATGTCGTTTGACTCTAGTCTTTGAATAAGAAAAGTTCTGCTCACTGACATTCATATTCTACTGGAGAATCACATCAGTGAATGTGGAAGAAAAGCAAACTGGAAATTTTTTATTATTCCTTTGTCACCAATCCTAGACTTAGAGATTTAAAAACAAATACACACACACCTTACAAGCAGGTCAGAAGTTTCACTCAGCAATTGTTTCAGAACAGGTAAGTTAAACCCCTGGGTTACAGTCAGTATAAGCATGTTGTTGCTTTCTGGAGGTGCACAAAGTTTTGTTCTTTGGGGGTCAATCATGGATTACAGTGGTGTTAATCTAAATATGAGAGAAGATTGGCAAGTGACGGCTTATACAATTTTGTCTCTTATGAATGCATGTCTGTCATCTAGGATCTACCTCCCGCCTTATTTATGATCACTGGTAGAAAAAATTCTGATATGACACAGAGATCAAAATTGTGTGGCAGGTTGTTCTGCATCATGTTTTTGAAGAAGCATGTGAATACAATGTGCTATGTTTCCATAGGCGTTCAATTCTAATAGCTCTCTGGATAAAAGGCTATTAAGCAGGGACACATAGGCAAACAGCCCTGTAGTTACCAGCACTCTGCAGTGCACTATTCAATATAATCAAGCCATCTCAGGGCTGAACATCAAAAATGTGCCGCTCAGATTTAGATTTAAAGAGGCAGATGCAATTTACAACAAGCAGCCTATTCTTAATGACAGTCAAACACACCTTCATCCCGCTCCCAGCATCTTAAACTGGGAATGCTAACCAAAAGAGGAGGCTGGAAATACACCAAGATGTGATGTTCTGGCTCCAGTGGGGCTGTTTAAGAATTAACAGCAACCAGATCTTTTTCCTTAGTGTAGATACTTCAATTATTGTTTTCAATGGGTCAAAAATCCCTAGGATCATTTCAGTAAACCTAGGTTAGAGAGGGATATTCCATGTGAATTTATGCTGACAGACCCATGGAGGTGATAACTTTTGGGAAGGAGCAGTGCTAATCTGCCGATACAAAACTTTTCACTCATTATGCTGAGGCCAGAAGATTATACCTAATCATAACTGGTACAGTGGCTAAGGACCTCCAAGGACTGGGAGAGTGCAAGTGTCATGCCAACATGGAATGCAGAAAATCAACCAGCTAACTGATACAACAATTGGCTAGTTACATTATAATAATCTCAGAGGAAAAACAAACAAGCAAACAAAACTATGGAATACAACAGCAGAGGAATTAAAGAATAGAAATATCATTAATGCTGATAAAGAGGCTGTGAAGGAAGGTCAATATTACCAGACATCTGATTTATTCTTTAACACAACAAGTGCAACTGGTAATCTTTAGAAAGGTGATTTTCAAACATAGTGGCTGATCCAGTTTTGGGTGGTTGTCCAAAAAACCAGATCCTCAAGAAAGTAATGGTTCCGCCATTTCTTAAAATTCAGCTAGTGTGATCTCTACTCTAAGAATTTGCATTTACATAACTCCTCTAATTGTTTTAGCAGCAGTTTCTCAACAAAAATTTTTCTTCATTTTGTCATCTGATATTTGACTTCCTTTTTTTTTCCTCAGCAACTTAAATATCATACTAGCATGTTAGTCTTTCAGCTATTGTAGTATGTCAAGCGTATGGGTATAAGATTAGAAAAAACCTGACATTTTGCTAGCCTATTTGTTAGGTGATGACGCAACATTTATATTTAATTTTTAAATATTCTCCACCTATCACTTCCCATTGTTTTTACTTTTCCTTATTCTGGTTTTCTTTCATTACGGTCTGCATTTTCTTGTTTCTTCGTGCTCAGTTTTGAGTTTGGTTTTTTTTCTCCTTTTCTCTTGCTCTCCCTTCACCCTTTTTTCTGCTCTGTTGTATCTCATTTTTCAGTCAGACAGCTTCCATTAATATAATACAGTGCAAAAAATTTGCAACTGGTTTGGAATTTTATGAATATTTCAGTGTTACACCCAAACCTTGAAATATATTATTGGAGAAGAAAAGACAGACTAATGGTGTAGAAATTGAAATTGTAGATCAGCACGAACTTATAATTACCAGTTGCAAACAGATAAAATAAGACAGATAGAAGGAGTTCAAACAGAAACTTTTTTAATGTCTTATATAATTGCTGAATTTTCCAGTGTCTGCACAAGAATTACACCTAACAGTGACTAGGAAAAACAAACCCAGTGGCACCATTGGGACATAAGGGTGAATATACAAATTGGGACTAGTGCAAAGGGCTGATTTTTGTGCAATCCAAATTGCGTAACACTAAAATGCTTTTGTTTTGCTTAAAGATCATGTCAGTGTCATTTTTGTCTGCATGAATTTTAAAAGCTTATGTCTCATAAAGGGGAGAGCCTTAGAGAGCACACTGAAGTCACAATTCCCTGTTTCATTTTATGGGACAGGTAACAAGGAGTAGTTTTCCTTGGCTCCTTATATTAAGTGCAAATCAGTCTTAACAATTCTGGGACTGATGGAGAACAAAGGAGGGAGCTTCAGCATGAAGGCCACTCCAAGACAAGGAGTGGGGACCCCTATAGAGTCTTGTTGGTTTCTTCTGTCCAACTTCCATCAGTAGGCTGGGCATGAATGCAATAATCTGAACTCCCAGAAAAAGGGGAGCCTGCTCTGGGCCCTGACACTATTTATTGGAAATTAAGACCTCTTTATAGGCAGATATGAAGGATGCTCCCAGTTTGTATAGCACAGCAACGTCAGTCTAAGAAAGGATAAGACTGTGTATTTGGGAGTTAAGGGCAGCATTTTTGTAGTAACTGAATTTTCATTGAACTACAGACTCCACCATCTGTGAACTGAAACTGAAAATGTAGGGCTAACAATGCTGACATTTTCAATAGAAACATATTCTCTTCAATAGAATAGAATTTGCAAGCCTGTAAAGTGTCTCCTTAGAAATATGAGTTGTTAAGCACTTTAGGAGTGATTCCATTCAGCAGTTACTTACAAGAGAACATTTGTATTGATTCCCACAGGAGAGATTTCAGGAGCAGATCACCAAGATGTGCAGTTTAAAAACATCATTTATGTCAATGGTGCAGTTGTCATATATAACTCTACACTAGAGAAAGAATGGTAGTTTATCAATGTGGGAAACCAGTGAAAAATATACCATCAGTTAGGAAAACACACTGACTTTGGGCACGTGACTCCCATGAATTATCATTTGCATCTAGTAGTTGAACGAAATCTTATTCATACTGTTAAGATTTAGTCCTTTCATCTGAAATCTGTGATTAGCCCAACTATCTATCAAAGGTGAGTAGTCTCAAAAATTGCATAGGTTGGTGGAGATTGAGAGTAAGCACCAAGAAATGTATTGTGGAAAAAACCTATCCACAGTCTTTCAGTAAAAACACACCAAAAAAATTAAAATGCAAGAACCTGGAAGATTGCTGCATGTGCTAGCTGACATTACTGTTTCCTGAGGAAATTCCTGGCTGAATTAAATAGGATCTATTCCTTCATAACTAGTTGCATCATCATTGTGAATCTTTTTTCATTTGTCCTGCTGCCTCTGGGAGGTGTAGCATGCAGAGCAAAACAGTGAGCCCCAGCAACGAAAAAGGGGTTAAGAACTTGTAGGAGAACAGAGAACAAAAAGGTTAGGGGCTGCTCTGCATTTGACACAAAATGTAGAGGGTGAGGAGATAAAGAAAAATGGAGAAGAGCCAGTGAGCAAGAAGAAACTGCTTGCTTTCCTATTTCCCATTAACCTGACTCATTGGAAGTGCCCCTAGGCTAAGCTACAAGCTTGTGCAATGTTTCACAAACAAGGAGTCAGTATTTCGTTCTTGACACAAAGATGTTCAAAAGCACAGTCAGACATTGTCAACAGAGTGATAATATATAATCATGGAGATGTCTGCCTAAATTTCAAGGTGGGAAGTGAAAGTAATTTTGATATATGAATAAGGCTTATGTTGTGCACAAGGGAATGATAATTTTGCTGATTTGCCATAACTGAGGACCACATTAAGAGCTAGTGAGATAAAACAAGCAGCTAGCAAATCTTCTGAAGTAGATAGTTTACTTCTGCAGAAGGTTACTGTTTGGTTATGTTGATTCAGAAAATTCACAGAAAGACTCGGGCTGGAAACGACCTCCAGAGGCCATCCAATCTGCCCCTGTCATCAAGCAGGTTGACCTCCTAAGCTAAATCAAGTGGTTTGGAGCCTTGGTCTGCTTGATCTTGAAAACCTAAAAGGGCAGAAATTCTACCAGCTCTCTGGTTAATCTGTTCCAGTGCTTAACCACTTTCATCATGACTTTTTTCATCCTTCTTTTTCATTTCTACACCTACATGCACATTCCTGTCTTCTCTGTCCTGACAGAGGTTTCTGCCATCCATTATGCTAAATACAGATACAACAATGCATATACTTAAGTGCTGAGGAAATGAAAACTGTAGGAGAAAGCAGGTAGATAATTGCTCTCGTGAGACCCAACCTGGAGTACTACATCCAGCTCTTGGGCCCCCAGCATAAGGACATGAAACTGTTGGAGCAAGTCCAGAGGAGTGCCATGAAGATGATCAGAGGGCTGGAGCACCTCTCCTATGAGCACAGGCTGAGAGAGTTTGGTTTGTTCGATCTGGAGAAGAGAAGGCTTTGGGGAGACTTTATGGAAGCTTTCCAGCACCAAAAGGGCACCTACAAGAAAGCTGGAGAGGGACTTCTTGCACAGGTCTGCAGTGTTAGGACAAGTGAGAATGGCTTCAAACTGAAAGACAGTAGGTTTACATTAGTAATTAGGAAGAACTTCTTGATGATCCTTATGGGTGCCTTCCAAATCAGCATATTCTGTGATTCTGTGGTTCTGTGATTCTGAGACAAGAGAAGTCACATATGCCCCATCCCTGGAAGTGCTCAAGGCCAGGTTGGGTGGGACTTTGATCAACGTGGTATAGCGGAAGGTGTCCCTGCCCTTGGCTGGGGGGTTGAAAGTAGATGGTCTTTGGGGTCCCTTCCAAATCAAACCATTCTATAATTCTATATCTTTTTATCAGCTATTGCTTTTGCAAGTCCTAAAATAAAACTCTTTCTTCTCCATGCACAAGAATTTTGTAGGCCAAATAAAGTGTTTGCTTAAAGAAAAGTATCATTGAAAGGGTTAAGAACAGCTGAGTTGCAAAAACCCCCATGTAAGACTAGAACTGTAGCAGCCATATTTATAGCAATGCATGCATTTTAACATTTAAAGAATGACAAAATTATTATTTCTCTACCATTTCAATATGACAAAAGTGCTTTCTTTACAAGAAGACAGAAGTTACTCAATATGAAAGCTTTGTGGTGAGAAACAACCTTCTAATATTATGTGGCATAGCCAAAATCATTCAGGAAGGCAGAAAGAGATATATTCTGTTTCCTCCCTTTATCTAAAATTTGAAAATTTATAATCTGAAATAATTGCCTGTTTGTCACCCATCTATATCTTATGAAGGGACAACTGGAAGAATTTAGTTCACACATGTCAAATAGAACAAGTGGATGAACTTTTAAACATATTTAGTTTACCTACAGTATGTAGTGTCTTCTTTTTGCTGCAGTGTGTTTTTCTCCTTCCCTTTCCCCTAAAATCTGCTGTCCCCTTTCGCTATGCAAGTAAACAAAAAAGTTGCTTGACATAGTACAGTAATATTCTTGGGGACCTGCAGGTTTGCTTGCCTGCAAAACCACAGCAGACCCACACAGAGACAAGATAGGAAAAAAGATGAGTGTCTTGGCACACTGACAAACCAGCATAGCTGAAGTCTGGAAGGTGTGGGATAGCCACTCAGAGACATGCTTACTCTAAGTGGCCAGCCAGCTAAGAATCACACTTCCCAGCTGACGTTGAGCCAAACCGGATAAGTTATCTGTCACCCTAAGGTATTGCTTACTGAGCTATATTCTGCACATGGGTCCTACGTCATGCAGAAATTATTCCATCAGCTCTCTGGCATAGTTGAAATCACAGCACTCTCCTGACTTTCTTCTTTTTAGAAGCAGAACATTTCCTTTTGCAAGACATTATTGGTTTTATTTATTCTCTTTCAGACAAATAGAAAAGGAAAGTTTATCCACAGTTGGAGGAAGACTGATGCAATAAAAATTATACTGAGGGATTAGCATAAGGATATCTGTATGTTAATCACTGCAGTGATTATCAGTCTTGCAGACATATGTGGACTCATTTTCACAGGAACATTTCTCTAAGGATTTCCTATTGTCACTGGCATAATAATACACTACAGCTGCTTATAAACAGCATATGGCCAAGGTGAAAGGAACATTACTTTTAATGAGCACCTAGTCTTCCTTTATTTACTAGGTTGAAAAATCTGGTATTGGCATCTTCTAGAGGAAGGAATACTTTCAGAAACAAAACTGTTTCCAAACTAATTTAGCATGCACAGATAAGTTGTTTTGCCACTACTCCCAATGCATTGCACCTACATTCCTTCTTATTTGGAAGACTCTTGCACCCCACCAGATCAAAATGAACTCAGGGTAAGATGCTGCATGGTGTGTGTGTTTGCAACTGACTGAGCCAGGTCTACTAAAACCCTCTTGGCTACCACAATTAACTGTGGTTTGGAATCCCTTATTGCAGCATACTTTGAAGTTACATCATATGTAAAACTAAGAAGGTGGTGACTTCACTCAGTGTCTGCTCAAGAATAGATGCAGATTCATTTTAGATCAAATGGATGGATCTGAAAATCCAGGAAGAAATTTGCATAAGAAGAGAACAAAAAAAGGAATGGCAAAATAGAGCAGAATATTTTAGCTTATCAATAACATTTTGAGTTGGTTGTTTGAAGAAGTTTAGAAGGCTTTTCAGATGATTCATGAATGCAGAGCCATGAGTGCGCTAATAGGCCTAAATTGCTTTGACCAATCTCACTTGGGATCTCCACCCACACAAGCTCTGCAGATTGGTCCCAGAATTCCATTTAAGCTCAGACCCAATCTTTCAGCCCTAGACTGAGCTATGTTGCTTTTGTAGGTAAAAAGCATAACTTAAATTGCTGATGTTTACAGGCTGCAGATACTTCATTCTGGATGATGTTGAACTTTTGAGTTCTCAAACAGGAATTTGCTAGAAACAACAAATACAGATTTTGGTAAAAAATAAACCAAAGCAGCAGATTCTGAATTCTTTGATTAATGAAGGGACATAAGACAAAGCCACCTGAGCGTAGACTACATAAGTTCTGGCGGATGCAGCTCTACAAGGCAAGCCAGCAAGTTTGTAGTAAGAGGTCTATTCTCTTTGTTTGTTTGTTTGTTTGTTTTTTCTTAAATAAACCCTGGATCTGCTATAGCTGTTGCTTACTCTACTTTGTCTGTGACACCTGTAGCTGTAAGTATCTTATTCTCTGTTTCTGGCACAGTCTCTGGATGGACTTGAGACCTATTAAGTTATTTTCAGCCCTGCCTCCTTTTCTTTCTTCATCTCCAGCAGCATCTCCTCCTCTTCCTAACTGCAATCTCTGATGAGACAGCGAACCTGATGAACTGCTCTGTTTTGGTGGCACCCTGTTATGACCCACTCTACTCAGATGTGGGGGACTGTTGGGGAGAGCAGTATCCCTACCTGCAGTACCACCACACTATGCTATTGCTGGTCCTTACTCGTGGGGCAACCCTGCTCTGGGTTTTTCCTGGTGGTACCTCAGAGCAACTAACCTGCCTATGCCTCTGGAGACAATGAATGTTGACTAAACTTACTCCTAGAAATCATATTTTGGAGAATTTGCTTTCTTTAAACTTTGTTCTGGGAAAGGCATGGGATACAATTTAAGAAAAAGTTAAAGGGAAAAAGTAAAAATAGAGGTGAAAACCAAGGGGAATGAAATGAAGTACCTGGATTTTCAGAGCAGAGTAGAGCATTCAGACCTGCCTGCTTGGTGCTCAAGGGAATGAACAATTCTTTGCTGTGATGTGCCAGAATAGCAGGAGCTAGGAGAAAGTCTCAAGAGTCACCAGGAACACTTTCTCAAAGCAGAGAAATGGAACAAAAAAGACTGCAAATAGAACAAAAAAAGACTGCAAAATTTTTACAATAGAGCAATAGAAATGCAACAATATGTTGAATGTCAAAGCACAGCAGTTTCCCATCATTTACCGGTGAACTAACAGCAAAACCCTCAGCTTTAACTAACTGCAAGATAGGGAGAGAAAAGAAAGTCTGTGGTTAGTTGGACTGTGAAACACCAGCTTGAAGAAGTTGTAGAAGAGGCAAGTAAAGAGTCAAGATGCATCAGGCAAACTATTTCTAGTTTTCCACTTCAAATGCTATTATGTACGAGCCCATCTACAATATTGCTGTAATTCTAGCCACCGACTTCAAATTCATCTATTTTGAGTCAGGTATATTTAGCAACATAAGAGGATCTCCTTTCTGTTCTATTTCTTGAGATAATACAGTGATTTAATTGATTCAAACCTAATGAGAGACAAGATGAGAGAAAATTAAAATATAAGGGTAGTAAACAAACGGGAGAAGCTTCTTGTGTCAGAACTTGATTATGCTGGTGCAAGATCACTTGAACATCAAAGGGCAATCAATGAGTTTAGTCCAATAGTAAGAAGACCCTTTTATAATATAAAACAAATGGATGAGCACAAGAAGACTAAAGGACATTCATAGAACATTTTAAGGAAACACATTTCTCAATGTATCATATGTTTTTTTCTTATTTTTCACAGTTCATTTTTAATATACATCAATTATTTTAATTCAATGATCTGGGATTTTTTAGCTTAATATACCTTTACTTTCTCCAGTCTAATGCAGCAAAATATTCTTTTTCTTGCTGTATCAGAGAGAAACTGATATTATAGAGACAACCCATTTTAAAACTGAGAGAATAATATTGATATGGAGTATTAATCCACTTCATAATAGAGGATCTGAAACGTTATTTTGCATTCCACTAGATTTCTCAGACAATATACCTGAGAAAGACAACCAAACTTTTGGTCAACAGGACTTCCTCCTCACCTCCATCTTTATGACCAAAAAAAATGCAATTGGCTGATAAATAAAATAGAAAACACTTCCAACATATGGAAACATTTTAATATTCTACTGCAGACTATAGAGACAATCAACTGAAAGGAAACAACTTTAAATCTCTAGGTATTTGAGAATGATAAATGAAAACAACTTCTGAAACTTTGATAGGCAAGGAGGACAACTGATGGAACAACTTTAATTTTCCATTTAACCTCTCAATAAACAGTCTGTATGACAGGACAGGGTGCACACCTAAGAAGCCTGCAGATGATGCCAAGCCAGAAGGTCTTGGGAAAAGCAAGTAATATTGCATTTCCAAGAAACAGGACTCTCGTTCAGAGGGACCATGACAACTGGTAAAGGAAGCCAACAGGAAACTTGTGAAGTTTAAATTGCTTGAGGAAGAGTATAAATAAAAAAAAAGTAATCGAAATATAAGGATTATCAGAATATTGCTTTGATTTCATCTATGAATAGCTAATAAAATGTGATTATTTTTAGCTGGAGAGGTGAATGGGGAGAAAATATGCTAGAGACCCATAAAATGAATCATGCCCTGCAGAGGTTAACACACTGTTCTCTGTCTCTTTCAGTAACAACAGCGAGCAGCAAAGGAAATTAGGTGCAACACTTTCAGAACAAAATTTTAAAAAAAATAACAAAAACCCCATGCACACGTCTCAAAGGGTAGATTTAAGACACACAGCTCCTTTCCACAAGAACTGATGAGCTTTTAGTCCCTGGAGGTTTAAAGGATATTGAAAGATTTCTAGTGTGTAGAAAAAAACCACACCTATGGCTACGAAACACAGAAGATGTTAATTGTGTCAAGAGAACAAAGTGTGCTTGTCTGCTCTTGTCCTCCACCATAAGCACCTTCTACTGAACAGTGGTTGGAGGTGAGATGCTGTGTTGGATGGACCTCTGAACAAACACAGCTGCGCTCAATCCTTGATAGGTCCCCTGTTGATCCTCTTCAGTTTTAAGCGAAACTGTGAAGATTACAACCTCCTCTTCCCTCTCCTGCACACCCATTTTCACTCAAAGAAAGTCTAGGCATGTGTCCTGCATGTGTTACAAGAGGTATCTGACATGGACAATCAAAGCAGCAGGAGACAGGGAAAAATGCAGGGTGCAAGCAAGGATAATTCTGATGCAGTCATTGTGCTCTAACCCTCATTCCAGAATCAAACCCTAATTCGGGAGAACACTGGCTATCTGCTTAAATGTATGGTGACTCATTGATGTGAAATGGGAAAAATAATAACACCTATTTTTCCCTTGATCTTTCCATTTCGATTGTGTTTGTGTAATACCTAACACAAAGGGAATACATCATCATTTGAAGCTTCTAGTGCTAGTACTAGTGTTATTACTATTATTATTAGGTTGCAACCTTTAGCAGTGAGGACTTATAACCTAGAGTGCTCAATGCAAGCAGCAGAAGAGGAGGTTGTAATTCAGTTCAGACAATTATTTTGCAAATGAGTTCCTTTCTAGCGCCCCAGACATAACAAATCTATTTTTCAATGTCTCTTTTATTTCAATTCCTACTATCTAAGCCTAATCCCCCTTACAAAACTGGAGGGGGGAGGACGCAAAGAAAGGGGCAGAGGAGAAAAAGGGTTTAATGCCTATAACAATGTTTGTTTACAAAGACAGAAATAGTTATGTTAAATAGCATTTTTGTATCCTTGTACTTTTGTATAGCACTTTTGTATCCTGTGTGTTTATCCTATTCTTGCATTAATAATGAGTTCATTTGTCTAAGTGTTTGCTATCCTCCCTTAAGCCAATAATACAGTTTGGAAAATCGAGTTATTGCATTCCTATTGTGGCACATATACCATGTTTAACACTAAGAAAAAATGAGATTTCTTGGAAAGTTAGTCAGTTTTTGGCTTCATTGCATAATTAAAAGCAAATACTAATTTTTTAACATAAACTCACAAGCTTTTAGCAAAGGAAACTATTTTAATAAATGTGGAAAGACAAATAATCATTATAAAACTACATGTTCAATTTGAAAATCCAGAGGGGATAGTAAACAGTTGTTTATTTTTAATTTTTTAAAATAAAAGCAGGCTTTTTGGAAAAATTGTGCACTCCCTCAGTTTTTCTAGGATAAGTACATCTAGGTTTTAATTTATTTTTAATTACAATATCAATGGTTAAAGACACAATTTTCTTGTTTGCGGAGTAATAATTTGCTAGTGCAACAAGTACTGCAGATCAGAGAGAAAGATTCTATAGCTACATCATGTAATGTCTTAAGAAGATCATGATATGATCACAATCCAGTATGAAAATTGAAAAGCTCTGCTTACCTCCTGTGGAAGCAGAAACATCCCAGCAAGAATTTTCATGGACTCTTGCAAGAGATAAATACCAAGTCAAAGCAAAGAAGTTTCTTTACTTACATGAAGTTCTGTTTCCCTTCTCTTCTTGTTACAAGGTAAGCACACAGATGCAGATGTGGAGTCTGCAGAGGAAGACCAGTCTGAAGCCTTTTAGAGGTCAGATCCATGTCCTTTGGAAGATCACACATTTTGTGTCTATTTGCCAACATGGACAACACAATAAAAATTCTTACTTTGCTGAATAGGAGTTGTCTCGATTGGCTGAATGGAAACATGAGTTTATTGCTACTACTGTGAGTACACTCATGTCTGTTTCTTTATTTGGAATCCTAACCCTGCATTTATACAGAAAGAAGAAGAGATGGAACAGAGGTTAGGACAGGTGAATTTCCTTGTGATTGAGCAACATAATAAATTGCAATTTTCAGTTCTTCATATCATTCCTCGTTCATTGGCTTTATGCCCCATTTTTTTCATTGAGGGATTATACTTTTCCTTAGTCAAATTTGTTATCAATGTGGAAGCTAAATCTATCGCTACACACATATTCTTTGATCACTTAGTGATATGGTTTGAAGCTGGCTCCCTGCCAAGTCTCCAAACCTTACCACCAGAAGTCCCCACCCCCCGCCAAAACCTCAGGGAGAAGAGGGAGGAAAAAAAAACCTAAGAAAACCCGAAACGAGAGAGAGACAGCTAAAGTGATATATATAAATATATTTACACTTATATACAATTAAAATATATACAATTTCCCAAGGAAAGGGAAGGGGGAAGGGAAAAGGAACCAAACCAAAAATAAAATATATATATATGTATCCTGATTAGTGACCCAATATCTAACAACTAAAAGAGTTAGAGAAGAAATAGCTCACTACTCTCCTTGGGACAACCGAGAGTCACTCCGGAACGATCGCCGGCAACCTCTGTCTCCCAAGGTCGGCAAGGCCTAACCAGGCCTCGCTCCCCAACACGGCAGAGTCAACAGCAGGGAACCTGCAAAGGCCTCTCCTCCTCTCTTCTTATAATCTGGCTTACGTAAAAATTGTAGGGAATACTGGGTAAATCTGGACCCTTCCTTGGTTGCAAACTGGTCACCAAGGAAGGCCTAGCCCAAACCACCACACTTAGATACAAGTTTTCCTTGTTTGTATTGTTTGCCACATACATTCTTGGAAATAAAATTCTTTGTTTGATATTAAGATTTTCCAAACTACAAGGAAAATCTGATCCAGAAAAAGGCATTTAGCACTTCCCAAACAGTGAAAATCCTATCCATTTCTGCTAAACTTGGAGACTTTAGATTCCATTTTTTTCCCTTTCAAATTAAAAATACATATTTGGAAAGATGGTAACCTAACTTAACAGAAGATAACTCTTCAAATCTAAGTCATAGAACTGTGCACTGTTTTTCACAACTAACTCCAAATCAAGAAAAATAGCTGCCCTTCAGAATATACAGCACCATCAGCTCTCTGCAATACAAGGCTTTAATCTTCTAATGCTTTTAAACATTATGCCCAGTCCTGCAGCTTTTAATCACTCCTTTCTCAAAAAACATTGGCGTATTTAGAGACATCTCAGCCATAGAATCACAGGATCACAGAATCAAGTAGGTTGGAAAACACCTCTGAGATCATCAAGTCCAACACATGACCAAACACCACCATGTCAACTAGACCATGGCACTGAGTGCCACGTCCAGCCTTTCCTTAAACACCCCAGGGAATGGTGACTCCACCACCTCCCTGGGCAGCCCATTCCAATAACTAATCTTTCTGTGAAGAATTTCTTCCTAGTGTCCAAAACTCCTCTGGTGCAGCTCAAGACTATGTCCTCTTGTCCTACCACTATGTGACTGGGAGAAGTGGCCGAACCCCCGCTGGCTACAACCTCTTTTCCACCTGCAGTCTGGCCTCCCAAGAAAAGACATAGCAGAAGTAGGTGTGCAAACCCTTCGTTTTTGTCCATTTGCAAGCATCTGCAGGACTGTCAAGTAGGAGTTTTTAATGTGAGCAAGAGTGAAAAAGTTCTAAGGACAAAGTCACTTCAGAATTACTATAATGGCAAAAGGACTATTATGAAAATTGCAGCTAACTGCTCTGTATTTTATAAGAAAATAACTCTCAAAATCCACTTCAGGATCCATTGTTAGCACCCTCAAGTCTCTTTGATATACTAACTAAATCTAGGACATCAGAGCTACCCAGATCTGCATCTTATTACCAGGAGACCAGCACAACAGTTAATATTTCATATTTTGGGGGGTCTTTTAAATTGTTTTTATCTACCTAACCAGAATGTGCTCTGATTCCCCTTCAGGGAAGCAGTAATTTCCTTCTAATTTGTGCAAGACACTAGTCAGCTTCATAAAAAGACTGCACAACACAACTAAACAGGGATTTGGATACTGCAGTGAATTTGAGAAGCCTCAAGAAGCCAAGGGAGATACTCAAGATTTAAGAATAGAGTTGAATATTCCCATGAATTAGAGGTTTTTTTACCCTTGAATTACTTATGATATTTCAACTGGTGATCCTCAGAAGCAGTCAGACTTTTCAAAATCCCACTCTTGGATTGGGGTCTTCCTGCTGAACACAGCACTTAATATCTTCTATATTATATTTTCCTGCATAAAGGAGTAATTTTTTGTGTTCCCAAAGCTGGTTACTAAAAGGTTATTTTCATATTTATAGCCAGCTTCCTTATTCTATTTGTATAAAAGTTAAAGGGCAGTCCTCGCTGCCACCATGACAGCTTATAAACCTACGCGGGCAAGAGGTGCGCCCTACATGCCCAGTTTCTACAACATCCTGTTTATGTCCAACTGCGTGGCCAGTCGGAGAGAGGAGCCAACTCAGCCCATGCCCTTCCCTTTCAGGATCTGTACACCTTCTCCTAGCCTGGATAAGGATCCTATAGTCCCTAAGAATTCAGCAGCAGTCTGACCTAACAGGTAAATTAAGCCTGCTTTTAGTAGAGGCTGGACAAGGTGACCTCCCAAGCTCCCTTCCAGCCCATATTGTTCTACGATAATATTCTTCCTGCCCCTCCCAGCAGATCATGTCCCCAGCAAAGAGCTTG
The DNA here is from genome assembly GCF_001604755.1 of Lepidothrix coronata. Lineage (NCBI taxonomy): Eukaryota > Metazoa > Chordata > Aves > Passeriformes > Pipridae > Lepidothrix > Lepidothrix coronata. The sequence continues at coordinate 3,012,925 of NW_016690289.1, forward strand.
GCCCCGCACTGCCACAGGTGCCACCACCTATTCCCTACTGCTGAAAACCAACACCTTATCTCTGTTCCCCTTCCCATACCAGCCAAGCCTTCCAGTCATTCCAATGTCTAGCATATATGCCATCTAACCAAGTGGATTCTCTCATTCTTACACTATTTCTGTTCCTTGCCTAAACATTGCACTACTGAGAAAAGAGGTCCTGACATCTATCTAGGCTCACACAAGGACTGCGAAACACAGCAGAATAGATTCAATGGCTGAAAACCAAGAACATCAACTACTTGACAATCACCTGGTTAAGGTAACCTGCATGAGTCATTTACCTACACAGAAGCACTTGTTTCTGGTATCAAACACCCTACCTAAGCAGCCAGGGCTTCCTGCTATTAGACAATCAAAATAGCCACAGACTGGGAAAAATTTAGAGGGATGGTGAGAAACACATACTTTTAGGGTAGTAAAATCTCGCCTTAGAAATCACTGGTTTTCCTGGCCTATCTTTCTTTTTTATATAATCCAATATATTTTATTTTTGTTTAGCATTTTATATCTTCCTAGGGCTTCATTTTTAGGGCTTTATTCCTACACCTTCCCTAAAATTCTTACTGAAACATGACTGATATTTTTCCTCATTGATGGTTACCAGGCTTTACATGTGGGAAAACCTCCTGCCTGATGCTTACAAAGTCATGCATATCATTCACATGATCCTCAGCAATGTCAGGCCTTATCAAACTTCAGCCACACAGTCCCCTGTGGGAAGTTCCCTTAGAAATTGTACAGCAGTTGGGACAATAATCTCCTCTGAACAGATTTTCCATCAGTTGTATATCTGTGATACAAAGTCAGATATGGCTTCTAATCTTCAAGCAGTTTGACTTAACTCGTGGGACTCCACAACTGTGAGCCCTTTCTCTCCTCTGCATTACTTTAATATTTGAAGCACAAAATCCTTTTGAAGTTAGGATGCTTTAAATTCTGCCTTTGCTTATCAAGGGACCTCATTAGTGTCAGTCTTCTAAGTTATCAACAGGCGAAGGGAAGCTCCACATGACTGTATGCTACTTTTTGGCACACTGCATTGTATGTTCATTATATAACTAAGACGCTCCCCAGCTTGAACCAATATGGTAACAGAATCTTTACTTTGGTACAGATGTATTCAAAATAAAACTCAAAGTCTTGCTTCTTGTCTTGAAATTCTTAGCACAAAAAAAGATGGTGAAGCTTGCTGTTTCCTCCGTGCTTTCACGTGACTTAGAGTCTAACACAAAAAATCAAGCAGCAGAAGCAGAGAGTGGTCAAGTCTCTGGAACGGAAGGTCCAAATCCACATTTCCTTTTCCATCTCATCCTGCCTTGTGGACCCTCAGAAGTACAAAGAGAAGAGATTGTTCAACTGTGTACCTTGAAATGGAATCCACTATTGGGCAACTGCCCTCAGCCACCAGGTAGGCTTGAGTGTGGCAGTCACTACCCTGAGCAGCTCTTCACTATAAGAGTAGACACTCTCACATTTTTTAATTAGATTCCTGTTGTTTCTTAGGATATTGCTTGCTTTCAAGTAACTACTAAAACTATGGCACAGGCAGAACAACCTCTAATTCCTGATCCCCACCAAAGTAAATTCTTCTCAGAGTCAACGGATTGTTGAAATCACAAGTCATTCAATCACAAATTCACATATGATAGAAAACCTTAAAAAGACTTGGATCTGAGCTGTTTTAATGCAGGAGCTCAGATATATTTTATTACAGAATGGATGAGTCTCTTCCACTTTGCTTTGGAACATCAGGTAAATGTGAAGAAATACTACTACTATTAGCTGAAAAAGTAATCCCCTTCAAAATTCCTTTTCATCCAAAGCAGATCAGACCCATGGAGAGCACCTGGGGCCTTAAGTCCACTGGTGGTGCCTGTGCTGTCACATCCAGCCTGAACACCCCCATCCAACTCCAAGTTTCCCATGCCATGCTATGCCATGTTGCCACATCCCTTTCCCAATTCCCAGCCTCAGCACTATGTGTTCTGAATCAGCCTACTGATACCTCACAGCAGTTAAATAAGTCTGTATCAAGGTCTCCAAGAGCCCAGACCTAGAGGAGGTCGCACCTTGCTGGTACTGGTGTCTGGCCATGGTTACTGTCACCAGACTTGACCTGCAGATTGACTTTTTGGCTTGACCTTGGCCCTGTCTCGTTACCTTGCCTGAGGATCTAGACTCTTGCTTGAATGTGGCACCCATATTTTCCTTAATCACTTTATTGGATACTGTGAGACTGGGCACTGGCTGCAGTGGCCTCTGCTTTGCTGACCATATTTCCATGTCCCTGAGCAAACAGCTGAACTTTGCTGCTCCTGGACAGGTGGGAGTGTTTGTTTGTGGAAGGTGGAAGTCTCACTTACATCACCCTGATAGGATGTACTCTGAAAGTACAGTTCTTGGTTTTCACCTGATTTCAGGCTGCTTCCTTGACCCATCACTGCCATCTTCAATTAGGATCCTTTCCCCTAAAGTATTTCAAACTGCTTTCTAATGTACTATCTTCTCAGATATTACATTTATTCAGCCAAAACATTTATGAATACAATGACTTGATTCCTACTTGAGGAAAAACTGTAACATCTTGCATGGTACATCTCTTCCAATTTGATGTTAAACCATGAATATAGCCTTCCAATACCCTTCAATTCTCCACCTTTATGTTTTATTTTTTCCTTAACTTCTTTTTAACAGCATAATTTTTAATAAAATTGTAACATAGTTTCATATAGGGGAAGAGCTATCTTACTCTGAAATAATCCTTTACTGAAAAGGCTATGTTATTTTTCACTGTGTTGACTTCTAGTTGCTTAGGAAACTATTATTGGTTTCAACAGCCTTTTGGGAATCAAGCTCAAATTGCCTGAATTGTCTGGTGACAGCTCACCTGTGTACACAACCCCAGGAAAAAAACAAAAATAAAAAAAATCACTAGATCTGGTCTTCCAGCATCTCGTTCACCCGTTCTACAGCTCAGAGGTAACTGGACTGCTACTCTTAGACCAAATCCTCAATACATCAAAACTGAATTTAATTTTTTATGCCTATTTCAAATCACAAAGTAATTATATTTTCCAGCCTGTTGTCTTTCTCTTCTGGTCTGAACCTTTCTTAGTTGCATAAATCCAACTTAAGCTTTTTGCTTTAGACTAACACAGAAGAGACCTTAAACAAATTGGCCTTCTTAACATCACTTCTCATTAGTTTTCACTTTCCTTTACTCTTTTCTCTAGCTCTGCCTTAACTTTTCTGACTCTGTTCATAACCTCTTGTACTTATTCCTTCTTATCTTTAGTAATTTGATTAATTTTATGCTTTCAGTAGGATTCCTGCTTCCCTATATTCTTTTATATTTTGTTTTCTGGGGCTCTAAGCTTCACATCTGACAGTGATGGCTGATAGCCAACAGCAAGCCAAGGGTGCAATGAGTTGAACTGAAATGTCATTGGTCTTGTGAAATGTCTTTTGCAGCAACTCTATTCCTCAGGCATTCAAGCATCTCACAGAAGACCACAGTTTCAGTGCAAACCCAGGGATTTTCTAAAAGCAACCTTTTAAACAGTTTCAAAATAAATGTAAGGAATAATCAAATGTGAATTTAAAAGAAAATATTTTATTCTTAAAAAACCTCTTTATTTTAGAAAAGCATCATAGAATGAAGAAATGCAGAATATTTTCTTCATTATCTTTATAATTCTCCCTTTCACTTATTTGTTTTTAAATTGAAAGTTCAAAATACTTGTGTGTCTTTCAGTTTAGAAGAATTTTTTATCTTCTGTCCAGATTTCATTTATTCCATGACTTCCCCACTTCTGAATCATCAAAATCCTTTCCTAGAGTATTTTAAACAGAAAGGAATGTAATCAATGAATAATTATTACTCATAGGGTGTTACATACTTCAGTGTTATGAATGGTGATTTTTCTTTTGCTTATTTGTTGATTTAGAGGTGAGCCCTACAGTACAACCTAGTCATCTACAAGTAAAGCTCAGAATATCTGGTGGTACTGAAGGTATTACAGAGTCTTTAAAACAGTCTACTGCCTTATCCTTTACTCTGGTCCTGAGTCATATTCTTTTTGTTGGACATTGCTCTGCACGAGAGATGTTTAAAATTTGCTCTGGCTCAATAAACTTTCTATAACAAAGGCTCAACATTAAGCTCTAGCTAATATTTGCTAGAACACTTATCACAGATTAAGGTGTGGCTACACACAATGCTGATTAAACAGCTCTTCAAAATGCAACCAAAGTTTTCCAGGAGCTAAATACAATATATACCATAGAATTCTGATCACCACTTCCAACTTTAATCCTTTTTTCCCTCTATATTTGTCTTTTTTTCCACTGTTATTAATAATATATAATAGTTATGTGTACAGATATTTTGACCCCTTTGTTAAATGATAATACCTGTAGCAATGCTATGTTTTCGTATGTTGTGGCCATTTCTCCACAGTGGCTTTGGGTATTAAGTACAGCACTGATTATCATTGCTGAAATTCACAATCCAAGTGCCAAAGTAGAGTTAGATAATGATTCTTCCCCACAAATAGACACACAGTGCCTAAAACAGGTAGTAAACTTGAAATCTATAATGGTTGATCTGCAGTAGGAACATTCTGATCTTGTCTTCAATTTTTATGACTGAAGCTACTGAAACAACTTTTAGCAAAACTAATGCTGGAAGAAAATCAGAGGCTTAAACAAGATAAAGGAAGAGAAACAACAAAAGGTCTTTTTCTGAACCTGGGACTCATTGTGTATGGAGCTGTGAATTTAAATACAAGATAACTAATAGCTGAATGATAATTATGACCTCAGTTGCAGAGTCATAGTATGGGAGAGCAGGTTTACAGTTTCAAATAATAATTTCTAGTATATTAATTATGCAAAAGGTTGCATGCAAATGAAATTTCAACTCTTAAAATGTCAAATAACGGGAAATCATTTTGGGAATTAAATAATGACTTCTTTGCAAATGTCAAATTACTAAAAACAACACAACATTCTCCAGAAATCTTGTACTAACAGGTCACTTAACTGGGTAAAGATACTGATTTAGGAAAAAAAAGTCTCTCAGCTGCTAGTTACAAATAGATAATTTCAAGCAAAATATGCCACTTCCTACACCAAATGCTTTTGATTATTCATGTTGAAGACAGAGTATATTCGTTTGGAGAAAGACCATTTCGAAGAAGTAGTGATGTGAGAAGAAAATATATTTTTTATTTCACAATCTATTGTAACTGTTCAGATGAGAAAACAAGAGAAGTTGTCACCAAAGTGTTATTTTGTCATAAAAATGAAATGAGCTCAGTAGACTGCATCAAAGACTCAGGTCTGGTTTAATTTATTCCGTATCACCTCAGAACAGATATATTTACAGAATTTAATCCAATAAGCTAAGTAGTCTATGGAAATCATCTTCACTGCCTATGAACTGTTCTGTTCACTGAGTTCTTGAATTTCTCTTAAACTTTAATCTTTCATGTCACACAATACATCTGTATTGGCAATGTAGACTGTCCAGATTATGGTAGGAGTGTGAAGGGGCACAAAGGACAGCAAAATAAGATCATCCAACATTTATTGCCTTGCTCTTTCTTCCTAAGAAATGAAAGGTAGAAGGAACTGTTGAAAAGTTTCTGTCTAGAAGTTGTCATGGACTTTTGCACATTCATGTCAGCCAAATAAGGAGGGATACTTTTCCATTTTTATGCATGTGATTTGATCTTAGTAATTAAAATCAGAGGTCCAGAATGTGGTGGTTTGGACCTTGGTTTTTCCCCCAGAGGCTGAGAAGTGGTAACCCCCAGGGGTGGTAACACTTGAGATTTGTCCAATCTGCGCTCCCGCAAAAATGTAAACATATCACAAGCACCGGAAGAGATGAGTTTTAGTTGGTTGTGGAAGGGTGGTGGCCATGTTGTAGAGCCACGAGGAAGGGGCTCAGAGCCCCTCAGGGCCTCCGGGACCCCTCAGCCCCAATTGGGGGCTACAGAGACTTGGAACAGTGCTAGACTGGACTAAGTGTCTGTAGTTAAGCCGGGAGATGTTTTCTCCAAAGTGGGCAGCAGAGACAGAGCAGAAAGCAGAGACGCAGCGTCCGGAGACTCTGGCTAAGAGCCAGGACAGATAAGACCTGAACTGGAGAGGCAACAGAGACATGCAGCATCCCAGAAAGGACTCCTGGAAATGGAGAGAGAGGGAGTCAGCAGTTGAGTTCTACAGAGTTCTGGGGGTAAGAACTGTACTAGACCCCCAAACTCCTTTGAGACCTCTGAGAAAGGAGGAGTAGATGGACTCCTATTTGAGAGGAGCCTTGGAGCAGTTTTGGACAGCAGCACCGGAGAGAGAGGAGCTGAGAAGCTCAAAAGACATCCCAGAGCTGGACCGGGACGGCCAGATGGAATGCAGAGGGGTTGACCTTGGCTCCCCCCTCGCACTGCTGCCACGGTGGCAGCCTGAGAACAGGGCACAGAGGCCCTGCAGGAGCTTGAGTCTCCTGGAGATACCAGACCTTCATGAAGATCCCCTGCGTCTCGTGATATGACCGTGGTGAAACGACCTTGTCTGGGGTGACGAAGCCCACGGAAGACCCCTCAGTTAGAGGCGATGGGGCCGAGGGAGCTTGGATACCTCCCTTGTGAGTGCTGGCAGAGATCCAGCTATCAGCTGCTGCATGTAGAGAGGACCTGCTGCCTTAGAAGATGCTGCTTAGAGACTGGAAGGGATCTGTCCTTCTTTCCCTCCTGGACTTTTATTTGGAGGGGAGAAGAGATCTGATCATTGTAAATACGTGTCATGGTAGAGATATTGTAATCGTGTGTATAATGTATTATGATATTTATTTGTATAGTCATTGTAATATATTCCCTTTCCCCCATTCTGAGTCTGGTGTGTTTTGTCTGGAAAAACCCATCTCACATTAGGTTGAGATGTGGGAGGGGGCTTAGACTAGGGAATTGGATTTTGGGGCTATCTCAAACCATGACACAGAATTTTAGAACCTGAACCACATCTATACAGAAAGGCATTATTATATCATGTGATACATCAGCTCATTCATTTATTTTAAAGAAATATGAAGAGGAAACATGCTAAACAGAACCTGAGGAAAGATATCCCTCTAGCTATCAACAGCAATGTATTTCATGAATATTTCTTATTTTCCAGTGTTAGATTATCCACCAAAATTCAGATTTAAAATGTAATTTGTTTTGCAATGGGATAGTATTTGGGAACTATAATATGACTCCAGCATCAGAATTATTGATTCAAATATGACAGCTATAGATATACAGAGGGACTCAAATGTCTTCTAATCTACTCCCTACATTTTAGCAGATCACGTGTATCTAAGTAATTTGTACAGATACTTCTCTAACCTTTTCATATTTACTTAGAGTGAAAGAGATTCCAACACTTTTCTAGGTCCTGGTACAAGGTAGTTTTACTATCTTAACAATGAGAGAGTTTTACCACTATCTAATCTTTGTTTTTCCCATTAAATTGTTTTCAGCTGATCATGTTCTAAGGAGATATTTATAGCCTTATGAAAACCATACTTTCCATAACCACAGAGGAAGACTCCTGTGATCTCTCTCCTTGTCATGCCCTCCCTCAGCAAAGGAGCAAATCCAGTTTCTTTTGTCTTCTTGATCTTGTACCTAAGGAAAATTTGTGTGAAAAAAGAGTTTTAAACGTAGTCATGGTATTTCAACTCAGCTTCTACCAACACTGAAGAGACCAGAAGACGGGTGAGTTCTAAGGTCACTGCAGCTGTCAGCCTTGGAGGAATTTCTCTGAAAAGCAGAGAAGCCTCCCAGTCAGATTGCTGGCATATATTGTGTCTTGGGAGCTCTAAGTCAAATGCTCAAATGACAGTGAGTGAGGCTTCTAGCAGAATTTTGGCACTAACATGCCTTCAATGGCCCTTATCTGTTTGGAATTGGGAGTTCTGTCAGAGAGGTTTGTTGATGTCTACTTCTTTGTTTCCTGTTTTTCCTGAATTTTGTTATTGATCGGAAGACACATATATGGAGATTTCCTTATTTCTTTATCCATTTATTTTGTATGGTTTTATTAGTACAGTTCTATCTTCAGAACGCCTCTTTCAATTTCAGCTTTCTGAATGCCTTCCAGAAAACCTCATCTACCATATTAGGAGAGATATCAAGTACATGGTCTTCATAATATCTGTGAAACTCTACTTATTCTATGAACATTGTACAAGGACTTCCTGTCTGCTCAAATGTGGACGTGAGAGTGAGCGAAAGTAACTGGAGCAAGAGTCACTGGATGGTTTTATGGAATAAATTCTAGGTGAGTTTAGCATACTCCTTCTGTCCCAAGGAATACACAACCTCAATAGTCAAGACACAAAGAATGATCAGATTTAAATTAAGATACAAGATAGCAGAGATATCAACTGTAGATATTATTATCACATCATTATCAACTGATAGAAAAATGATTCTCCAATTATTTTCAGTCACCTATAAAGACACATTGAATCTTAAACACCTTAAAACGTCTCAAGCTGAAAGAGGCAAAATGAAGGCCAGTGTATTTGCATGCTTTGTATTATACTGGATTGAAGTTGGGAGTGCTTCAGAACCAAGAAAATCACTCTGCCAATGAACAAGAAAGGGTCAGGGAAGATTTTCATGGGTCGTTTTTGAATATAACTCTGAGCAGGCCAGGTAAAACTAAAGAAATATGCTCACACAGCCTGTGTAGAACATAAAATGCTCAACATGAAGTATAGCTTTTTAGATGAGCCTATGAGTGAGTAGGTGCAAAGGCCTGTACAGCAGATACCAAGCTAGAACTTATTCCAGGTGTTCTGCAATATGGAAGTGCTCATTTCACATCAATTGCAAGTTGCCATTGATAGGATAGACATGAGCTGCTTGGAGCAATTGCTAGAAAAGGCATTGCTCCCTCAAGGAGATCATAAGGATGTAATAGATGTAGTCATTGTCTACTTGTACTTCAATCTTCATATTACTCATCCTGTTGCTGCTTTTCTCTCCACTGTATCTTACATTTGGCTATTTGGAGTTTTATTTCCACTCAGAGCGACATCCTTTTTCATCAGTCCATTGTTAGTCAGTCTTTTCCATCCTGGCATCTACGTATAACTGCACCCTGGCTATCTCTTCTCCCCAGGTTATTTTATGAGTTTGGGGTTTTTTCCCTGTGTTATTTTTCTCATTCTCTTTCTCCAACCCACATCCATTTATTTCCTTTCCTGCCTTCCCTCTTGCTCATATAAGAAATCCTGCTCCCCTTAATTAAGCACAAGAAATTCTGGGGCAAGAAGACATGAGTGGTAAGAAGGATCATCCCCATCTCATCCGCTCTCTTAGAATTTAGGAAGTCATCTTAGAATTAAGTGCAACTGCAGATAAAGGGTACATGATAGTAACGTATCTTTCGCTAGAATTTTTTGATGCTGTTAGTTTTATGCTTTTTGCTCATTGTACAGCTTGGGAACTTGAATCATACTGCTAAAGTATAGAGGAATCAAAGCTATTGATTCTGACAAGAAGAAATATGGTTTTTCAATACCTAAGCAGCAATGAAGAACAAGGTGCAAATATTGATTCGGTATATTGCTATCATTCTTTACTTAAGAGTGTTCACTGAGACAGTGATGTGAGTGGTCAATGGTGTTACAATAGTTATCAGTGTAGCATGGACTGTAGCTGACCTGAGACTAAGACAGCCATTAACATCCTTTGAAATAAAATCATTATATATATATATATATCCAGAGCTAAATTTAGATAATGCTGTTTATCAGCACGCTTGAGGAATAAGTGTGGTAGGACAGTTGAGTAGATTTTTCCTTTTAATACAATAAACTGCTACTGCATTTTACCACAGAATGATATCTTGGAGCACAGATATATAGGGAAAAAAACCACCGTGTACCATATGTCAGGATCCAACCCAGCATCACGTCTTTACCTCTTCTGGTTTACTTCTGCTTTTTTCTCTCTTTTCACACTGAAATGGGAAGTTTGCTTATAATAGGTAATTAAGAACCTAATACTTGGATTCTTAATCCTACAGTAAGAGGGAAGAATATGTTGGAGATATATAACAGAGATAAGAGATCGTTTTCTATGCCTATATTAGGCTTATACTCTGTAATTTGCTTTGCCACATGGCACATTGCACACAGTTACTCTTCAGATGGCCTCATTTTTCCAGTGGTAAAATCTGCAAGCATTGGACATACATAAAATGGGCTGTGCAAATGAGCATAGAATTTTGTTACACAGCCAAAATGGCTTAGCTCCAGCACATTGTAGGTAAATATTGTAACACTCAAACAACACAGTCACCCCACCTCACTTTAAAATTTCAGATAATGGACTAAGTGAACTCTCTGCTGGGAGAAAACATAAACAGCCAACACAAGTTGTGACTTTATAGTGTTGCTCATAATTAACTGTTCCCAGGTGTTTTTACATGACCGCAGTTAATTAACCACTCTTGCATAGTATTTCATGGTTAACAAAGAGTTCTTTGAGATGCTTGGTAATAACTCCCAGTATTTAAAATAGGGATAACAATTCAGTCTTTTTAAAACTCTGTTTTTCTAGATAAGTGGACCAAAAAAAAAGAGGAAGAAGGTTGTCAGAAATGGCTAGAAATTGTCAGAAAGCTTTCATCAGCCTAATGGAGCCCATAAATGATGGCAAAACACAAGATAATGGTGTACTTGCAAGCCTTCATCTTTAATGATGCTGAAATTTGAGACCATTTTATTTGTACATTTGTAAAACTGGTATAAGAATCCTTAGAAGCAGTACGGTCAATACTACTCTTTTCTTAAGCTAAGGGGCTTTGTACTTTCAAGGTTGTTATGCAGTGTTGCTAGACTGAAAGCAAGGCATTTTTTAAAACAATTCATACAGGAACAAGGCAGACAACTGTGCAATAGGGAGGACTCTCACTGCAGAGGTGTGAAGAACACAGAACACAGGGCTGAGTTTCCCTGAAGAGAGTGGGACCAGCTAGACAGTCTGGGACTGGGTTTGTAAATCAGTGTGGAGGCAGAGGAGATGTGTGGAAGGCAGTTAATGACAGAAGTCTGACTCTGAAAGTGACTGAGTGAGAGGAGACTGAGGGAAGATCTCATTATGGTCTTCAGCATCCTCACGAGGAGAAGAGAAGGGGCATACACTGATCCCTGCAGTCTCATGATCAGTGACAGGACTCAAGGAAATAGCATGAGCTGAATCGGGAGATTTAAATTGGATATCAGGAAAAGGTTTTTCACCCAGAAGTAGCTGAGCACTGGAACAGGCTCCCTAGGAAGTGGTCACAGCACCAATCCTGACAGAGTTCAAGAAGCATTTGGACAATGCTCTCAGGCACACGTGATTCTTGGGGCTGTCCTGTGCAGGGCCAGGAGTTGAACTCAATGATCCTGATGGGTGCCTTCCAACTCAACATATTCTATGATTATGGGATTCTATGAATCAGGGAGATGCTATGGCTGAGCACTGAATTGGGAAGATCTGGAGGGCAGGAAAAGAGTTATGAGCTCCCAAGAAAGAAAAAAGGGATAAGGATTTTTAAGGATGTGAGCTAGGTCTCTTATATCCTCATATAAGGATATGTTGCTGGGCAACAAAGTTGGAAATAAAAATGGAGGAAGGATTAGAAAGCAAGGACAAAAGACAATATACACAGGAATGTCACAGTGCTCTCAGGTGTTCTTCTGCTGCCCTTCATGAGGGTGTCACTGCACAGTCCCTTTATGTTCTCTTTGGTCTTTCTCGATTTCTCTATTCAGCTGGGATAATTCATTCAATAGACAGGTTTTTCTTCTAGGCAGATAATGATCTAGATAGGTGATCTTTCCTCATTTTAGTCAGACAATTTTACATTTGTTCACATATTGTTGTTAAGCAGACTATTCTGACAGAGGACACGTGGTCTACAGGAAGGTGTCTCTGTCCATGGCAGAGGGATTAGAACTAGATGATCTTTAAGAACACTTCCAACTCAAATCATTCTATAATTATGTGATTCTGTGATATAAAAATAAACAATGCTTCTTCATAGAAAGTGCTCTGATTTTTAGACACAAAACCTCAACTGGATATGCAACATTACTGAATACTTTGGAAAAGCAGAGTTTGTAGCATTTGTACCTTTTTAACAATAGACGAAAGGAGGGAAAATTTTATTGCCTTGTTTTCTTCCTTCTTTTTGTAGTATGCTGGTTTTGGCAGGGATGAAGTTAATTTTCTTCATAACAGCTGGTATCAAGACCAGGTTTTGAATTTGTGCTGGAAATAGCATTGATAATATTGGGATGTTTTCATTACCACTGAGCAACACTATTAATATTAATTATTAACTGGAGGCTTTTGTGCACAAACTCCTCATATTCCAGGCATGTAGACGCCTTCACTGGAAAAGTGGCTAGGTAGGAGTAGAAGTAGCTGGTAGGGATTGACTCTCTTGAGGGACAAGAGGCTTTGCAGAGGGATCTAGATAGACTGAAACCCTGCAAAGAGCAAGGAGTCGGACTTGATGATGCTTAAGGATCCTTTCCAACTCAATATATTCTATGTTACTATCATTCTAAGTCCAAATGCTGGATCCTGCACCTAGGCTGGAGTAGCACTGGGCACAAGTACAAACTGGGAGAAGAGTGGCTGGAGAGCAGCGTGACAGAAGGGACCTGGGGGTGCTAGTCAACAGCAGCTTGATGTGAGTCAGCAGTGTGTGCCCCAGCAGCCCAGAGCCCAAACCCCATCCTGGGGTGCATCACACATGGCATCGCAGCCGGCCAAGAGAGGCGATTATCCCTCTGTATTTAGTGTTGGTGCAGCCTCACCTTGAATGTTGTGTGCAGTGCTGGGCCCCACCATTTAAGAAGGATGTGAAGGTCCTTGAATATGCCCAGAGGAGGGCAACAAAGCTGGAATGGCCTTTGAGGAGTGGCTGAGGACTTTGGAGTTTGGAGAAAATGAGGTTGAGGGGTTACCTCATTGCTCTCTATAGCTCCCTGAGGAGGGAAAGGGGAGAGGGAGGTGCTGAGCTCTTCTCCCTGGGATTCAGTGATAGGACACAGAGGAGTGGTTCAAAGGGGAGGTTCAGATGACATTAGGAGCATTTCTTTACTGAGAGAGTGGTCAAACACTGGAACAGGCTTCCTAGAGAGGTGGTGACTGACCTAAGCCTGTCAGTGTCTAAGAGGCATTTGGACAATGCCCTTAATAACATGCTGTTATTTTTGGCCAGCCCTGAAGAGGTTGGGTAGTAGGACTAGATTCATGCTGAAAGTCCCTTCCAACTGCAGTAGTCTATTCTACTCTATTCTACTCTATTCTATATTCTGTACACAATGATAGATTACACAAAAGCCAGGGTTTGTTGCTGTTTGATATTTTGGTCAGAAACAGTTGACAAATAAGAAAAATGGATAAAGAGAGGGAGCCAAAATGCCCCGTATTTGTAAATGAGAACTTAAAGACATCCCTCAAGAGGTTGATTTTAACACCTGGAGCAGAAGTATTTTGAGTACTGGGACATGAGAAAATAAGAATTCTTCTTCCTTCTCTCATGTGAGTTTTGAGGGCAACTTTTTTGGTTTTGTGTATTCCTTATTTTTTATTTTTGCTCATGTATATTGGTATAATTATGGTATAATTTAGTCAGATTAAAACACAAAAACAAAACCAACCAAGCAACCAACCAAAACACACACAAAAAAAAAAAAAAAACAAAAAAAAAAACAAAACAAAAAAAAAAACCCACCAAACCACCCACCCACACTTTGCCAGACTCCTGTGCTGCCATTTTCTCTGAAAATCTTATTTATTTTTTGGTGACTTCTAGTCTATTGTGAGCAAATATGGAAGAAAATAAATGCCCTGACTGAAGACAGACTGAAAAGGACCAGATGAAGGTTGAGTGGGGCTGCTCATCCATACGTAGTATTTTCCTGAAGAATTCTTTTTCTTGATAAAAAAGGCTGTAAGCAAGAAGTTGTTAAAAAACTCCTAAGTATTGATGTGAGGAAATGCAGCAGCAAGGGGATTAGGAGACTATCTTTAAAGCATAGCTTGCAGTAAGAAGACAACTATGACTCACACATCTGTGCTGTCCTCAAAGAACTTAGCATTGTAATCAACAGTATATACATTTGTGTCTTTTCCACCAGGTAAACCAGAAAAGGTTTAGTCACATTTTCCATTCATCCCTCAAATTCTGTAAGATCAGTATGTCCCACAGTTACTTTAGATTCAGCAGTACTGCCTTTCAGTTCATATTATTGTAAGTTCCTAGTGACTGCATTCTGGGAAGATATTTTCTGCCTGGTTTGGGTTTCTGTGCGTACTTTCTAATTAAAATGTACAGAATAGTTGGCTAAAATCCTATACTCCCTCTATATCACTACATTATTACTAATAATAATAATATCATGTGTTTTAATCCTAATTTCCTAAGGAATTTTGTTTGAATGAGTTTTCGATTTTTCATTCAGTCCTAAAAGCTTTTGATTCCTTTCTAAACTTCATTTGACAGGACGGTAGAGCTATCAAAGGTACACATCTGCTTCAAGTGTCGTGAAACTTGAGAAGGGGTGAGAAGAGATGTACCAACAGCAGAGCCGGAATGTGCCCCACCATGGCAAAGGCACTCACAGACACTGGGCAGCTGTGTGTACAGCTGAGTCTGAAGGGCACAGGAAGGAATAACAGCAAAATATCCTGCTTTCCCACTGGTCAAGGGGGGAAAGGACTCAGTGGTCTCAGAAAGGACTGAGAGCACTGTAAGGGCAAGGGGTGAAGGCACTGCAGCTGAAGGAAGTGGAGATGGTGCCGGGTGTGGTGGTGAGGGTCCGTCTGATGGCACAGGGGAGGAATGCAGAACGCGAACTGTGCAATATTGTAGGGAATGGGATGCATTTCTGCAGGAAAATAGGCTTTGGTTGACCTGTCACTTAAGGGAAAAAAGTGCTCAAAACCTTCTGTTTGAAAGGAAATAAGAAATTACATTTTTTAAAATGAAATCACGGAAAAGAGACAAAACTATCTCTGGTTTTCCTTGGGTTTTATTGATTAGACTTCTTTCTCTAATCAAAATAGAAACCTAAATAGAAACCTAAACCTAAACCTAAACCTGCAAGTTGACTAATTTGTCGTTTTTCTTGGAAAATTATTTCTAACCCTATGAATTTTCTTTCTTCTTTTTCTTTTTTTCTTTTTTTCTTTTTCTTTTTCTTTCTTCTTTTTCTTTTTTTCTTTTTTTCTTTTTCTTTTTCTTTTTCTTTTTCTTTTTCTTTTTCTTTTTCTTTTTCTTTTTCTTTTTCTTTTTCTTTTTCTTTTTCTTTTTCTTTTTCTTTTTCTTTTTCTTTTTCTTTTTTTCTTTTTCTTTCTTTTTATTTTTCTTTTTTTTCTTCACCCATTTTTGGATCTGTTTAGTTTGTTGCCATTTCATTGATAGTATACTGTTGAAAAATTACTCCAGAATGCCTGCATGCCTGCCGTATCAGTCATGACCAGGTAGCAGGGCATTATTTCTGCTTCCAAATTTGCTTAAAAGTATGGATGTAAATAAAACGTTTACAGGTGTTAAATGGTCCACCACTCAGTACTGAGCTTCATGCAAAGACTCCTTGCTAAGAGTGTAAATGTTTTAATATTGTAAATGTTACATTCGATTTTTATGCATTGCCTGTACTAGGATATAGTCATCTTGATTTTTTGAAACCAGGTCAGATCTTGTTAAAGCTATCACATTAAATCACATTACCAGCATAAATAACAGATTTTTAAACTACAAGGCATAAAGGAGGAACCAAAGAGTAGTTTGGATATTTTGGCACCTCGGGTACTAGTTTACTGTTTTGTGGTAATATGGCAAATAAATCCTTCACAAACAATGAATGCTTAAAATTAAGGCTCTATAATAGTATTTAGAAGACTTGTTTCTGCTCTTGAATTTGCCATAGCTTCTGCATTTGACCCTTGGACAAGATAATTAAGGCTTTGCTCTATGTGTTTAATTCACTGTCTGTGAAGTGGTGATAATGTTACATTTGTCTAGTAGGAGATAAAAGCATTCATGTTTGTAATGAATTGAAATACCATGGTAATAAAAGACAGTGGAGGGTAAGCAAATGTGTACAGCAGCTTTGCTCCTGAAGTATCTTGTCTTTTTCCCTGGTTCCACTGGAAATACAGCAATTTTTCTTCCCTAGCAGACCTAGTATTTAGGGTATTAGTATGAATGTGCTTCTGGCCAAAATCCCACAGTAAATAAATATAGTAATCTGTAGTCTAGTTCTTGCTTCAGGCTGAATGGACTTCAAAGCTAGATCTTGTTCAGGAATTTATCTAGGCATGTTTTGAAAATCTCTAAGAATGGAGATCTCCATTCTCTCTAGGCAGCCTGTGCCAGTGCTCATACACTCTTGTGTAGGTAAATTTTCCTTCTATATGTTTGGAATTTCCCCTTTCAGTCTGAGTATTGTCTCCACTCTTTTCTTCGTGCATCTCTGGGAAGAGTCTTACTCTGTTTTCTCTTTATCATCCCTTTGGGTAGAAGAAAACAGCAATTAGATCCTCCCAAGTCTTATTTTCTTTTCTAAAAGCCATTTAGTCTTTTAGAGAAATTTGGATGAGGGGGTGGTTTTAGATTTGGTATTTTTTTAGCTCTGATGAAATAAACTGCTTTGAAACTGAACAGCAATTTAAAAGTATCTGCAAACATTATATTTTTCCTGAATTCTGGAAAGAAGTAACCCCATTGTAAATCTTAAGTGATGTCTTAATTTCACTCACAGAAGAATCACGTCACTTTCTCAGAGTCCAACTTAGTACTTGAGGTGTCTACATTATGATTAGATTTTTATATTCAAGAAAGAAATAAGTAAGAAAATCCTACTTAATGTTAAAAATAAATAATCTCTGACGAGGACCAGAAAACAGATTGGGAGAGATTCAAGGCTTGGAGGGACATCTATGGCAATTAAATGGACATTCTTATACTGGATTAGACACTACCGGATGGACAGTTTTTCCCCAGTTTCACCCCAGTTTATTGTTATGTTGTTGTGAAGTTTCATATACCCCTGTTTATTGTTGAAAATTTTATACCCTCCATATTGTCCCCTTCTTCCCTCACACTTCCCTGCTTTCCCGCTCCTCTGCACCTGATTGGCCCCGGTTTGCTGCAGTGCAGAGAGAGCTACCATTGGCCCTTTCCCCTGGAGACCCAAAGTTGCCACCCACCTTCTCCCTGTCTCCCAATCACCACTCCCCCTGAGCTGCCTGTCCCATGCTCCTCCCTAAGCCTGAGTCCACCCCCTGAAACTACCCTATTTAAATCCCTGTTTGCCTTAATAAAGTTTGGCATTGCTTCCCGACCTCTACTGTGTCCTGACCCTCATTGCAGTGCCGTGGTCCCATTTCCCTTACCCCCCGGACCGTGGCAAGTGGCGCCCAACGTGGGGCACAGTAGAGGTCTCCTGTATCAGGAGAACTCCTGTGCTGCCAATTGGGCTCAGGCATCACCAGGAGAGGTGATTGTCCCGCCGGTCCTTTCCAGCTGGACGGACGACTGTGAGCTCTGCAGCTGCACGGGTCGACGCACCAGAGAGGTGAGCAGCTGGGGACAATCCACATCCCACCCCAACACCCACAACCCCAATAAAACACCGAAGGGAGGATTTTTACCATCAGAGACTGTCGCTGAGATCCAGATAACATCAGAATGGGACTCGCGCTGTCTACCTCCCAAAAATTCGTGTACAGACGCCTCAAAGATTTTATAATTGAACATGGTCACTCTCTGGACAAAAAGTCAGCTAAAGCACTCGCCAAATGGCTGGACCGTAAAGGTCATAAGCTCGCCGATGATACCACTGTAGACAAATGGCAAGCAATCGGCTACAGCCTTTGGCGAGACAACGATAGGGGGGACCGCACGGCGAAAGAGGCACTTATTGCTTGGAGACTTGTTCTGATGGTGCTACAGCACCAAATGATGAACATGAATAGCAGCCTCCCGGAGACAAACACCACACGAACGGAGACACAAGATGGCGGGAGGGGAAAAAAATCGTCGCGGCGTGCTCAAAATGGCGTCGAGGAGGAGGGACATAAGAACCGCGTGGAGCGAAGGCGGGAAGGGGCAGCGTGGGAACCAGCAGCGCGGGAAAAGAGGGGGCGGGTCCCCTCAGCACCACCCTCTAGGCCGCCTCCGCCTCCACCTGCCCACGTCAGGGATCCCTCCCCCAACACGCCCACAAGCACGCCCTCTCCCTCTAGCACCGCCTCTTCCCTGGAAAGGTCACCACCCAGGGACGGAAGGGGAGCGAAGGGTGGGGTCAGGGCGAAGGTCAAGGCCAGTTTCCGGAAACATGGCCACGCCCATAGGGCCCATACCACCGGGGCCTACCCCGCCTGCCGCTACCCTGACTCAGACACGGACTGTGTGCAGTACTCCCCTGAAAGGCAGCCCAAGTTACCTAACATCTGGAGAACCTTCAGGGAGGAGGCTGCACATGCGAAAGACACGGACTTCCTAAAGGCTTTTCCTGTTTATTTCGAGGAGGGCAAGGCTCCAGAGTGGAGACCCATCTCCTATCCTATACTTAAAGACATCAAAAAAGCCATTGTGGAGTATGGGTTGGGGGCGCCCTTCACCATCGGGCTCCTGGAGTCTTTTTTCCTTGCATACACCTTAATTCCATATGACATTAGGGCGGTAATAGGTGGGCTTTTTTCCACAGTACAATCCTCTGTCTTTGAGACAGAGTGGAAAAAGCTAATTACTACGTACGTGAACAAGAAAATGGAGAGGAGGGGAATCCCAGTAAGGCAGGTAGTGGACATGCTTTATGGGGAAGGCCCTTATTCGAGCAGAAGGAATCAGGTACAATTAGACCCTAAATTGTTAAATGCAACCAAAGAATTGGCGTTAGAGGCAGTGAAGAGGGTGGCGGACGCATATGTCCAGACACCCTCTTTCACACTTATTAACCAAGGCCCCAAAGAACCATTTATCAATTTTATTACAAGGCTAAAAGAAGCAATTAGTAGGCAAGTCCATCAAAAAGAAAGTCAGGAGATTCTGTTTAACAAATTGGTTATAGAAAAAGCAAATGAGGACTGCCAAAGAGCATTGAAAATGTTAAAAGATCCCACTCTGCTCGAAATGATAGACGCCTGTAAGAACATTGGCTCAAACTCCCATAAGGCACGTCTACTGGCTGCCGCCTTTACTGGGCCCCAATCATGTTTTAACTGTGGCCAAAAGGGGCACTTTAAAAAACATTGCCCGAGGCTGACCCCTGAACCAAATTTACCAAAATCTCTCTGCCGGAGGTGTGGGAAGGGCTACCACTGGACTTCTAGCTGCAGGTCATTAACCAACATCAATGGTGAGCCCCTTCCTCCTAGATCAGTCTTCAAAATCGTGCAGCCATCGACTTCTTGCTCCTGGCACACGGACATGGGTGCCAGGAGTTTGAAGGGATGTGCTGCATGAACTTTTCTGATCATGCACAATCAATCCATGAGAGTATCAATCAATTAAAAAATCTTGTTAAAGACATCCAACAATCCCGCGGGGAGGGATTGGATGGATTATTTGATTGGATTAATCTTCCCTCCCTTCCCAAGTGGTCCCGTAAAATTGTAATCATGTTGGTGATCTCCGTGTTTGTCCTTGTTACCCTTTGTACTTGTCTGCCGTGTTTAATTGTCTGTCTTCGCCAGTTACTGCTACGTAGTGTGACTGTCAACGCTGTGTCTTTAAAAAACAAAGAAGGGGGAGATGACGAGGACCAAAAAACAGATTGGGAGAGATTCGAGGCTTGGAGGGACATCTATGGCAATTAAATGGACATT